>NC_047674.1:57912943-58212943 GCF_011762505.2 Arvicanthis niloticus | reverse complement strand
ACAAGTTCCCTTCACCATGGCGCCCCACCTAGATGGGCAGTATCTCCTGGAACACTGGTCTACATAAGCCTTCCTTCTTGCAAGTTGCCACCTCAGGAGGAAATGATACAGGTACCAGTGATGTTTCCCCATGCTCTCTCACTCTTTGTATCTGGGGAACAGAGAGGGTACACATATGGGAATCCACTGTTCAATACATACACTGGAATGAATACACACACACACACACACACACACACACAACCTCTGGCAATATAATACATTCACTAATATAAACCAACAAATATGTGTTACCGACAGACTAACCTTGAAGGGAGTGGATGCTTCTGTGCCCATCACTGGGATGTGGATGGTACTGGCAGGGCCAGGCAGTTCCTCAAGCTGTGTGAGGGTAACAAGGCCCAAAAAGCAGAGTGTTTCATGCTATTCCTAGAGATTCCAACTCTAATGGCTTTTTTCCTCTAGAGAGCAAATTCTGTCTCAGCCACAAGAGGGCCCCTGTCCCCTGAACTGCTCACACAGGCTGGGAATTCAGAATTAAAATGAGGAGCAGACTCAGGCAGAGTAACAGTAATTTGTCTTTTGTATGGGGTGGTGGTGGTGGTGAATGGAATGTTTGGCTCTAATCCAACATTTCTTCCAACTGGAGATGCTTGTGGATAGCTTTTCAAAAATATTGGTTTGACAGAATTTGACAAAAATTGCTAGCTAGTCTATGCAGATCAATACATTCACAAAACTACAAGCTCCCTGCCCCCACCCAGTTCACATTCTTACATCCCAAGACAGACTCAGCGGCTTGTCATACTGGCTGACGTGTGCCGTGTGCCACTGTGACCAGGAGGAGTCTGTTTGCCATAGCTTCTTCATTTCAGGGAACAAGGGGCAGGGACTGCTCAGAAACCATGGCCCCGGGGCCTCTACCACTTTGTTTGTGACAAGAGCAGCCACCATGCATAGAATTGCCTTCCCATAACCATGGGCTACGGAGCAAGCACCTGCCAGAGGTGACCTCACTGTGGCTGCAAAGCTACCTCCAGTAATCACTATAATGACGACTGTCTGACGAGTCACAGATAACTTATCTCTCCCACCAGCCCAAATGCCACTCACAGGGTGGGCATACACTCTGGGTTTCCTGGTCTTATGAATGAACAGTCTTTTGTGTCCAATGCTTTTGAATGCATACCTTCAGTCCCAAGTTGTTACCTCGGTCTGCAGAGTCATGGGACATGGAGTTAGCCAGAGCTAAATCAGGAGCAGGGTGGCCCTAACTCGGATGGACTTGCGGGTTTGGGGTTGTGTGGGAAAAGGTGGGCAGGATAGGAGGCTGTCTCGAGATACTCCTTCTCCGCTGTAGCTAGGGACAGCAACATTGCTCCAGCTGCTGGTACCTGCGCCTGTATTATCTCCAGAGGAGGGGGTGCATCGAGGCCAGGACAAAACTGCTCCAGCTAGGGCACTCCCTCCCTTGAGCGCAGATGGGTTTATACAGGCCTTCCTACACTTGTCTAGGCTGGGTTAACTCCTTCCCCCACAGGGTGTGAGAAGAACCAGCTTCCCCATTAACTCAGGCCTGTGTTTTATCAGCTTCCAACAGGCAGGATCCCGGTTCTGGGAGCATCTGTGACCTGTTGTGCAGTAATAGCTTGGTTTTCCTCGTGTTCAGCATCCTTCACAAGTACTTAGTGTGAAACCATAAGGGAAGGAAGTGTGAGCAGAAGAAAGACAGCACTATTACACAACCCCCGAAGAGACCACTGTGATAGAATTAAAAGCTGCCGCCCTAGGACATTCTAACAGACAACACTGTGAGGTTGCCAAGGTAACCCACCAGGATCCAGTTCCAGCATCTCTGGGGTTGAGGCTGGGTGGATGAGGTCAGTTAGAGGTAAGGCCCAGCTGCCCAGGGTCTGTCCCCTAACTAGCCGGCCCACAGCAGTCCAGGCTACTTTCTATACAACATAAGTGAACCCACGGCTTGGCTTGGCCACACATACAATAGTTCATTACATGTTTATCAAGTGTCATGTACCAGAGAGGAAGCATCGGGGTGCATAGAAAGACAGGTTAAGAGTCCCAGAGGGGGGAAAAACAAAACTAAAACATGAAGGAAACAGACAGGGAAAATTCATTAAGGACATTTGAATACACAGTGTTGGCACTAAGGACAGTATTGAGTGGCAGAAAATGGGAAAATGTCAGAAGACCTTATTAACCTCAAGGACCTGGTATTTACAAAACAAACAAACAAAAAACCCCAAACCCTAAAACATACCCTAAAATAAAACTACATACACAGAATTTATAAGTGGGAAGAATTCACTTAAAAATAATCTGTCTCCTCCCTCTGTGTGTCTCTCTCCCTGTCCCTCTCCCTCTCCCCCTCCCTGTCCCTCTTCACTTCGATGCCCTGTGATTTCTTGTTGACCACTGGCTGGCACCACTAGGTGCTGTTTTCTCTCTGTAGAGACTATCAGAGGTTCTGGACAATGGTGTAAGAGTCCTGATTTCCAGTTCTCAGATAGGATCTTTAGCATTAAGGCCCCCCCCCGACTTCATAAATAAATGTTCAACACTGGGGGTGTCCTGGACCCTTGTTATTTTCTCCCAGTGGGGCAGGCTGGGGATGTGAACTAGGGATAGGGAAGTGTGGGAAACGTGGGCAGGGACGCCAGGATAGGGTGGGTGGAGAAGCAGAGGGGTAAAAGAAGACATTTTAGGGTCAGAATGGTGGTGGGGAATAGGAGAGGGCTACAGGCAAGAAGATCCTGGAGTAGCTCTCACAAGAGGAGTCCCTGCAAACAGGCAGTGGTGCCTCCCCCCTAGAGCCAGAAGGACCTCATTAAAACACAGGGCCTAGATCAGCCAGCCCTCTGCAGTGTGTGGCTCCAGTGCCTAAGGACCCTTCTTTGCCCAACCAGAACAGGATAATCAATTAAATCTCAGCCCCTTATGGTAATGATGATAATAACGATAATAGCAGAATTACAGAATGCTTCCAAGCATTTTACATTTAATAAGGCACAAGGAAGTGCTGGTTGGACAATGAAGAGGCCCAAGACTCCCAGGTCACAGGGGAGTAAGGACAGAAGGCAGGAATCCATCCTGACCATTTGTCTCTAGGGTTTCTGCTCTCAAGCCCTACATGGTAATTGTTTTCTTTACTGGCCTGGAGGAGACACTATTTCACACTTTCACTATGGTAAAGCAGCCCTGTCCTAGGGAACTGCTTTATGGATGCTCCTTGGGGAATCCGTTTTGCTAGGTTAAGATGACCCAATCGCATCAGGATCTCAAATCTTTAGACGCCTGGAAAAGGTCAAGAAAGAGGCTGAGGCCAGTGGCACTATTTCTCTCCCCAAGCACTACTTGTGGAGAGATAAACCTGGTAGTGGACGCTGCTTGGGGACATTCCCACCTGTGGAATGGGTCCAGAATGGACCTCTTTCCAGCTCTCCTCCGGGTCCTAGCCATCAATCAGCATGTTGATGGCGGTCGCCTTCCCAGTATCTCGGCTGGCACCTTGCTTCTCTCCTAAGCGGGTCCCAGAGCCCAGGCCTGGGAAAGAGAGGTGGGGTTTAGGGGGGAGGGGAGGGAGGACCGGGTTGCGCGGCGCAGGCGGCGCACGGGGCCGACGGGTCTCTTGTGCGGGGCTGCCAAGGGCCGTTCGGCTTCCCCCCAAGAAGATGCAGCGCAGCATATTTTGCACATGAGTTCAGAGGAAGAGGAAGTGTAGCAGGCGGACGCGCGGCGGCGGCGGCAGCGGCGGCGGCGGCGCGGGGTGGGGTGGGGGCGGCGGGGCTGGAGTCGGAGCGCGCAGGGCGCAGCGAGCGGGAGCGCGGCGGCCACTGGCTCCGGGGACGTACCTGCGCGGCCAGCGCCCGAGGGACCCACGACACGCGAGCAGCCGCGCCCCGCGCTCTGCCCCCGCCCCCGGGGCCGCGTCGTCCGTGCGCCGCCCTGCTCTGCATGGCACAAACTTTCATCCCGGGACGCAGCACGCTGTCTCCGGGAGCCCGCGCCACGGTCGCCGCCGCTGGTCCCCTAAGGTAGGTAGGCGTGCGGCGGGCGGGCGAGGTGGCACGCAGAGGCCTGGGTCGCTGGCTCCGCCGGCCCGGATCCTAGTGAGCAGGCGACAGCTCCTCGTGGCACCTCGGGGCTCCGGAGCTGCTAGGCGAGCCCCCTGGTGCAGGTCGCATAGGGATGGGGGCAGATCTATGGGACGCCAGATTCTGCGGCAACTTTTTTTTTCCCCTGGATGAAGAGGGGAAAAGGCAAAACAAACAAGCGAGAGCACGTTGGGGTGAGAGGGTCAGGTCGCCTGCTGGGGGTCCTGGACTTCGCAGGCGGGGGTCTGTTAGAAGGTCGCAGAGGGAAGCTCGGAGGCTACAGGTGGGTTGGGACCCGCGGCTGTAGTGGGTACCGGGCCCCGAGAAGATGGGAGTTGGAACCGCCCACGTGCACCCGGAGACTTAGGCTCGACCTAGGGTAGAGGTGTGCGACTCTTGAGGGCAGGCGGGCGGGGACTCGGTGGAAATACTAGAGCCAAGTCCCAGGCACCAGAAACGGGGCTTTTCTCTTCTGAAAAAGGGATTTTTTTTTTTTTTTTCTGTGTCCTAACACACTTTCCTAGGTGCGGGGCACGCCAGGATGGGCATGGGGTGTGGGCGAGGAGGAGGGGGTGTATTTAAGGAAGCCTGACTGTCAGGCAAGTGCTCCAGGTCCGCTCCGCTCCGACACCGCTATCTTTGGAGGCCAGAATCACAGAGAGGGCAGGGTTAGCCCCGCGCGTGCTCTCTAATGCCTGTTGGCTGCTGGCTCGCAACTGCCCCCTGTGGGCGGTGGGTGGTGTCAGTGAGTTTGTTTAGGGGCTTACAGACAAACAAAAACTACTTTATTTTTTTTTTAAGAGTCTGGCACAGATCTTTATATATGAGTGGTTACCTCGCCACCCAGCAACAGACCCTCTTGTTCGTACAGCTGTTTCAGAAGGGTGGGGGTGGGTAAGGTCAGAACAGGTGTCTCCCAACTGCTACTATGGAGTGTCATCTCAGGATAAGCCTTTTCCAGGAAGGAAGCCCGGGGGTGTAATATGAGTGGCCTACAAGTCCATGGGTAGGGCCACTGAACCCAACATATCCGTAGCTGCCCAGATTCCTAATTTGTACTTTCTGACCAGCTGGATTCTGAGGAAGTTCAGGTGACACCAGATGTCACCAGCCACCCACCCTTAGGGGTTAAGCAACAAACTGTGTGGTGCTGTGCTCTGACCTCAGTTAATCAGTGTAACCCTAGAGTGAGCTTGCAAACTGGTCTGCCTTCTGTAGGGATTTCATGAGGCCTGAGCAATTCCAGCCTTGAGCTGGGAGCCCCCCTGTGCCTCCATTTGTGGGGTAGGACACTGGGTCATTTTGTCTTTTTTGCCCCCTGACATCGTGGACAAGGGGCAAATGAAGTGGATTGTGTGGTCAGCTAATCTATTTGGTGCAGGAATTGAAATAAAATAAATTGGGGACCCAAGTCAGGGAATTTTTTTTTCTCTCCCTCGGGAACAGGATTTTTGGCTTGATTTCAGTGATTGCTTTGTCTGTAGGGAATCAGGCTGAGTGGTGGGAGTTCCTGTCAAGCTCCCAGAGTTCCTCCAGGCTCCACTTACATTGGAGCTGTGTGGTTCCATGGCTTGGTGGCCCTGGCTGCCTTACCAAACGTTAACTTGGTAGGCTAAGAAAAGGGTAGTCTGATTTTTCTATACCACTTTCTGGTTTTGTTGCTGCTGCTGTTGAGACAAGGTTTCCCTGTGTAGCTCTGGCTGGTCTAGATCTACCACTGCGTAGACCAGGTTAACCTCAAACTTCCTTTGCTCTTCCATTATATGTACCACCACACCCAGCCCCCTTTAAGAACAGATATAGTAAAGTTGTGACCATACAAATACTTAGCTGGGCACAGTGACATACTCCTGTAATCTCAGAATCCAGAAGGTGGAGGAGGCTGGAGAAAATTGAGTTAGAGGCTAGCCTGGGCTACAAAAACAAAGACCCATCATACCTAGATTTTCTAACATTTCTCTGGATTAACTTTAATGTACACCTAGGCACCATCCATCTGTCCAGTGTGCTGCTTTATGCATTTTAAAGTAAGTTACAGCCTTAGTGCAGGGTTACTTTGTAAACGTTTTAATTCACATGTTCGATGTGCGTTCAGTAACACATACATAACAGTGAAATAATCTGCACATTGATGCATGCACTGTGCAACCCAGTCCTCACCAAGACAGCTAATACACCATTAACCTGGGTTTCTTCATGGCCCCTACCTTCCCAGTGGCAACTACTCCGTCTTACCATAGGTTTGTGTAGTCTGTTATTTAAACATCATATACATGGACTTCTGAAGTTCTGTCTAAAGTTCAGTAATTCCGTTTTGTTAAGTTTCTTGTATACGAGTTATGTTCATGAGACGTGTGTATGCCACAGTTTGCTTGCATACCCCCTTGTTCCTGGGTACATGGGTTAGATCCAGTTGTTGTTGTTGTTAGTTGTTGGTTCTTGTGAAGAACACTGCTATGAACGTTTGTGCATTTGTACACAGATTCCTGGGGACATCGTTCCCATTCTCCTGGATAAATACCCATGTCACAGAAGAGGTGTGTATGCTGTACAGAGGAAATTCTAGGCCTCTTTCTAGTGTGGTAATTCCATTTTACGTTCCTAGAAGAGTTCAGACGTGCGGAGATTAAATCACAGTCCAGCTTTCCTGTCTCTAAATTGGGATGATTAGTTACATTACTGTTCTCCTGGGGCTAGAGGATAGTGTTCTCCTGGGACCAGCTGGGACGCTCCTGGACGTGTTTTCATAGGTAGAGGGGATGATAAAAAGCAGTCCTTGAAGGTTATTATGTGTTTATTTTTTATTGGTGTGAGTGTGTGTGTGAGTGTGTGTGTGAGTGTGTGTGTACTCGTGTGTGTACCACAGATGTGTGCGTTTGCAGGAGGTTAGAGGGTAAGTTTGGGAGTCTCGTCTTTTGCCTTGTTTGAGGCAACAGGCTCTTGTTCACAGCCGCATAGATCAGCTGGCCTGTGAGCTTCTGAGAGTCCCCTGCCTTTAGCTCCTGTCTTACCCTAAAAGCACCAAGATTAGAGATGTGCTGTGTCCAGCTTACGTGGGTCTTGGGGATTTGAACTCGGGTCCCCACACTTGCCTAGTAACCACTACTCACTGAGCCTCCTCCTCAGCTCTTAAGGAGATTTAGACTTAAACAATTGCAGATGATAAGATGAATGCTGTATCTTTAGAGATCTGACATAGAAGGGGTGTCCATAGGGGAATAGACCTGAGATCGTGAACTATCTTGGCTGAGTGCTTTCTATAAACAGAAAAAAACCAAAGCAAAACGAACCAACCAACCAACCAACCAACCAACCAACCAAACAAACAAACAAAAAACCCAACCCCCAAGCTCCACAGAATCTCACTGAACTTCTGTCTAGAAATTCCTGGGGGGATTCTGGGCCATTGGGTGTGCTGATGTGGAATACCCGTGTGCCTGGTGGAAATACCCTTTGGATTTCACCGTTGTGGACAGCTGCCTGCATTTTCTTTGGGAGGCAGGGCAGAGTTGGGGTGGGTAAGTGTAGAGCAGTTTCGCTGAGAATGTGACTTGCCCTTTTTGTGAGAAATATAGTCTAGTAACACCCATCTATTGTTGGGAAAAGGCACTTACCCTCGTAGAGGCACTTTCCACTGTAGCCCTTCTCTGGAAACTGGAGCGGGGCCTGACCTAGGGTGATCCAGGAGACAGGAAGTGTGAAACTTAGGGCAAAATGTTTCCATGGCCCTCACAGTGTCTTAGTACTGACCACGTTTCTCAGGGGACAGATGACCCATGTCCAGTCTTGAGATACTGGAGAGGTCTGGGGCCCTGCCATGCATAAATAAATGTGTGGCACAGGTCACAAAGAAGGGACAGAGTGGACATCCACGAGAGGACTGAGCTGCCTGTCTTGACAGTGGGCAATGAGAGATCAAGGTCCTGTGATGTCACAACATCATGATGTCACAACAAGGTCCTATGATGTCTCAGCTGTCAGCAGGTGGGTCCCCTAGGGTGGGGGATGGGTGTGAAGTGTTTGGACCTAGAACTACTTTATTATCATAGAACCATTCTATTTGATAACAGATTTCTGTCATCATTATTAACAAAATGTTAGGTGTTAGGCTGGTCGCTAGGCGCTGCTCTGCACTTTATGCCTGCCGTCTTAAGTCCCCTTCAAGACAGGTGACAAGAAGATACTGTCACTTTTCAGCCTGGAGGAAAGTGAAGCCTGGCAAGCCCTGGGTTTACTTTCCAGTGTCTCTGAAACATTTAGGGAAGAGACTGGTGCTTGGGTTTAGCAAATGCAGAATCATCTGGAAACACGGTTCACATTACAAGAAGACACAGTGTAATAGAAATGTCACTGGTGCAGTCAGAACGAAATGACAGGAAATGGCACACCAGAGCCACTTCCTTCAGTGTTTTATGTACCTTTGTCTTACAGCCCTAGAGTTTCGCACAGTTGGGATTTGTAGAGAAGTACTGACTTTGACGCTTGGTGTGGAGACACATCTTGGCATTTAGGAGTTGTAGGCAGGAAGATACAGAGTTCAGGGCTAGCCTGAGCTAAAAAGGAGCCCCTGACTCGAAAACCAAATCAAGGGGACAGCAAGATGGCTCAGCAGGTAAAGGTGCTTGTCTCGAAAGCCTGATGACGTGAGTTCAGTCCCCAGAGCCCAGGGTGGAAGGAGAAAACTGACTCCTGAAAATTGTCTTTTGACCTTCATGAGTATACCTTGGGACATGTGCACATGTGGGTATCACAGGCACACAGACACAGACACACACACATTTTTGTGGCTGGGTATTTGTTTTTCTGAGACAGAGTTTCTTGGTGTAGCTCTAGCTGTCCTGGAACTGGCTCTATAGACCACGCTGATCTTGAACTTGGAGCTCTGCCTCCTGAGCGCTGGAGTTAAAGGTGTGTGGCTCCACATCTGACTGAAAACCTTTCGTTTTTAAGAAATGAATTAAGGGTCAATTTGGATTGTGATTTTATTGAGTGAGTGGAATACAGTAGCCACTAGCCACATGTGGCTGTCACATGTGTATCTAAATGAGTCAAAGTCCAGTAAAAGCCAACTGCACTTCTTTAGGAGAGCTAGCCACGGTTCAAGTATCTAGAGCCACGTGTGGCACTGGAGCTATATCTGCCACTCTGTGAGCTCCATGAGACAGTCATTCTGTGAGCTCTATGGTACAGTTGCTCTGAACTCTATGGGACAATGACTCTGTGAGCTCTATGGGACAGCCATTCTGAGTTCTATGGGACAGTCGCTGTGAGCTCCATGAGACAGTCGCTCTGTGAGCTCTATAGGACAGTTGCTCTGAACTCTATGGGACAGTGACTCTGTGAGTTAGTTCTATGGGGCAGTCACTCTGTGAACTCTATGGGACAGTCGCTCTGTGAGATCTATTGGGACAGCTGCTCTGTGCTGTGCAGATTTCCTTGCCCTTCAGATAAGAACTGGTGTTAGAGAGATGGTGGCAATGACTTGGGCTCATTCCTTGACAGAGATGCATTTAGCAGATATTTCCTTCATGTTTACCCTTCCGAGGATTTGGGGAGGGGATTGTTATGTGCGCTAAGTCTTCTGTTCACATCCATTTTGACATAGATTCCAGTTTCTCTTGTCTCCTGGGCCCCCGAAGGAGTTTTTCATTATTATCATTGCATATTTTATCAAGACATATTTTCTTGACGGATCAGTACAGCAGGCGGTTCAGAGTCCCCGCTTGAGTCCTGTTAATTCCTTATTCTCCAAATAAGAATCTGGTCCAGCTTTTAAATATGCATTTGTGTGAATTACTCCCTACCTGGGCTGAATTCAGAGAGGGAAATAGCTCTCAGTGGGCCAGAACCAAAGAGCTAGGAAATCAGGTCACATTCTTTAGGGATGGCCACCTGCCAGGGCTGAGGCAGAGACATCATCTGGGAGACTTTAATGTTTGTTTGGGGGTTCCCTTGGGTCTGAGCTGCCTCGGGAGAACAGGGGTGACAAAAAGGGCAAGGAACTCTTGTTGTCCTCGTTATTCAGTGGCTCTTGGCTCTTCTGTGAGATGAAAGGACAGGGAAAGCCTAGATGTTCACGGCCAGATTCAGACAAACTGTGCTTGTCACTGTGTGTGAAGCTGACCAGCCTATCTGCTTCCTAATCCCGGATCAAAGATTGCCACACTTTTCAGTCAGGAGCTGACAACTTTCTCTGGCTTCTCCACACGAAAGGCCCAATTTTGTTGTCCTGTGTCTCCTCAGAGTCAGCACAGGGGCCTTTGTAGGGGGTGATCAGCTTCGGCTGTGTTGTTGTGTGTGCATGTTGTGTGTAAGCACTCTGCTTCCCACCTCACCTTGTGCTGAGGAGTCCTTTACCCTTTGTAGACTAGCTTTCATAGTGTGTGGATTCGAGGGTATGTTGTGATAGCTGTTATCCATGACGCTGGTTATAAAGAGATTTGCCTAGCCTCAGAATGGATAATGGAATGTGTCAACTGCATGGATTTTCACATTTCAGAAATACGAAGTATTCATTTAAATCCTTTCTCAATTTAGAAAAGGTCTGTGCTGCTGGGCAGTGGTGGCAAACACCTTTAATCCCAGCACTCAGGAGGCAGAGGACCTATGAGTTCCAGGACAGCCAGGGATACCCAGAGAACGAGGGTTCGTGTTCTCTCTTTCTCTCTCTCTCTCTCTCTCTCTCTCTTTCTCTCTCTCTCTCTCTCTCTCTGTATGTGTGTGTGTGTCTTCTGATGCTTTGTAAGTGTATTTTCAGTGTAATAGAACCCACACCAGGTTACACGCATCCTTATAATGAATAACAAACAATAATAATAGTGTACTGAATGGTTAACACTTGTTTATCTACTTAATGGTATTAGGGATGGTAATGGGGCTTTGTGCACGAGAGGCACGTGCTCTACCACTGAGCCATGTCCACAGTGCCCACTGGGTAATGTTTACAGTCTCATTCTGCATGCCTGAGGTATTTTAACCTGAGTTCAGCACGGCTCTCTTTTATATAGTTGTCTCTATATAAGTAGGTGTTCCATTTGCCTCTAGTCACAGATTCCAGGGCTTCCTTGAAGTCACATCTCAGAAGTAGGGTCATCAGGATTTGGCATTGGCACATGTACTTATGTACTCAAACCCTAGGCTAGACTGTTAAGAAAGTAAACTTGGGCTGTAGAGATGGCTCAGTGGTTAGAGGTGCCTGTTAATAAAACAGATGACCTGAGTTTGATCCCTAGCAACCACATAGTGGAAAGAGAGAACTGATTCCTGCAATTATCCTTTGACCTCCACATGCATACTGTGGCACATGCCACCCCCCAATGAATAAAACATAACAACAACAACAGTAATAGTAGTAGTTGTTGTAGTTGAGTCACTAGTAAGGTGAACTTGAGAGCCACAGGACCATATTTCAATGGCTCCATTCTGTCTTTTAGTACCTCTATAGTTTTCTTACTGTGGCTGAGCTGCTACTAACTGCTCTGCTGGGGTTGACCTTGGATGGATGAAAGCTTGCCAACTGCCTTTGAGGAAGCCACTGTCGCAGAGAAATGGATACTACCAAAGCTCCACACTGGTGCACCTGCTGGGGTTTTTTGGACATTCCCCAGCAACGGTTAACTCACTTCTGGCTGCCACACACTCCGGCCTCTTGGGACTGGCTGCTCCAGACTTCTGCTTCATACTACTAGCCACCCACAGGTTCCCTTTAGAATAGACCCAGAACTTGGCTTTTGCTTTGCTTCGTCTGACATCATAGTCAAGTGACTTATATTTCCCAGCCTCAGCCCCCTAGGGGCGGGGGAACCTTCAGCGTAGACCATGCTCACTGTATAGTCTGACTTCACATACTGTGCCCAGCCTCCTACAGGCAATGTCTGTCCCAAACCCCAACTTGCTTATGATTTTACCGCCATCCCTGGGCCACCACCCCTTATCTTAGAGACCTCTCTGCCACCTCATTTGTGGTGTGGAATGTTACTGCTGAGGGATGCCCTCCTGGCAGTGCCACCCCTTCCCCTGTGATTGCTGTCCTCTGTGTTCTTTTTCTACTTGACATATTTGAGGATTGGATTTCATCCGTTTTCTTTATGTACCTGTTGTCTATTTCTCTGTTCTTTAAGGTATGGTCTGTGGAGGAAGTGTTGTCTGAACATTTCCTGGGGATATACAAGCAGCTACTCACTCCAGATAGGACACCAATGACAGACCAAAGTACCATTCCACCCAAGGCTAGCTTTGTGAACTAATTATTCTATCTGCTTACCTACAGAACAAAGAAAAAGGATTACCTATAAGGGGGTGTGTGACCCTTAAAGATTCATGCGACTGGAGAGAATAACCCTAGCATGGATGACGACTTCTCCATAGCTGCAGAGATAGAGACTCTGTTTCAGTTAAGTGACATGGAGGTATAGTCTGTTACCTCCAAGACCATACACAATTGGGGCAGAATTACATACAGTTGGGACAGAAGTATAGGAGGGGGTGGCTGGAATCTCAGGGGAGGGTCTAATGACCCTGCCACCCCATACTTCTGATAGTCATCACCAAGTCCTGTCCTGAGAGTCACTTGCAAACAGTCACAGCCACTCTGTAGAAGGTAGCCCTGGCTGCTGGCGCAGAGGACAGTGCCCTATAACATTTGTCCCCTTTTGTTTTATTTTGCCACAGCCCACATACCTTGTCTACAGTGATGCTCAGGATACTGGTTGGGGAAGAGGCAGTCCCACCAGTCCCACCGGCCTCACAGTAAGGTTGGCCGTTTATTTTGTGTCCTTTTGGCTGGATGGTGGTGCCTAGTTCCTGTTCCAACACAAGTCTAGATCTGGCTGCAGGTGCTTTTCAGTGTGGTTGATGCTGAAATCAGCAGACTCTGAGAACAGCAGATCGCTCTTCATAGTGTGTGTGGGCTTCATCCATCAGTTGAAGAATTTAAGGGAAAATACTAGGGACTCCAAGCAGGAAGGAATTCTGCCTTGGGGCAGCCTTGCCTGTAAGACAGCAGTATCAGTATGCCTGGGGGCTCAGGCCTGTAATCCCAGCAATTTAGGAGGCTAAGGCAGGACATGTTCAGAACTAGCCTAGGCTGCACAAGAGTTCAGGGTCAACTTGGGTCTTGTGGAAGGGCTGTCCTCTGAGTATAAGAGCTACTACAATCTTAATCTGAGCAGTTCGGTTATCTATAAGACACTCTCAAGACTGGGCCTGCTGACATCTTTTTATTAGGAAATGTCCTCATTAAACCTTTAGTGGAAATTCAAACCACCTCCTCCTGCCCTTCCTTCCCCATTTTTTAACTGCATGTAATTCTGCCTTGACTGCATGTGGTCTCTGGGTGTGCTTAAAAAAAAAAAACCTACAGTGTGTGAGGTTAAGTGGTCAGGGACTCCGCCCCTGTAGCCCTGGGGAAGCCATCATTAATGCTAGAGGGATTCTTCAGAGTGGCAGCTGTTTGGAGGTCACCTGTGCTCCCCTAAGTAGGCCCAGCAAACACATTGCTTCGCCAAGCTGGATGTGGGTGAGTTACTACAACAGAGGTTCATGTTGCTCTAGGAAAAGTCCATAAAAAAACACCAGATAGCTCAGTGGGACCCTACCCCAAAGTAAAAATGTAGAAAGAAGGGCTGGGGGATGTATTGTGAGAGCCCTGTGTTGTAATGCAGGACCACAACAGTAGGTCTGTGGGGCCTTTGAGCTTATGCTCGGACGTTTCGACTTGTAAGCCAGTGAGTCAATCTTTCAGATGAATTAATCTACCTCCTCCTCCAGATCTCACGTCCTCCCGATTTTCCTTCTGAGAATGCTGGGCATATTTGAAGGTTCCAGTGGAAGGGAAAGAAGGAGGAGTTCCAAGTGGTGCCTCAGTGGACAAAGGATCCTGAGTGGGGGGGTCTCTGGGTGTGTGTACCAGCAAGCAATGGCTTGGCCTTACCGAACCTGAGGTCATGGTCTACAACGAGAGACTGGTCTGGAGAAGCGGAAGGCAGCCAGGCCTCTAGGCTGGGTATGGTCCCTCTCTGAGTTGCCTCTGTGGTACTGGAGCTCCAGTCTCCAGAGGGTGAGAAGGCTGATTCCTGGAAGGTTTTAAGTGCCCGTGGAATGGCCAGTGGGCTTGGCTAGTGGGTCGGGGAGTTGAAGCATCTTCTAGCTTTGGCCGCCAGACCAGATATGTTTGAGCAAGGTAGAAGACAGGCGTTCCCTGTGGAGTTAAGCTTGTCTGCTCCCAGGGCAATGGAGCCATTGCAGATGTAGAGAAAGAGCAGGCCCTCTAGGCAAGCTACCTATTTCTCTTTGGAATGCATTCTACAGCCGTAGGACAGCTCCAGGTCACAGAATGACTTCCGGAATCGGAGACAACTGTCTGGGGGAGTTGTATTGAGAGGGGAGATTTAACCAAGCAGATTCATTTATGTCATGAAGAGGCATGGTTGCTAAAAGAGAGATGGTGGCATGAATGTTTATTTTTTGATAATGTGCAACAATACTATATTTTGGAATCCTGGATTTTATGCAACAGCAACAGTGAGGTTATTCCCTGGGTGGGAGGACAAAGGATATTTTGTAATTTTTAAGGGGACCCAGCAATATCTAAGAGATACCCTTCCTGGATTGAGGCAGGGCACTTGACATCACATAACATTGGACTTTGGGGTGGTTGCTAAGGAAATTGCTGTGGAACAGAAAATTAAGATGGTGGTCTCCAGTGCGACTTTGACTGGAGATTGGGAAGCTGGGTGGCTGCTCGTTTCTAGGAAGGAAGCTGTAAATAAGTGACATCACTTGGGAAGGGACAGATTTCTTTTCTTCATTCATGTATGTCTTACTTTGAGTGACTGAAAGATATCATGAACATGTGATTCTCAGCAGCAGAGGCCCGCAGTGGCCCTACCTCTGTCATCGTCGTGTCACCAGAAATTAGCATTTGTTAAAGTTAGCTTTACAAGTTGTCTTGGATTGGTGGCAACTTGGCAAGTGAGAATGCTGTTTCGCAAACCAGTTTGTATTTGGAAATGTAACAGGGTTGATTGTTCCATTGTTTAAGTCTGGGCATGAGCAGGAAAAGCGAACCTGACTGGCTTGTAGAAGCCGCAGCTGAAGGCCATCCCATTTGAATGGGTACCAGTGTCTTCCGGGCATCTTGGAAAACACATTTGAAACCAATCAGACATGCTTGTAAAGTAACAATTCCGACACTGAAAATAACAAGGGTCATTCAACCCTATCTCCACTCTGTGTCATCTGGATGTGGGGACGCGTTTTGATTTCTCCAGCATCCTGTGTTCTGCACCATGCCTGTCTCCTCCTTTCACGAGTGACGTCTGAAAAAAGAGCAGAGCCTGCTCTCTCTAGTTCTGTGTGTGCCAAAGCTGGCATGAAAGGTGTGTGGAGTCAGTGGGAGATTAGACAGAGTTGGAACCTGAATTCCTTCCCTCAGGAGCCCGTAGCTCCTAGGCAAAGCTGACCCATTGGCTACTACAGTAACCCTGATGCAGCCTTGGTCACAGAAGAGTTGACTGTAGAATGTCGTCCTTTGAGGTCACTGGTGAAGCCCAACATCCCCCTGCAGTAAGGGGCACAGACTCTCATTTCTCCATAGAAAACGTGTAGCTCCTGTAGGGAGGCAGATAACTTTGGGCTGTTTCCCCTTTCACCACAGGAGTGGGGAGAGAGTCAGTGTCTCTGTCTCTCTGTCTGTCTGTGTGTCCCCCCCCCCCCTTCTCTTAGAAGGTCTCATGGGAAGTCTTCTTGGCCCCTCTGCTACGGAGATCTATACACATGGTCACAGGGATGCCTTCTGAGACATGGAAAAGAAAGACCTCTGAATGACTGTCTATCAGAGGGAATGCAGTCGTCCACTCACGGACAGAGCAAGGAGCTCTGTGGTGACTTCCTGGAGTAATGGCAGGGATCTCGAAGGGCAAAGCTTGGGGACTCCCTTAGTCATAAAGCACCGAAGCAATCGATTTTTATCTGTGTAGCACTGGATCCCCAGTAATTGCTTTGTATTCCAGGCTGAACTCATAGCAGCCCCCCTGCCTCAGCCTCCCAAGTGCAGGGGTTCCACAGGCTGTGTCCTTTTTGGCAACAAGCCATAGCAGGAGAATAAGATAGCAGTGCTCCCTGGTGGTGAGGCTGCTCTCCCTGGGGTTGCTCTCTCTACTATAGCCCTGTTGCATTGTGAGAGCTGCCTCCTTGCTTGTGTAAGGCTTCAGCCAGCAACACAGCCTTCACCCACAGCCTGTCCCAGGGTTGTCAGCCCTAGACAGATGAAAACTCACTTTACGGCAAGCCTCTCATTAACGTTTTATAATCAACCCACCCTGGAAACGTGGCAGCTTTCACAGTGTGACCTGTGACTTCTGATTTCAGGCCATGGCTCGCAGGTTAGCACCAGCCACCGTGCCTGCTGTAAATGCTGCCTGTGGTTTCAATCAGGAAAGCTTGGATGTGGCTCTGGCATTGCTTGGGCTCCTGGTTCATGGCGTGTGGATTCTAAGAGCTGGAGGGAGATGAAACCGAGGCTCCCAGTGTCTTAACTGGAGCTGGGAGCTGGCACTCAATGCTCTGGGCCAAACGGTCACAGAACTGGGACTCTGAGAGGCAACAGACACACCACGGTCAATTTAAGGAGTGTCATTGGATTTGGGGGTCTGGCTTCCTGGAGATCTTGCCCTGCGGTAGGTGAGTTTGGGGTGACCCTCCCTGCCCAGTCCCACTGGTGTGTGCAGTCACGAGAGCTGTGCAAGTATGGAGTCTTTTACTAACATTTGCGCCCCTCCCCAGACTCTCTCTCCCTGTGTCCCTCTGCTGTGCTCGAAAGTTGTTGTGTCACTTGAGGGTTCTGTCGTGAACATCTTTTGGTGCCTGGTTAATTTACAAAGGTGGCTAAGCCACACTAGACCCTCCATCTCCTCCTCGATAATGAGGTTTTCTGACCTGCTGGGATAGCAGGAACAAGAGTGAGTAAAAGCTGCCCTGGTCCTGTTGTGACAGAGGTAGGAGTTGGTGTGAATACAGGAAGGCAACAGAAAGAATAGAGTCATGCCTGTGGGCAGTAAGGGCCCTGGATACAGAGATAGTTGTTCCTCAAAAGCAGGCGCGCACACCAAGAAGTGAGCCACCGAAGTTCAAGACTCCAAACACCAGTGTGCTGCTGGCTGGGGCTCTGTCCTCTCTGTGTTTAAAGAGGTAAGTGATTTAGCCAGAGTCACCTGACACTAATGTCCTTTGGGGTATATCTGGGCAGAGAGTTAGCAGCATTGGATTGGAACCTTAAAATCCAAGTTGCGATTTGGATGTTTTTCTGATGCTTCTTGGTACCTGCTTGTCCTGTCTTCTTAAGTAGAAAAATTATAGAGGAAATGAAGCCATACTAAAATGATAGTGGCTACCAGGAATCTCATTCACCATCTGTCCTATGAAGATACATTTGTAGTTTTCTGGATAGTTCTAGAGTTGGGGAAGTAGCTAAGTCAGCAAAGTGTTCGTTGTACAAGTCTGAGGACCTGCATTTGCATGCCCAGAGCTCACATGGAAACTTGGCTGCGGCCAAGCTGAGGGACAAGGAGAGACAGGCAGGTCCCTGCTGCTCAGTGGCCCATCATTCTAACCAGTCATGGAGCTCCAGGTTCAGTGAGGGATCTTGTCTCAAAAAAATAATGTGGAGGGTGATAGAGGGCACCTGTTAGCTGATGGTGGCCTCTGGCCTCTGCATGCACATGCGCAGTGACACTAACATGTGTGTACCTGGCATGCCCACGTTTGCTCAGACACACACACACACACACAGACATGGGCACACACAGATACACACACATGGACAGGCAAACACATACATACATACATAAAGACATACATGCACATACAGACACACACACACACATAGATACACACATGATCATATAGACACAGACACACACACCTGGCACACACATGCACACAGACACAGATGACACACACACATACTCATACACATAGACACAGACACACACACATAGACACACATGCACACACACCGACATATACACAAACATAGATGCACACACATGCACATACAGACACATATACAGACACATAGACACACACACACACAGATACACACATGATCATATAGACACAGACACATACACCTGGCACACATATGCACACATAGACATATATGACACACACACACATGCACATATGGACACAGACATATACACACACAGACACCTAGACACACACACACACACACACATGCACATATAGACACAGATACACACTCACCTGGCACACACATGCATACATAGACACACATGACACACACATACACACACATACTCACATACACATAGTCATACATGCACACACACACAGAGACACATACACACACACAACAGCTCTGGTAAACCAGTTCAGAGCTTGGTAGAGAGCACGTGATGATGACATAGGTGAAGCTCTATTTCACAGCCTGCTGTCAGGTCACTTTTCTTTGTTTGCATTCTGTGGTCTCCTCGGCCTGTGCCCGTAAGTCGGGCTGCGCAGAAGCACACACCGTGTCTGGGGTAGAGCGCCTTCCTCTTCTACTCTCTGCTGTGCACACTGTGAACCTGGTGCCTGATGACCGCACCTGCTCTAACATTGCTTTTCCTTTTTACTCAGGAGGACTTGGTGTCACCAGGTAGGCAGTGCTGTGCCTTGCTTAATGTTGTAGGACACATATATTGTGTGCATTAAAAAACATTTTATGTAGTTTTGAACTTTTTAGTGCGAGTTAAGCAGGGGAAGCTACACAGTTAAATAAACAGGTTGCTGACTGGACATACCCAGAAGCCCCTTTTGCTCCCTGGGATGGCTGGTTCTAGTTTGTGGCACTAGAGTGTGGCTTTTCTTTGGAGGGACTCTAATATGTGGTGGTGGTTGTGGTGGTGGTGTGCGTGTATGTAATTGTTTGTCCGTCGTCCCCCCCCCCCCATGCCCTTGCTTCTTTTGGTTCAGTCACTGTGGTGGTTTGAGTAAGAATGGCTTCCATAGGCGCTCGTGTTATGTTTGAATGCTTAGTCATCAGGATGTGGTGCTTCTTGGGAAGGATTAAGAGGTGTGGCCTTGTTGGAGGAGTGTGTCACTGGGGTGGACTCTGAAGTTTCAGAAGTCCAAGCCAGGCCCACTGTTGCTGTCTTGTTCTGCTGCCTATGGACCCAGATGTAGAGCTCTCAGCTACTTCTGCGCCATGTCTGCCTGTGTGCTGCCACACTTCCCAGCATGGCCGTAGTGGACTAAACCAGCAGGCCTCCAATTAAACGCTTCTTTTTGAAGAGTTGCTGTGGTCCTGGTGTCTTTACAGCAATAGAACACTGACCGAGACAGCACCGTGCTGTCACGTGAACTCTTAGTCTCTGAATCTCAATGCGTGAGTATACTCCCACATACAAGGCCAGCTGCGAGGTCATCAGATGGTTCTGAGAAGTGGGAACATGGGCGTTCTTGTGCTTTGTGATGCCCACACATACACAGTTTTGATGGCACAGCTCTAGAGAGGATTCACTAGACCCAAGACGGGTAGCCGTGCAGCCTTCCCACACGCTGCCATTTTGCCATTTCCCCAGACCATCTCACTCTGAGTGCAAGGGGGAGAATTCCATTCGCTCTGGGTTGTACTTTTTTTTTTTTTTTTAACATTTTGAAGATGTAAAAGCGCTCACTGGTGACAAGACTTGGCTGCATTTATTAATGTAAGACTAGGAACATTTCATGCAAAGTCTAGTTGTTCTCTGTTATAAAATAACTAAAGAATGAAATCGAGGCTGGAGAGATGGCCCAGCAGTTAAGAGCACTTGCTTTTTTTTTTTTTTTTTTTTTTTTTTTTTTTTTTGCTTTTTTTTGCTTTTTTTCAAGACAGGGTTTCTCTGTGTAGCCCTGGCTGTCCTGGAACTCACTCTGTAGACCAGGCTGGCCTCAAACTCAGAAATCCACCTGCCTCTGCCTCCCAAGTGCTGGGATTAAAGGCGTACGCCACCACTGCCTGGCTAAGAGCAACTTGCTACTCTTGCAGAGGACCCAGGTTTGTTTGGTTCTCAGCACCTACATGGCAGTTTACAACTGCTTGTAATCCTAATTTCAGAGACTCCCACCCACCCTCTGGCCTCCACAGGCAAACAAAAAAAAGTTCCGTCCAGTCTTGAACAGCTCTGTACGCTCACCAGCACTTGGTACTGACTCAAGGTCTCTTTTGCTTGGAGATAGAAACAGTTCAGATTTCAGAGTCTTGAATTTGGGGATATGTGCATACACCTTCCCAGCTGAGCGCTTCCTGTGAAATTCCAAAGTCCTAAATGCTCTGAAATCCAGCATTTCCCCACATCATCTCTCAAAGGGTTTCAGGCTTTGACTATTCTGAGTCCCTAACCCATACAAGTAAGTGGCTGTTCGGGTGTCGTCTTTCTCCTGGTGACCCTCTTGCCATTTCCCTGACGAGCAGTGCACTAGAGCTTCCCGCCTGATCCTTGGTCATCTGTGTATCCACACTGTATCGTGCTTGCTGGGGCTGTGTCAAGATGGCTGCTGGGTATTTTCTCCTTTTCCTCACTGATCTGAGAGAGTATGGGTGGATACAGTCTGCAGAGCACAGTGGTGTGAGAAAGGAGTCTCATTAGCTGGGGAGAGGAGAGCGGCATTTCCTCCAGATCTGCTTCGGTGAGCGTGGCGGCAGCATAAGCTTTGTTCAGTGAGAGTTGGAGCTGGTGACCAGCACTGTGTACAAGCTCTCCACAGGTAGCTTATCCGGCCTCCGGATCTCTTCACACTCTGGATGCGCTGAGGAACAGACAGATTTAATCTTAATCTGTGCTTCTCATGACCCCGGTTGTGTTAACATCTTTCTCTCCTGTTTAAGAAACCTTCCAGCCGGGCGGTGGTGGCGCACGCCTTTAATCCCAGCACTTGGGAGGCAGAGACAGGCGGATTTCTGAGTTCGAGGCCAGCCTGATCTAAAGAGCGAGTTCCAGGACAGCCAGGGCTACACAGAGAAACCCTGTCTCGAAAAACCAAAAAAAGAAAGAAAGAAAGAAAGAAAGAAACCTTCCCGCCACACTCTCTGCCTGTACCTATAGGTCAGTCATGACCAGTTGGAATAGCACCCACTTGGCTTCTCTTTTTCCCTACAGATGCAGCAGTGTGATGCCCAGTTATGAAGGTGACTCACAGGGGTTAAGTAGGGGTTTAGGTCTAGCCTCCTCCCCTCTCCACTCCAAGCCACAGCTGGGGTAGGACTCCATTCCTCAGAGGACAACAACCCTCTTTACAGCTCACAAAGGCATTCTGGGCGAGTGGTGGCTTTGGCTTCTGACCTATTAGACCAAGGATGACAGGCATCACAGCCTGCCCTTCCTTTTCTCCCTCATCCTTTACTCTTGCAAGGTCCCCCAACACGCCCACATCTGTGTAGCAGAGCTCACTTCAGCTCCTCCAAGCTCCTGCCAGCCTTGGGCTATGATCACAGACTCCTTCCTTTCCCACCGGCCTCAACTCCTGAAGATGAGCAGGAATGAAGGACATTTCTGGACTCTTTGTACTCCTTTTCCGGCGCTCCTAGTACCTGCCGTGCCACGGTGTACTGTCCCAGCACTGCGAGTCTCAGGTTCATTGCTTTCTGCTCCCCCCGCCCCCCCTGCATATGGCAGCAGCTCGCTTTGCATGGCCCCTTCAGCAGCCGGTGCACACATCAGCTGTTGTGTCTGAAGAATGACGGAGTAGTTTCCAAGTTATCAGTTCACACAGACTGCACATACATCATATGTGCTCCGGTTCTTGGACACTAATGTCTCCTTATGAAGGCATAAGTCAGCCTTCCGGTTCCTATCCATTCTCTCTGCCTTTTTTAATTACTGCAGAGCAGAGGCAGGTTGAGGCTGTACCTACCTAGCCCCTTCCTGCTCCCTCCCATGCCGCTTAGGAAGCTGGGAACCCTGTGAATGGATCGGTGGAGGAAATCCTTATCTTTAGAAGGAAGCAGTCCCTGCATTTTTGTGTGTGCACATGCTTATGTGTGTGTGTGTAGGTGTGTGTGTGCGTGCAGGTGTGTGTGTGTCTGCAGGGGTGTGTGTGCTGTATTCTGAGACAGTTTGTATTTTAGGGAAACATATACACAGGAAACCTTCACTGGTGTCAATCAAAGCCTGAGAGAACCTGCTCTCTGTTTATTGTTTTTCCATTTCTCCGTCTCCTTGCAAGCCGAGGCCACTGATCTTCCAACACAGTGGGTGCTGCTTGAGGTCTCGCTGGCCCTATTAGGCTCCATTGCTTTCATTTTAATCAGAAATGACTGGAAGTGTGTGTGTGTGTGTGTGTGTGTGTGTGTGTGTGTGTGTGTGTGTGTGTGTTTAGTCATTCCCTGCCATTTGGCCTGGATAAAAGGGAAGAGAAGGGGGCTATTAGACAAGGCCCATAAAAATATCTACTTTTGAGATGTTTGAATATCAGTTCCTGTCTAAATAATTATTGTTGAGGGGAGAAAGGATGCCAGAGTTTAGAGACTATAACAACAACTTATTATTCTCCCTTAGCAACCATGTGGAAGGTGACATGTGTCTTGTATTTCTGCAGATGGGCTGACAGCATAATGCACAGTATTGCTTTTTTTGGCCCTATTTTTTAAATCATGTGTACAGATGATAGTGCAGGAAGCTACTCTGAGGTATTATTTTCCTCAGATAGAGGAGGAGATACAAATCGGGGACATTTTGGGGGTCACCCAGTTCTCCTAGGGCGGCTGGTAATGGCGTACTTGTAAGAAGACAAGGTGGCCCAGTCCCCCGTGTTCTGCCTGTATTAAATCACACCCGTGATTTCCCAGACACTGAGGTCTTTGATGTATTTCTCCAGAAAATTGGGGGTCTTTTGTGATGTGCTGTTTCAAAATTAATGACGGAACAACTCTGTCTGCTCTTGGTTGTTTCCCTGTTGTAGACAGCTGTGGAGATGGGTTGCAGTCTGAACAAACTGGAGAAACGTGAGGAGAAGAGGCCTGGAAACATTTACTCAACTCTGAAGAGACCTCAGGTGGAGACCAAGGTGGATGTGACCTATGAATACTGCTTTCTAGACTTCACCACACTGACTGCCGGTGAGTACCAGGGCCTGGGAGGCTGTCTGGGTGGGACACAGTGTAGGATGAGACCTACTCCACAGTCTAGACAGGACAGTCTAGAGAGGTTGCCCTCTTTCCTAGTGGCTGGTTAAAATATCAACACCTGAGTGAGGTGGCCCGCAACAGTCATCTGACCATTCAGGAGGCTGAGCCTGGACTGCATGGCTTCAGGCCAGCCTGGACTACATGGCAAGACATGAGCTCAAAGAAATAAACCAACCAGTCAGGCAGGCAGGCAAATACAAACTAAAGCCAGCCGTGAGTCTGTGTTGCTTTGAATATGCTTGGCCCAGGGAGTGGCACTATTAGGAGGTATGACCTGTTGGAAGAAGTGTGTCACTGTGAGGGGTAGGCGTTGAGACTCTCCTTCTAGCTTCCTGGAAGACAGTCTTTCCTGGCTGCAGTTGGATCAAGATATTGAGCTCTCAGTTCCTTCTCTAGCACCGTGTCTGCCTGGACGCTGCCTTGCTTGTCTTAGTTTTGGGTTTTAATGCCATGATGATAATGGACTGAACCCCTGAAACTGTAAGCCAACCCTAATTAAATGTTGTCCTTTATAAGAGTTGCTTTGGTCATGGTGTCTCTTCACAGAAATACAACCCTAAGACAGTCAACAAACAGTCCACATGGATGGGCTGAACTCAGCCTGTGGACCAGGTATTTTGTAGACTCTCTGTTTGCCAACCCTGTAGAAGAAAATGTCCTCTATGCTAATTGGTCTATCCCCTGTCTCCCCAAGTTCACTAACCATCATTTCAGTCTTGTCAGTCTGGTTAAGCTTTGCCTCATCTGACAGATGGGGTCTGGGTCATCTCTCACAATCAGTACCCAGGTCTGAGGGGACAGGATGTGGCCCTGGGATGACAGGTAAAGGACGTTCAAGTTACCATGACAGAGTATGTCCTGAGATACTTAGCGTCCTGAGCACCTACTGTGTGCAGTTGGGTTGGTTCTGGGGAATGCAGGAGGTTATTCTGGTAGATAGGGGAGACCCAGTGACATGGCTAAAGAGCTTAATAGGTTCCAGTTGTTAAGAATGGTAGGTAAAATTGAAGACATCTGCTCTTCCCTTTGGGTGGCAGAAAATTGGGAGCATGTGGCAACACGTTCCCTGAGTGTGTCTTAAGACACTGCTTCCTTGGTGTCTGGGGAATAAGTTCAACTTCTGTGAATATGAAGGAGAGAGGGAAGTGTGGGAACGACCTAGGATGGGTGTGTGTGTGTGTGTGTGTGTGTGTGTGTGAAAGGTGACAGAGTCACGTTGACTAATCCCATGGAAATCCAACTCTGGAGATGAGCATCCGAGTGCAGATCTGAGTTTATTACCCAGCCCATAAGCTTGTATACGGTGCTGAATCAATCCCAAGTCCCTAAATCCTTGGCCAGTCGGTCGTATCTCGTCAAATGGTCATCACACTCCAATGAAAGCTCCGTCTAATGAGCTAACTCAGAAGGAGCAGGGGGTGGGGGTGGGGGGAAGAGGGGTTAGCATTGTCACCTGTTAGGACTTGAAGAAGGGGAAGCAGCTACTCTGCCCTGGGCTCAGTTCCTTTTTGCTCTCTCCCAGGGCATCTCCCACAGGGAAGGGCCTTTGAACTGTTGGGGCTAGCCCAAGGGCTGTTCAGAGTGGTAGATCGCCCAGGCCTCTTGAGCTACGTGGTTGGCCCCAGACCATAAAATGGGCTGTCATAGGGCAGTGTATCCTTGTCACCGGCGTTAGAGATGTATTATGTATACATTAGAGATGTATATGAGGATTAGAGATGTATGAGGGGTGTGGTGCCTTCTCCTCTTCCCTTCCTCACATCTCTTCTTGCTGCTGTCCCCTAGTCTAAGGCCCCAGTGCTTCTGGATTTTCAAGGGACACAGACAACTAGGCTTCTTCACACATACCTCTTCCACATCACCAAAACCAAACCCAGTGTCTTCTCTGTTGGATCGCTTCCTTCTCGTCCTCAGCCTGTCTTAACCCATCCAAGGTTTTCATTTTGAGGGTTCAGATTTGCAGAGCTTGCGCCCCCATATGTTGTATATTTGGAACCCACATGATGACACTATGTTAGGAGGTGGCGGAGACAGCGGACTGACTGGAGAGAGTGGTCAATGGGAGCATGCCTCTAAAGAGACCTGGCCACCATGACACCAGCAGCCTCTGCTCTTTGTCTATGTAGAAAGATCTGCAGGAAGTGCCCTGATAGCTGGGACACTGGAGCTCTGGATGCTTTTCTCTCTTTTGTGGTGTTTGCACCTTGGTTATGTTTCTTTTATAATTAGGAGAGTGGCTGCTCACACTTCTAATCCCAGCAGGGGAAGAAATAAGAGTTTGAGACCGGCTCTCATTACACGGTGTCTGTTGTCTGCCACGAGAAAGGGGAGAATACAACAGTGGCTCCACTCGTGAAACAACAAACTCTTTTATTATTCACACCACAGAGCAGAACTGCTGATCGATCAGGGCTGTCACATAAGGACCTAGGAGCCTTGTTTCTTCTGGCAGCCCCATGTAGGGCTGGAAGATGGTTTATAAGCGTAAAACCCATAATGACCTGAGCCAAGTTACAGTTATAATTTTACCGATCAGAACTCGGGGATTAGGGACTTTCCCAAGTGTTCCATCATTGTCGGCTGACATTGATTTTGCTTAAGCAATCAAATTCATTTGTTCTTACTGTTGTTAGGAGCAGGCATCATGTTTTGAGTAACTATTGTTGCTTAGAGAGGGAGTTGGTCAGCTTAGGTAAAATGGAGTCAAAAGTCAAAATGGCGGTACTTAAGACAAGTTCCTTTTATCACCTCCCAACACTCTGTGTGTGCATGGCACCATCCCATGAGCTGGGAGCCTGGATGGAATAAGGGGTGAGGTTGAGGGTCAGTGAGGGCAGGTGGCCTTTCTCTGTGTGTCCTGGCTGTCCAGATGTGAGCTACATCATTCTTCCACACCCTTCTGTCACGGTGGAGAGAAGCTTCTGATGCAGTGAGCTGAATAAATCTTCTCTCTTATAGAAGAGTCATTTAGATTGCAGTAAGGCCCCATGAACACACGCCGTCCGTAGCCCACCCCCATCCTGTTCATCAGTACAGTTACGGCCTCACCTGGTTTGTTTCTCTGGGCTGCAGTGACTGTCTCCTCATAGTTTTCTGACATTGTGCTTTCCTCAGTGGGGTGACTTTGTTGTTGAAATAAACTTGCGTCCATCACCAAAAGTTAGAACAGCCCAGCTTTCTTGTTTCTGCCTGATCCCACTGCACCTCTACCCAAAGCCTACCTGTGATTCTGATCTCTCCTTAAATGTTACCAGATTCCCTCTGACCTCATTCTCTTGTCATGCTGCTGCTGCTGCTGCTGCTTTGGGCTTCACTGGGTCTCCCTGTGTAGTTCAGGCTGGCCTGGAACTCTCAGATCTCAAGCTTAGCATCCCGAGTGCTGGGCTCACGGGTGGGCACTGCCATACCTGGCTTCTCTCTCCGATCTCTTTCTCTGTGACTGTCTGATCCTTCTTTGTACAACCCCTCTACAGACCAAAGCAATTGTTCATATTAGCATCCAGTTTAGTGAACTAATAATTTGGGGGCAGGGTGGGTTACTAACAGGAGTGTGGGTAGGAGTTACTTAACAGGAGCAGGGGGACTCAAAAGCAGCTGCATCACTGGAAAGCCTACCCCAACATTCAGTGACTCAGGAAAACTGTAGTTCTGGAGCTTTCTACACAGCTGGCATGCATTTGGACAGATCCAAGAGTCTCCATTCCTCTGCTGGCCTGGTTGGAGTCTCTTTGCCTATTGGAGTTTTCTCCTTTTACAAAGCCCAAGAACCTTTCTGTCCCCAAGTTTCTTCTTTCCCAGACTGTAACCTTTTGTTTGCCTCCCAGTCTCAGGAGGAGCCTCTTCTTCCTCCCTCCTAGAGGGAGAGTTTGAATTTGAAGGAAACTGCTCACAATGGCCTCAACCACCCCAGGTGCGGTGTATTTTACTTCTTATTGTTAATTCTTTGCTGTCTGCCTCCGGGCATCCTCACAGGGTAGAACTCCTGTCCTAAGTCTGAAGATTGTTTCTGTATTCTGAAGTACTCAGTGGGCAGGGCAATGCCTGGCACTTAATAGATAGTTAATATTTGAGAAATGAAGGTTCAACCAATAGGTATTTTTGAATCCTGCTCTTCTACAACTTAATGCTGTGGAGTGAGGTACCCACCCCGTCATCCATGTACTCTAAAAGCCTGACTTAATGGCTTGATGTGATTAAATCACTCACACATAGTGCGCTATAATCTATGGAGCAGTCCCCTTTATTGGACTTTTAAGTTATTTTGGGGATCTGAGATATTATAAATAATGTACATAAATTCTTCATGCACATTTTTGATGATTTCCTTGGGAATCGTCAGGCAAAGTTTATAGCTCTCAGGACTCTGATAAGTTGCCAACCTGCCCTCTAAATAGGGCCTGTTTGCCCAAGACACATGTCTGACCAGACTCAACGCCTTGGCAGGTTTTTCTGCACTGATGAAGTGAAGGTTTAGCATATTCTGGGCTCTCCTTTGCCTAGCACTGCCTTTGTGAACCCTCACCATATCCCCTTTGAAGGACTGAGTCTACAGCTCCTGCACTGTGCTCTCCTAAGACCCTCTTTTCCCAGCTATCCTGTCTGTGTAGGCCCCACCCCTTCCTGCTACTAAGCTTCTGCTGAGCTGGAGCCATTCCTTCTCCACCATCCCTTCAGAGTTAACCTCTTCTGAAGCCTAAATGTCTGTCAATTCATCCTGAACACAATTCTACTTCTTCATACCGTGAGCCCATTCTTTTTCCTTCAGGGTAAAGACCAGATGTTGTTTCTCTTTCTTAGTCACTGAGAAGAGCTTGTCCTAAAGTGTCAAGGACCAGCCTTAGCTTGGAGAGGGGTTCTGAGGAAGGGGTGTTTGAGAGAGGCAAAAGGAATAACTTGAAGTCAGTTGTGGGGTACAAGCTGACAGCCTTGTGTTCTGCTCAAGACAGCTATCCAGAGATCTCTTCTAGAAAGTTCAGCTCATGCTAGAAAAGATTCTAAAGGAGCTGTGTTTACTCCCTCAGTAGTTCTCTCTGTGTAGCTCTCTCTCGAACACCAAAGCCCTGTCTTTTATTTACATATCAATACATTTACTCCAGGTTCCCTTTTGGTTATCCCAAGAATCAGCATTTTTTGACCTTAGCCCCTTGATTCTAAGACACCAAGTACATTTTTTAACATGGCAAATAAATTCAGAGCTCTGTCTGCCTTTGTAAGCACAGACAATAAGCTTAGCTAGGTGGAATCCAGCTCTGAAATCACCATTTCTGCCATGCATGGGCCTAAACTAGTTCTGACTCAGGCTGACCTTGAATCTAGAAATCTGCTTGCCTTTGTAAACACAAACAATAAACTTAGCTGAGTGGGATCTTGCCCTGTGGTGGGATCACTAGTCCCTAATTTTTTTTTTATCTCCTTTCTTAATACCTCTCTGACAGTGTAGCTTTATAAGTCAATGAAGCCCCTCACATAATTCATATTGCATCCTTATTTTTGCATAGTTGAAAATTCTAAGTTCTTGAACTCATGTTTTCAGATTTCTTTCCCACAGCCTTAACAGCTGTTCTCAAGGTCATAGCATTTACCGTTTTGCTAAGGACATTAGACCCACCCTTGCCTCCCTGAGTTTCTGGTGGCCCCTATAACTGCCTCAAAACTCAGTGCCAGGACACCTCAGGGCAAAGTTCAAACCTAGATCTCCTCAGCTGGGAGGTTTGAGATCTGCCAGTGTGTTCAGAATTAGCCAGGTAGAAGAGAAGCTAACGATATGATAGGAAGGAAGACACTACCATTCCAGAAAGTACAAGGACCTATTCAGCAGACAAAACCCAGAGGCAATACTCTCTATGTGGGGAGCTGCAGTTGGGTTGGAGTGTGGCCTTTGGGGACAGTAAGTGCCGGTCAGATGATACAAAGTCTTCGTTGAGGCTGGAAAGATATCTTAGTCAGTAAAGTGTTTGCTGTGTAAGCATAAGATCTGATTTTGATCCCCAGAACCTAGGTTAAAAAGACAGACACTGGGGAAGCTTTTGGGTTTCTCTGGCTAACTGTCTTAGCTGAATTGGTGAGCTGCAGGTAAAAATGAGAAACCAAGAATCAAAAACTGAAGTGGAGAGACACTGAGGAGACATGCAAGATTGACCTTTGACTTCTATGTATACTTACAACCTCACAGACACAGGCACCTGACACAGATATTAACATGTACTCACAGTCACACTGTGACTCACATACATATACAGATGTGAACATGCATAGACACATGCACATACTCATACAGACATGAACATGCACTGCATACACACTCACAAACATACATACACACAGCTGCACACAACTCACACACACACACACACACAGTTTCATATACCTATACATACTCATGCACACACACTCAGTTCTACACATGTAGATAGATGCACACACTTTCACACACACACAGTCACACATACATATGTATATACACACAGACAGACAGACTGACAGACAGATAGATGCACACAGGCATGGAGTTTTAGTTGTTGAGTTGATGAATTTAGGCTCTATCAAGAGTCCTGAAAGTTTGTAAGATAGGGAAAGGGTATGTGTTGTATTTTGGAAAGATTTTTTCTAAGTTTAGTTGGAAGGGTGAAAGGGGCAACATTAAGGGAGAGATCACTGTTTGGAAATCCTTGCAGTCATCAGACAAGGAGCAGGTGGCCTCAGACAAGGCAATGACAGTGGGAACAGAAGTGGTGGGTCATGAGAAATCAGGAGCAGTCAGCCCTGGGGACTGCCAGGCACCTGGGCCTGGGCATCAGTGTCACACAGTGGGTGCTCTGCCTCTGCCTTAAGCATCTGTTAGCTGTGGAGCACCAAGAGCTAGGAAAGAGATGGCCTCTCCTCACATCTTAATGTACTCACACTTTTATTTTCAGAAGCTCTGATTGCCATGACAGGTAGTAAGTAGGAAATGAGACCAGAAGCAAGAGAGAGCAGGTGCAGGACCAGCCTGTGAGCCCTGTTGCACACTGTGCATACTCGGCTGCATGCAATAAAACACACCCATATTACGTATGTAGTGTGGATGAATGGAAACATCTTCCCAGACACTACCACATTCAGGACAGAGAGCTTCGCACAGGCTGTCCTGGCGCTCATGCTCTTGGCGTACAACAGGGAGCGCAGGGGGTTCTGGGTAGAGGCCCGGACAACTCCTGTCTTCTTTTTCCCTTTATATTTGCTTCGCTTCATTTCTCTTCTTCCCTTCCAAATGGCACCTACAGTGTGTCAGCCCTTGTGTCTGGCTCCTTTGATCTGGCCTCTGACTCCTCCACTCCACTGTTACGAGAGCCTGAGCCTTCTAGTTCCCAGCACTCGCTGCAACCATTTGATCCTTTTCCTGTTGAGCACTGGACTAGGTCCAGTTTGGAGCTATTAGAAGAAATGTCTCTGTGAATATATGTGAACGGGTCTCGGTGTGTGTGTGTGTGTGTGTGTGTGTGTGTGTGTGTGTGTAGATAAGTTTATGGTACAAATACAGTGTGTGTGTGTGTGTGTGTGTGTGTAGATAAGTTTATGGTACAAATACAGCAGGGACGGAGTTGTCAGGGTGTTTAGCATGTATGAATTTTTAAGATGCTACCTCATTGCTTCCCAGAGTGTTTGAGCCTCTGTACATTGCTAACAGTGACACAGTGATGATGGAAATGGCTAGCTTACTTATTTACATGAATTAGAGACATTTACTCTGGTTCTGGTATTGCACCAATCTCTCTGTCTCTGTTTCTGTCTCTGTCCCTTTTTCTCTAAGACAGGGAAGTACCAGCTGTCCTGGAATTTTCTAGGTCGTCTGGGCTGGGCTCATATTTGTAGCAGCCTCTCTGCCTTAGCTTCCTGAATGCTGACATCACAGGCATGTGTTGTTTGTCATGCCTTACACGTGTGATGCTGGAGAGGGAACACAGGGCTTTGTGCATGCTAGGCAAGCACTTGACCAGCTGAGCTACATCTCTGGTTCATGTTATTATTATTATTATTACTATTACTACTACATATAATAATAGATAACATATTATATAATTATATATATTCCTAGAAATGCTGGCATTATGTAATATATTAATTATATATCATATATAATATACAATACATTATCACCATACAATATATTAATATAATTATGCATAATAATTACTTTAATTTTTATTATTACACAGAAAGAGGACCCATGTAAGGTAGGCTTAGTGTCTTTTATTAAACAGAAAAGTAGACAGAAATATAACTCACAGAGGTAATGAAACTAGTTAGTATTTGGGGCCCTGCTGCCAAGGGTTGGTGGAATGGGCCCTTCCTTCTAAATGATGCCCAAATGTTCCCACCCACTCTGGGTTCCCTGAACGCCTCAATGTCTGGCCTTCTGTGGCAAGCATTAGCTAAATTCAAGAGTTTGCTCACGGCCTGCACCTTCACACTCACCTCCTTCTCTCCTGTTCTTGTAGTTGTTCCCATGATGCACAGCACATTCCCACAGCAGGCCTCATGACCACATTTAAAACATTCCCCTCCCTGTGGTTTTCCTGTCTGGGGCTCCATAAGAGCTGGCCTTTGGGATTTTTCTGATATTGTGCTGACAAGGCTTATACTTGCATGTTTGCTGCCAGCCTTTCATCCTTAAATGCTGTGTGCGAGTTTTGTTTGGTCGTGATAAGAGCACAGGGAACGTTTTTTTCTTCAAAACATGCGTGCTGTGCAATGAATCATAGACGGGTCCCCTGTCATTTAGCTTCTAGCTTGGGCAGCGGTAGCCCCAGACACCACCACAAAAGCAGCCCAGTCAGTCTGGAATTTGTCCTCTCTAATGCTGTGGTCTCCCTACAGCTGGGAGAAAGACTGGGCCTAGATGACAGGCCACAGTTTTTTATCGCATTCTGAAAATTAATTTATCACTATTATTGTTAGTCCTTGGCCCCGAGTTGTGTGTTTAGCGGTGAGTTAAATGCCTGGTGCTATTGGCCGGGGCTGGTGATGGGGAATAGGGAAGCTTGGAGCATCAGCACAGAAATGTCCAGGGTCAGCCATGGTGGCTGCGTGCGAGGCTTGTTGGACTCCCTGGATACCCATTCTCTGCCTCAGGGAGGTCTCTGAGTCAGTAAGTCTGAGACAAAGCCTTTAAACCTTCATTTGCAGTGAGTTTCAGGTGTGGAAAGGCCACTGGCCAAGGGCCACAGTTGAGAACTTTCCAAGTTGTACGTTTTCTTTACCTGAGTGAAGGTAGTATCAATGTTGGTGGCAGCTTGTGGTGGCGCACGCCTTTAATCCCAGCACTTGGGAGGCAGAGGCAGGTGGATTTCTGAGTTCGAGGCCAGCCTGGTCTACAGAGTGAGTTCCAGGACAGCCAGGGCTATACAGAGAAACTCTGTCTTGAAAAAACCAATATATATATATATATGTATATATATGTATATATATGTATGTGTATATATATATAATAGTTACAGATCTACCTAGACATAAACCATCATATATTTTACGCTCTTTAAGTAGCTTATATTTCAGAGGACATAAGGCAAACCAATACAGTTACTCTTTTTAAAACGTTTTTATTTATTACTGAGTGTTATGTGCGTGCCATGCTGTGTGTTGGGGAGCAAAGGACAATTTGCAGGGGTCATTTTTCCTCCCACCACATGGGTCCCAGGAATTGAACTTGCGCCTTTGGGCTTGGCCGCAAGCACCTGTATCTGTTGAGTCATTGGCCCCAATTAATTTATTTCTGTATTCCTGAGACAAGGCCACATCATGTAGCCTTGGTTGGCCTGTAACTCATTATGAAGACTAGGGTGGCCTCCAGAAATATACTTGCCTTTGCCTCTTGGATGCTGGGGTTAAAAGCATACAACACCATGCCCAGCCCAACACAGTTATTTTTAAACTTCGTTTACAAATTTGTCACAAACCCCTGCTGTGTGCCAGTTCATCCTGGAGGGGCCCAGGCCTGGCTAGTATTGAAGCTGCAAGGGAGGCAGCTGGGGCTGGAGTTGAGCAGGGAGGCATGTGTTACTGTATTCGTGGACATCATAACGGATGAGTGGGTGACAGTGTGCACAGTGTGGGTGTTCTCTCCACAACCCCCAGGGCTGTGTGAGCCTCCTGCAGTTGTCTTTGTTCCCAGGCTATCCTCCAGGCCACTGTTTGTGTGTGTGTGTGTGTGTGTGTGTGTGTGTGTGTGTGTAGGCTGGGGCTTTCTATAGTAAGCAGTTAGTGCTGTGAAAGTGGAGGTTCGCCATCCCTTATGAAGAGTGCCCTCCAGGAGGTAGGCTTTCAGGAAGATCCCCTAAAAGGAGGCAGCGTTTGCTGAATTGGAGGAGAGAGTGGTTCTAGATCTGCCTTGTGTTGGACAGTCCTGTGCTGGGAAGGGAGCAGTGGGGTACAGGGTCAGGGAGAAAGCTGTGTGTTCTGACCCTGGAGTTGCTGCTGGGAGAAAAGCATGAGCCAAGAGAGTAGGTGCTGGCTTTTCTGGTGCCAAGGCTACCTGAGGTCCTAAGGGGCCTTGGGGGAGATGACGTGTGCACACGGAGTATCTGGGTTTCACATGCAGCTGAGATTTGGGCCCAGGGATTCTCCAGATGTGGCCCCCTTCTTATAGGAATGCAAAGTCTTGGTCCCTACTCCAGATGCTGTGAAATAGAAAACAGTCCCCATGTGATAAATCCCTCCGATGCTTCTGATGCTTCTTCAGTTTGAGACAACAGGGGTAAGGGTTCTTCCCACTTTCCTGGAGGGGTGCATTGAGAAGCGGGACAGAAAAGTAGATGGGACTGAGGATTTAGAAGGAGGCTATGTGGTCCAGGCAGAGCACTGGGTGGGTGAGGAACAGCTCTCTGCTTACTAGGGACCTTCTGGTAATGGGCTGGGTCTTCTGACAGCTAGCTTTTGACTCAGGAACCTTGGGGAAAGTGAGTATGTGACCTTTCACCCTCCTTCAAAATTGGAGTTCAGTGTTCCGGCTCTGCTCAGCACGCACAGCCTCCTGCCCAGTCACATCCTAACATCTAGACAGGCTTCTGTTTCCAGTTCTGTGGCTTTCACATTTAGAACTAATTGCTCACTCCAGAGGTGGACTGGCAGGTCTTAGCAAGCTAATCCAGCCTCAGATCCTCTGTGGGAGCCATTGCCTTGATAAGGTCTCTACTGCCTCTGACTTTCCACCACCCTTTCCCGACTCTTCTTGGTTCCCTACCAGACTGACCAAGTTCCACAGAAATTACCTGGGATCCACAGTTAGGACATGTATGAATGGACCTGACTTGCCATGTCAGGCATTTATTGTGTTAACATCTGACTAGGATGTACAAGGCCATCTGGAAGCTATGGAAAGGCAAGGCAAGCAGGGGTGAGGCTTATGTGCCTTGCAGGAGAGTTCTTGGTGAGAGAGGGTTTCACCACAGGGTTCTTTTAGCCTGAGCCTGGAGGACTCTGAAGTGTTTGTTGAGCACCCATGAGTAAAGGAGATATCATAAATGAGACCTGCAGCGTTGTAAGAGAACCTGTGATCTTTGTGACCTTTGCCACTTTGAGAGGCAGGCTTGTGGCCTGGGTCTGAGCTGTGGCTTCACTTTTCACACCCTCTAGGCCTAGAGGTGCTTCTGTCAGTCACAAGCCATAATGGCACACAGCTCTTAGGTCTGCTGCATTTTGGCTTGCCTGGAGAATCCTTGTGGGCCTCCCATTTGTTGTGACAGGAGCTACAGGCTTGGGTGACAAGGACAGTCATGATAACATGACTGACAGCAGTAACAGACAAAAAGGACTCTGCTCATCACCTGTTGGAGACCTCTCTCTCTCTCTCTCTCTCTCTCTCTCTCTCTCTCTCTCTCTCTCTGTGTGTGTGTGTGTGTGTGTGTGGACTCTCTCTAGTTGTGTTCCTCAGAGATTGTCCCCCTTTTTTATTGACAAGGTCTCTTACTGGCCTGGAACTCACCACCTAAGCTAAGAGGGCTGACCAGTGAGCTCAGAGATTCTCCTGTTTGCCTCCCAATGCTGGGGTTACAGCCACACACCATGCTCTGTTTGGTGAGACTACTTTGCTTACCGAGAACATGAATGTTAGCTAAAGAGCCTGCTGGAGTGGGTCTCTGGCTTCCCTGTGCCACTTGTTCTAAGATAGGGCAAAGTTTGGCCTGTAGCTAAGATTTAGGAGGCCAGACATGAACTTGGGCAGGTGAGGATGGTTGGTTTGTAGTGTCAGCTTTGTAAACAAAGCAAAGTCAGACTTGAGCTTGAGTCCCGGGAGACATTTTTCATTGCTAGGAATTTGCTGTGGTGTCTAGGGAGAATCAGTCTCTATGAAACCATCTGCCCCAACCAGTGCAGTTTTCAGACTGCTTGCTTAGTTTTTCTGACCCATCTTTAGGTTCTGTGTCATCAGTAAAGGGGGAGGCAGAAAGTGTTTATATATTTAATTTCAGTTTGGGTAAAAGCCACCGTTGGGCATTGTGATGTTATCTATCCCTGCCTGGTTTTAGTTCCTATATTTGCTAAGGGTCAGTTTCTGTTTTGAAGACTCATGCAAAGAGTTGAGTTGTGTGACTTCGGCTGGAAGGTATGCTAGAAACAGACCTTGCTTTTAAACAGAATATGCAAAATATGGTTCCCAAAAGGAAATTGCTTCCTATAAAACACATCTCAAGCTTGCAGATTTTGGGAGATGGATGAGGTCCTGTGAATGACATGGCTTAGGCCTTGAGAGCAAGGTTCCTGTATGTATCTTCTCCGATGCTGCCTTTTGATGTTGTTCTTGGTACTAATGTTATCCTCCTATGCTTACTAATGGGAATGATAAGATTAGATTTAAGGATGCTGGGAATTCTCCACTTTCCTGTCTCAATGCAAAACTCTTAGTGCTCTGGTCCCAGCCACTCTGAATCTAGATCAAGAAGCAACACGTAGTATTGTGTGCAGATAGACTCTGGGGTGAGCCTGTGTGTGATCCAAGCAGTCAAATTCAGGAACTCAAGGCTCCCTTTAGTAGGTGGGATTCCCTAGTAATGACTGTTAAATGTTAAAGCAAAATTAAATGGTTATTTTCTGTAGAGGCCCATAATAAAAGCAGCCTGTCATAATTTTTAATCTATTTTAACTAAAGTGGAACAGAAAGACCAACAAGATGGCTCAGTGCTTAAAGGCACTTGCTGCTAAGCCTTAAAGACATGAATTTAATCCCCAGGACCTGAGTGTTGGTAGGAGAGAACCTTCTCTCTTTCAGGTTGTCCTCTGACAAAATAAATTTTTAAAAAAGAGTGGAATGGAAAACAAGTTATTGTTTTATGTGGCCTATAAATTGTTACCAATATGATTTAGAAGGATTTTTATCAAGGGGCTTTATCCAGTTTGATGGAATTCTGTCTCATTTTCATAGTGTACATTAACTATGCAAACTGATGGTTTTGTCATGCAGGTAGACCACGCCTTTTCTCCCCATCTATCTCCTGTCTCAGTGTTATCCTAAGTGACCAGATTTCACTGATTGCTCACTTTTGGAAGAAAAGGGACCAGTAGGTTTTATCTCTGAAGCCTTTCTCACTTGTGTTTCTCACTTGTGTCCCTGGAATTCAGCCTAGAAAGTCACCGTCTTTGAAAACCTGCCCTTGGGTCATATATAAGTAAAGTGAAGCAGGCAGAGCAGACTTCCTGAGCTTCTCTCCCATCTTGCTGTAGAAGCATGCTCTTAGGGGCACACACTCTTAGGGGCACACACTCTTAGGGGCACACACACTTAGGGGCACACATAGGATTCATGGGGAGCAGGATGTGCCAGTTGTTGATAGGTTCACTGGGTCCTTTTAAGAGGAGGGGGATAATGGGGGTGGTGGTACTCACCTTTAATCCCAGCACTCACAATCGGGAGGCAGAGAGAGGTGGATCTCTGAGTTCAAGGCCAGCCTGGTCTAAATAGTGAGTTCTGGAACAGCTAGAGCTACACAGAGAAACCCTATCTCAAAACACGAAAGCAAAAACAAACCACCAACACCAACAAAAACAAAAAAGAGGAGGGGAATATTTCAGGACTCTCTCATGGGTATAAATTCAGCATTAGTCTAGAAGCATGAATGCTGATCTGCTTTCTGAGGGAGTGGGCATGCTTGTTGGAGTGGTGTGTGTGTGTGTGTGTGTGTGTGTGTGTGTGTGTGTTGTGTGTGTGTCTTCCTTAAAGATAGACACAGCACTGTCATTTTGGAGAGGCATTAACCTTTACTTATTGTTGCCTGGTTAATTCCTGCTTGCTTGGATATTTGTCTGCTGGTTGGGCTACAGAAAGGCCCTGATAATCCCACACCAAGTGTAATATTTGGCCACATTCAACTGAAGCTTAGGATACCCCAGAGCTTCAGTCAAGCCAGTGAGCTGTGCTTTTAGGCTGAGCTTAAGAGCTGTATGGAATACACTCAGGGGACATGCCTTGGGTGTTCAGTCAGTTAGGGCTTTCTGGTGAGAAATGATCTGGCTAGCCATAGCAAGACGAAGCTTATGAAAGAAAAGTTATTGGTGCTATGTCTACTCGCCTGGGTGGATAAGAAGGATTCTGGGATTGGGGGAAGGACAGAGGCTTGCTCTCTGCTTTGCTGTATTCCCCAAATGGTCTGCCCAGTTGTTTCCCTTCTTATTATGAACTGATTCATGTTAATGTGTAAATGATAACAAAGGATTATTCCTATTTCATTGTGGCTTGCTTTTTAGTGATGATTTATTATTCTAAGAATTTCATAATGCTTGTAAGGTGTTTTGATTGGACCCACCACCCCAACTTCCTTTCCTCCAATTCCTTCCCTTTTCACCATTTCCCCTTGCAGCTTAATGTGCCCCACCCTTTAAAAAAAAAACAAACTACTGATTCTCCTTAGTGTTGTCGTGTATGTGCATGGATGTGGGACCATCTACTGAAGTGTGGGTAACCTCTCAGGGTCCTACATCCCCACACACCAACTCTCCTTCAGGAGCCATCAGTTGCCAATAGCTCCTTTGTTAGGGGTGGTATACTCCATGAGACCCTTCCCCACCCATGCCAGGTTTAGCCTAGCCTGCCTGAATTCACACAGGTCTTGCACATGCAGTCATTAACTGTAGTGAGTTTATGTGTGCAATAGCCTTGTATCGAGCAAAAATAGCCTTGTATCTTCCTCTACACATACCTACTTCCCTCTGGCTCATACAGGTTCCCTTTTCCTCCTGTCCATAATAATCTCTGAGCCCTGAGTGGAAGAAGGCATGATACAGATATCTTTGTTAGTGCTGAATACTTCACAGTATCTTCTTCCCTGTATGTTGACTGCTTGTGGGTCTCTGCACTAATTGCCATAGACTGCAAAAAGTAGCTTCTCTGATAAGGGTTGAGGGAGGCACTAATCAATGTGTATAAAGATAAAACCTTTCTTCCTCACTCATTCATTCACTCACTCATTCATTCATTCATTCATTCACGACATGGTACCAGATACAAGTTTCTTCTTTCTGAGCAGGCATTACTTTGAGCAGAAAGTGGTGGCTGGTTATTGCCATGCTGTTGCTGTCACTAATGCCCTAGTGGGTGCATCTTTGCCAGGTCAGTTGTTACTGTAGCTTTCTAGATACACACCTGGGTATGACTGCTGAATATTTTTCTCTCTCAGCTCTGTATGTAGAAACTTCTATCACCATGAAAGCTGTCAAATAGGGATGAAGCTTCCAGGTTGGTACCAGCTTAATTTTCTTCCCCATGTCCTGTGACTGAAGTGTGTGAGTGCCTTCAGCACTCTTCTGGCACTCTTCTATGCTCTTCTGGCAGATACCAAGGGAAATGGCAGTAGTTTGACATGGTTGGGGGTCTGTGGGACATCTCATCATAGAGTCTTACTGTGGAATTTATATCAGTAACTTAGATCAAAATAACTCAAATCCAAGAGAACCTATCTTGGCAAGTGTTAGGAGCCAGTATCCTTGAAAGGTAAACCTACCGTGCTTTACCCTTAACTAGGAGGGATATTAAGGACCACACTGAGCTTGGACATGGGAGACAAAAGCAACTGTAAAGTTAGGCTTCTCTGTTCATTACTGTGTGACCTTAGTGGGTATCCTTTATAAAACCTGTTCATCTGTAATTCCTTCCCTGGAATATGGGTGGGACCCACTGACCTGCTTCTTATAGGCAGGCTACAGGAGAACAGTGGTTTCCATTTCTGAGATTGAGATATAAAAAGACTGAACTCTCACAGACTCCCTCTGAAGGAAGCCATGCTGTGAGCCAGCCTGCATTTCAACAACACAGGAACTGACTCCTGCCAACAACCATGTAAGTGAATTTGGAAGTGAATGTTCTTCAGTGGAGCCTTAAGGTGACTTAGGCCTTGGCTGGGCACCTGAGGCACCCTTCTTAGGGACTGAACCCAAGGCTCTCAAGCTAAACTGCAGCTGGGTTTCTGGATCCTTGGAATGGACAGATCTTGAGGTTAGGTTGGTGATAATTCATTATACTTCACTGCATATTAACATAAGTAGTTTAGTTAAATTAAGTATCTATCTGTCCCTGAAGTAGAAATTTTAAGGGTTCTTTGGAAAGTCGCTTGGATGGGGTTTTGCTGGGGCTAAATGTGAAGTAACGTTTCGTTAAAGCGGACAGAGGTATGAAAGGCTAAGGTAGACCAGGGAAGGAATGTTTTGCTGAAGCAGACACAGGAGAGAGGATGTTCTGCTAAAGCAAGCACATGAAAGGACATGTGATGAAGGATTCTTTGCTAACAACATGCAGGTATTGGTTGGCCTTATATTGCATGGTTGAGCTGCATTTGTCAGGATTCCATAGAGAGAAACAAACCACAAAACTTCTGGTGGTGTGCTGCAGTTTCTTGCCCCTTCCACAGACTTGGCCTGATTGGATGCGTGCTAAGACAAGGCACATGGAGGGCAGGTGATGTTTGGAGGGTATAAACAGGACTCTGCCATCTGAAGGAGACAGAGCTTGGCTTGCTGGTACAGCTAGCTGTGCAATGTTGACTCGAGCTGAGGCTGAGGCCTGGCTGTCTCTGCTATGTCATGTTACCACTGTTGCTAAACTGACTCTATCGAACTGGACTGCTGGTGTATCTGTGAAATATTTGTGATCAGTGGATTGAGCTGCTGCTGCCTGCTAACCTGTGAACTGAACTGATAATTTCCAGACAACACAGACAGGAGCTGCTGCAAAAAACCTTTCTATACACTCCCCCTTACCCCCGTATCTTTTCTTTTCCACTGCCTCTGGTGGGTGGTGGGCTGACAGGAGGTTAAAGCATTGAAGAACCATCATTGAAAATAAGGTTTGAAAAAATTAAAGTTACAGTCCCTGTAAGAGGTAGTGAGAAGAGAGGGTTCTGAGCCAAACCTGCCTGGCTTCAAAATTATGACTTTGCCACTTCCTAGGTCTGTGATTCTGGGAAAGTACTTACCTCTGGGGTGACTCAGTTTCCTCGCCCATGGATGGGAAATAAGAGTTTCTAGCTTCCAGCTTCTGTAATCCAGGAAGATTGGCTAGAAAGGGGAGGGTGTGGGTTCTAACTGGTGCAGTCCATTCTCTTTGCCACAGTGACTGGAAAGGAAGGGTATCATTGCTGATCTACTGAATTGCTTAAACACCCACACCAGGTAGTTCTGTGTATGGGTGATATTTAGAAAATGGTGCCCGGCTAGTTCCTGGGCAGCTACCATGTTCCCGCTGCTCCTCGGCTCTGACCAGGGCTCCAGCTAACTAGATGCATAGGCCCTGGCACCCATGAGATGCCAGCGTGTGGAATGGCTCTGCCAATCCACAACGCTGCATCCACAAAGCTTGGCTGAACCCCAGACAATATCTGCCATCCTCTCAGTACCCGGTAGAAACGAGACTCTTAAAGCTTAATGATTATCTAAAAGATTTATATATTTAGAAATGTTCAATCAAGAAGATGCCCACACAATTAGAGTTGTTACCCAATATCTAACCTTTTGATAGAAGTTGCTACTCAGGACAGCTTTCGACCCATTCGTTGTTCTCCATGGCTGATAGCCTCCTTCCTCTCCTCCCCTTCCTCTTTTCTTCTCCAAGCTCCACCTCCTCTTCTACTGCCTGATCACGGAGCTCCACTGAATACAATGTAGCAGAATAAATATCCTGCTACAGTTCTGTCTGACTAAGGGCAGGTGTCCTGCTGGCGGGGCAACTGTGAGGCCTTAGCAGCCAGTATCTGGGGAATGGCTGCCTGGATTCGTGAAGGGCCTTAACAAGAGTGATTTCATCAGTGATGCAGCCTAGCCCAGCTAATGATAACAGCGTAAGCTTTTCCTTCTTTATCATTTCTTAGGGGCTGGAGTCACACACCCATTGCATGTGTAACTCACAACATGGGCTTGGAGAGCAGGGCTAATCTAGTCTCTAGACACAGTCATACGTTTCAGCTGCCTTCTAAATTGCTAAGCCTAATTTCTAGACAGAGGAGTCAAGCTCTGCCTGGGGTTAGCTTCGTAGAGAAGACTGGACATTAAACAACACATGACCAAGGAGTTGGCTGGGTTAGGTACTGTAGTCACCCTCCCCACCCCCCATGGCCTTGAGAACTGTCCTTCCTGGGTGCCAACATGTGATGACTCTGGCACCAGGAATGGGTGTGGCCCTCTCATCCGCAGGCTTTTTCTCCTTTCCTCTCCCCCTCCCTCTCCTTCCCTGATCCTTCCCCTGCCATCTTCCCTTCCCTCCTTGCCCATCCATCCCCTCCGTTCCTCTGTTCTTCCCTAAAGGGTGCATTAAGTTTTTGCCCATGCTCAGATAAACACCCTCCCCCAAGCAACAGCCGGTCTCCTCGGCTTTTGAGTTTCTCGTGTCTTGCTGTCTTCACTCTGTCTGCTCTCCAGCAGGAAAATAGAATTGCATTCGATTGACAGGCCATCCTGCTGGGAGCTGAGCCATATTACACGGTTTCTGTGTGTTCCTTGTTGTGATAAAATGGTGGAAAATCTCCAGCCAGCCTGGAACAGGATAGGTGCTGGTAATTCATCTTGGATCCAGGAGGACTACATAATTTACTCATTTCTCCCTATTAAAGCAACACTCTACACATTGTGGCAGCCAGCCCTGCATGAACAGGAGTGTGCTTTAATGGGGATGCCATTAATAATTCACCTTAATAGTGTAATAGTTGCCATTTTTGTGACCAAAAATTTGTTTCAACCCCTGCTCTATGGATGAAGAGTAGGATCAATTAATATTGAGTGGCGGCAGCCCCCCTGCAGAGAGAAAATGGAACATCTTCCTGTCCTCATCTGCCTTGTGACTAAGAAATAGCTTTTCTTAATTGTATGGAACGGAGAAACCCGGGGGGATGTAATTCATTTCTCTCCAGCCTGCAATGCAAATTGAAAGTAAAGAAAAATAACCCTGTGGCAGAGCAGAGAGGCCAAGGCTAACTGGAGGATTGCTGGGAACCAGCACAGGTTCCTCGAGATGGAGTCACCTTTGACTGGCACTGACCAGAGCACATATTTATCAAGACTCCCCAGGGGGTGTCTCTGGAGAGCTGTTTGCCTGGAAATCTCTGTCCCAGGCCTTCCCAGGGCCCTTTCCTGTCCAACCCTGAAGTCTGCTCAGAGCTCCCTTCTCTGTGCTTCTCGTGGTGTTTTTTCTGCATGGAACTCGGCATCATTTCCAGTCTTGCTGATTTATCCTTCAGCTCTTATTTGCGGGTGCCCATGTCCGTAACATAAGCTCTCGTGATGGCCAAGGTCACCACCGAGTCCTTAGAGCCTCAGTGTTGAGACTTTCTTGAGTGACTGAATGAGAGAATGATTCGTGCAAACCATGCATAGTGATGAATAATTTTTAAAGCCTTGTGTGTACAAACAAGCCTGCTCTGAAGTCTTAGTGTCAAGTAGATGACATGGTCTCAGGTGACTCTCTATGTGTTGTTTGGTGACATTGTTTGTGTGACTCCACTGACTGAGCCTAGGGTTGGAGGCTTTGGGTTAGACCCTCAGCCAGGGAATGAGCAGATACTTACCTATCCAGCCTTCTCTCTCCTGCTAAATTTCAAGTACCTCGAACATGGAGCCTTTTCTGTCTTACCAGCTTCTCAGTCTGTAGCATCTGTAATATCATGGAGTTGATGAGGCTGGTACTGGAGGACCCGTGAACACCAGGATGAAGGCTAACACAAAGGTGAGGTCCTTCTTTGTGTCCCCCCTTCCCTATTGGAAGAGCTTCGGAGCTCACCTGGCAAAGTAAAGATGCAGGTACCACAGACCCCCCCCCCCCACTGACCTTCCCTGCTGCCCCCCAGACACATAGTCCTCCACACCCACTTCTGCCTCGTGATAACTCAGCACAAGAAAGTGACCCTTTCTGCCAAACAAGATGCTGTGAACACAGTCACTCTCACAGACAAAAAACAGCTCCAGCCAGTGTGGCATCTGTCCCTGGGTGGCCTGGATAATCTTCCTGGCTTACTCAGAAGGATGTAGTTTTTAGATGGGATTAGTAGGTGACCTGCCATGCTTGGGGACGGAATGGACTTACCTCTCACTCTCAGCCTGCACTGTCTGGCTTTCTCACTCTTCCTCTGGCTTTCCTTTGGTGTTTACTTATAAATGCAGAGACACTTAGGGAAGTCTCGGGCAGCCAAGCCATTCCTTGCTCCCTAGCCCATGGCCGGAATTCAGTTTCACCCTGGACACTGGGTCAACCTCTTCCCCCATAGCCACTCTCTTTATTTTCTGTTTGTGCCACTGAAAACACAAAATGGCTCAGTCTTCTGGACCTTAAAGCCACTGCTATGTCTGGTGTACACACACACACACACACACGCACGCACGCACGCACGCACGCACACACACACACACACACACACACACACACACACCTCACAGCACAACAGACCAGAACTCTTGGGGCCAAGAAGCCATATCCTAAGTATGCCCTGCTAGGAGGGAGGAGCCGAGCTGAGTTGACCCCCATCTGCCCACTGCTGCTGATGCTGACTTGTGTATTTCAGCTGTGGGAGAAATAGAGCAGCATGGTTTATGTTCCTATCCTGCATGTGTGTGCTCTGCCTTCTTGGCATGTGGCAGTGTAGCTGGCTTCCTAGGCAATGTTGCATCGATACATGGTTGTTGCGCTAACTGGAGCCCCACGTTGGGCGCCAAACTGTTGCAGCCCGTACTGCCCGTTCCGGTCTGAGGGTCAGGATCTAGCGAGAGAGAGAGTGGGGATAAAGGGGAAGAGACGCGAAGAATGGAGACAAGACAGAGATTCTGATCAAGTCTCGTTTATTGAAGGGAATTCGGAGCTATTTATAGGCTTTTGCCACGTGCCTTGTAGGCGCGTGGATACCACATGCCTTGCAGGTGTTGATATGACGTAAGCCTTACAGGCGTCTATAGCGTGGACAGCACGTGCACCGCAATGCCTTGCAGGCGTGGATAGCACGTGTGCCTTACAGGCATGTATGGCGTAGATAGCACGTGGACAGCACGTGAACTGCATGCCTTGCAGGCGTGACTACCACGTGCACCTTGCAGCTGGGGCCAGTAAACAGCAACACAAAATATGTGGGATATCAGAGTGTGCTTCAGCTGTTGTAGGCTATTGAAAACCAAATCTTTCGTCAGGGTATATGGTTCCAGATGGCTGCAAAGTTGATCTAGCCGCTTTCTGCTAAAGTCGGCTCCCAACACATGGTTCTGTGGTAAACAGCAAAACCCATGTGGGATATTGTGACTATGGGGGTGGCTATGGCACTTTTACCTTTAACACCGAGCTGCATGTGAGGCAGAGTTTAAAAGGCATTGGGTGGGACTTTGTGGTTTTTTCACCTGCCTCTCCTTGACTCTTTTAAAGTGGTTACCAGACACAGACTCCAGCCCCTCCCAGGTCCACCTGTCCCCGGAGGCTAGGCAGAGCCAGTCTCTGCTTCTCCTGTGAGAGGGGGGTCCACAGCAGCCTTCACTGAGTAACAGGCAGCAGGCTATCTGTCTTCTCCTGCTGTGCGCTGGAGCAGAGCAGGTGGAGTCATTCAGATCATAGCTTCATGTGCCCCGCCTGGTGGGAACCTGGCTTATCTGCGCAGTGACCTTCTGTGAGGTACCTGGCTCCTCTGTGTTCTTTGTAAGTAAAGTTCCTGCTGGTGTTGCCATTTGATGGAGTAATCTGAAAAGGCATAGTCTAGGCCCGGGTGTGACTCTCAGTGAACAATGCTATTTTATTATCTTAAATCTAGAGACACGCAGCTGTGAGGGATGAATTTCCTGCTGTAACAGAAAGAATCTTAAGATGGTTCTGTAGACCTTCCCCCTTCTGCAAAACAAGGGTGCCTATCTTCGTCTCCCTCCCTCTACGTCTCTCCTATCCACCTTTAGGCTGATGGTGTATATCATTTAGGGCAGCCGACATGGAAGCAGGTCAGTGTGGAGTGTTGTGGCACTGCCAGAGCCCCAGGATGATGGTCATTGGCAAAGGAGAAGACAGTATTTACCAGGTGTTGTGTAACAAACCTTTTCCTGGGAAAACACAGCCCAAAAGTCCCTCCATCCCACATAGGGATCCCATAACAGGCCAAAGTACAGATACCACTCAAATCAAATTTGATGAATGGGTGAGTTGTATTGGGCTATGGGTGAGGGGTTGCTTAGAGGAACAGAAAGGACTTCAAGACAGCTGCATCACCAAGGCTGGCCCCAGCACAGGTGATAGCTCACAAAAGACTGAGAACTCCACTGCATAGCCTGTAGGCAGCACAACAGACTGGAGCAGGACCTTTCTAAGTGACTGTTCTAAACCTTTCTGGCTGCTGATCTAGTATCACAGTCTTTGTAGCTTGGTCTCACTTCTCTGACAGGAACACTCACCTTTTATTGTTCACTCTGGAGGGGGTGGGGTTGGTGGGGGTGGTGCTAGTGGATCTGGTCAGTTTCAGGGACTTCCTGAAACTGTTTTGAATATGTTTACTTTCTTGATTAAAGAACTTCCTGCAGAATGGAATGTAGCAACCTCACAGGAAGCTGTTATAGAAGACTCTTTCTTACATTCTTTTCATCCTTTCTTCTACAATTATCCCTGAGCCTTGGTGGGGCCCTACTTGTCATTGTCTACCTGTATCTAAGAATTTGGTCATTGTGCCACAGCATCACATTGCCATGAGCAGTCTCCTGTTCTCCAGAGCATCTCCAGCAGTTATCAATGAGGCATAAAATAACAGTGGTCTATTTGTGTAAATGCACGTTTAGAAGGTGATTGACAGGCATATCCACCCATCTAGAAAAACAATACAAGTTGCGTTCCCATTGGAGTCTATGACCTTCCCAGCCACAAGATTTTGTCATGGCTTACAGTACCAGATGTGGACACTCAAGCAGGCAGGAACCTGGAGGCAGGAGCTGATACAGAGGCCATGGAAGGACATTACTTACTGGCTTGCTTCACATGGTTTGCTCAGCCTGCTTTCTTATAGAACCCAGGTCTACCAGACCAGAGATGACCCCACCCACAGTGGGGTGAGCCCTCCCCCATTGACCACTAATTGAGAAAATGCCCTTAGCTGGATCTCCTGGAAGCATTTTGTCAACTCAGGCTCCACCTTCTCTGACTCGAGCTTGTATCAAGTTGACACAAAACCAGCCAATGTGATAGCCGAGCCACTATTGCACAAGCAGGCAAGCCCTGTCTGACATGTTGATATTTTAGCACACAGGGTACAGAGACAAGTAGACATGTTGATCACAGTTCTCAGTGAGTAGCTCCCATGTCCTCCCGCCCCTTAGCACTATGAAAGCCAGACAACAGGGTGGGACTTTCCATCTCAGTCCCACCTTCATGTCCCCTTGCCCTGTAGTCAGAGCGTTCATTCATATGCAGTGTCTTCAGCAACACGCTCTTCCTGTCTAGTTCTGGCACACAAGCAACAGCAGCAGCAGCAACAGCCTTTATGGCTTCTGGAGCCTTAGGGGCTTTCCTGGCCAACAACTCACAGGAAGTAGCCCACCCCTGCCCACCCCTAGCACTGGGGGTCTTATTCAGTGACTTTATGGCCTCTGGTGGTGTCCCTTTTCACCCATGTAAGATACATTTTGGATTTTTTTTCTTTCCATTAATCCAGCCCCAGTACGGATACAAGGTTGTTGGAAACACCACACTACTGTACATGTTTGCCTCTGCAGTGGCTTTCCAAATCTGTACAACACTCGGAGGTTAGCATCATGTTACTTAAATAACAGCCTTTTCCAGAGCATGGGCAGGATCTGATGACATCTTAAAGCACCCTCCTGTGACACATAGTGGAGATGCAAAGATAACCTTGGAGAGGCAACTCCGAAAGTCTGTGGTCATCTGTTCTCTGCAAATGTGGGTCACAACTAAGAAGATGCAGAAGTCAAACATGAGCAAGATCTAACAGCACGGAGAGGTCCCATCCGTCTGTATCAGCTGCTTCCTCCGTGGACCGAGGTTGGGTGCAAAGCATGGCTAGGAGGCACTAATTTAATTAGCTCCCTGCAGCCTTCAGACATTCTATCTGCTTTACATATCCTGGAGCTGCTCTTCCATGGAGTCTCCTTACATTTCTCCACCCTTTATGAGCTCAGCGGTCTCATTTAATCTGTTCAGACTGCCTCAGGGCCAAGGAGAACAAGACCCTGCTCTCTCTCCCCTGCTGCATCTGCCAGCTTCCTGGGTCAAAGGGGCCCTGGGTTGGCATTGTAGCTGTAGCTGTTACCTCTCCATCCACCATATATGGCTGTTGGAGGAGTTCCTAGCTACTGCCTCCACCCCTAGCATAAGCTTTTGCTGGAGGGAAATGTACCCTCCTTAGTCTGGGGGGATAATTTCCCACCCCTGGGACAGGTTTGGTCATCTTCACCTGTGTTGTCCTATCACATATGAACTGCTCTTGGGCTTTCAAGCCATCCAGGAGCCTCTTAGCACACAGTTTTGTCATTTTTTTTTTTTTTTTAAAAAAAGAACTGTAGCTGAGTGCAAATCCTGTCACATTTGTCCTAGAATAATCCAGGTAGACCTCTTTCTTTGCCTTAGTTTTTTTTTAAATTTTTTTTTTTTTATTAAATCTCCTCCTGCTTTTTCTTTTACTTTGTAGATAGTTCTTTACATGGTGGTCTAAGTCACTGAGATCTGCCAAAGCGTTTCCCACTGTATAAAGTCCCGCCGATCGACGGACTTGTAGTGGCAGAGCCACCAAAGCTCCACGCCAGCTCCATCAACCTTGTCTGTAACTCCTCTGTGCACACACTTCTGTCAGACCCAGGGAACTGGGGTTCAAACAGCTCCTCCTGTTCTAGTTCCCTGAAGAGCATCTGCCTCTCCTCTGTGGTCCTCCAACTCGCTATTGTGGGGCTTAAGATGGAGATTGCAAGTGTTCCTAATGGCGTTGATCAGCCAGTCCATCAGCGGCTCCCTCACGCTGTCTCAGGCTCAGCAGCCTTTGCCTTAAGTGACATCACTCAGTTTTCCTGCTTCCACCGCGATCAGACGGATCCCATCCACTCCCGAGTGCCGCAGCCTCACAAGCCTGATGGGACAGGCTCTGTCACTGCTGGTTTGCACAGTATTTCCCATTTCTTTATTAGTGTAGATTCTTGTATGGGATCATTTTTAAGGTCCCTGTGTATGTTTGATAACAGACGGTTTTTTTTTTTCCTTTTTAAAAAAATACTTGTACTGTTTTCTACTGTGTTTACCATCTCTCTCACTCATCCCTTTGTTTGTTTTAGTTGCCACATCCGAGGCTAACACAGAGGATGCTTGTCCTCTCTTGTTGCAATTGCTCCTCTACAGTCATCAGGCAGGCAGGCCACCCTGTACCACATGGATGAAGACTGCCATCCTGGGATTCCTTCCTCAGGCACTCCTAATCCTGATGACTGAGCTTTAGCTGCCTGTCTCAGCACCCATAGGAAGAACCATGCAACAGCCATTATAGCACAAAGGCACATCAACAGACACCAAACAGGAAAGGAGAACTCTAACGGAATTTCCTCCTCAGATGCCTCCCCATCCCCAGGCTTCTCAGCTGAGTTGCATGCCTTGCTTCCTGTAGCCTCCCCATCTCCTCTTTGATTCTGTCACGTCCCTGTTCAGGGAGTTATGTTATGTGACAGAACTGTTCCTGGGATGATGGAGCACACACCCATGACAGACCAAAGTACATATAAAACCACAGTCCAGTTTGTTGAACCAAGTTTTACTGAGGTTATCTACAAGTGTGTGGGTGAGGGGTGCTTCCAGGATTTGCAGTACCAAAGCATGCCCCGGCATGGGTGACAACCCACAGAGCTGGGTACCTGGAGCACACTGCACACAGCCTGCAGGCCGCTCAACAGTTAGAGAGTGTCTTTTTTCAGGTTACTCTAGTCTAAACTTCTTCCAGGCAGTTTGTCTGTTGTTTGTGTCTTTGAGGCAGCTGGTCTGAGTGTCTTTTTCTGTAGCTTGGCTTCACTTTTCTGATAGGGACTCTCAGCTTTTATTGCTTACTCCAGCAGAGAAGGGCCTAGTGAGTCTGGTCAGTTTCAGGGACTTCCTAAAGCTATTTTGGGTTCTTTACCTTCCTGCTTAAAGAGCTTCCTTCCCTACAGAATGGAATTGTTTTGATCGGTAAGAAAACTTAACACAAACCCAGTCAAGAGTGGCCCTGAGGTGTATACCAGGGGAGCTTGGGGGAAAGCTTACTGTCTGCCATCTGAGGGGAAAGCCATCGGATACTTTGTCACAGAATGCTCACAGTGCGTTCAGGGACCCAGAGCACTGGGTCTGCCAGCTCTGTCACATTCAGTTGCAATAGTGAGAAATACTGAAGCTTGCTGTACTTGTCAGTGTGTGCATTGAGAAGAGGCTGAGTTCTGGAAGTTTGGCTCTGGATGGCATTCCGCAGGGACCTAGTACTATGAAGTCTCGCCACATTTGGGGATGGAGATCATATACTTTGGCCAACAGTGTTGCATTGTGCTGAAGAGAGAGGCAGGAGATGACGGTCTGAGCTTGTCATTTGTATGTGTACATGTGGGTGTGCGATGGGCGTTTACAGCCATTTCCTCAGGAAATCCAGATGGAAAATGGGTTGTTCTTGATGAGGACTTTTATGGATAAGAGTAATTTCCAGGAGAGGAAGCTATACCTCCTCCCAGCCAACTCTGATGCTTGACACTATGCAAATGAAGGGACTGAGGTCATTGATGGAAAAAGAACCTGATTGAGGCAGCTCTAAGTGGCTGGGCTGCTGGAGAAATCTAGATTGCATGCCCTGTGTTGGCTTTCTCCTCAGCTTTTGGTCTTTTAGCATGGCCTTACCCCACCTCAGAGGTGTATGCTTGCGTGATAAGGAGAGCAGAATGCAGGCCTGTGTAAGGAATTACGTACCAGACCACAACCCACCTCTGTTTCATACAGGAAGGCGCACTCTCTATAGTCCCCACTTCTCTTGTGTTCTAGAACATTCTAGCTGAGTTCTCAGATGCACCTCCTGCATCTCAGCATATACCTCTCAGAAGTTCCTGTCATGTTGGTGGCCTCAGTTGCTGAAATGGGATCTCGACACCAGAAGGTGTTTTGAAGGTTCTTACCTCTTACCAAAGCAGGACTGGGCTGGAGAGTCCTGGCTCTGTCTTGTGTTGCTTGTTTCTCTCGATTCTGAATATTCAGCGCTTGATTAGAAGGTTTGTTTCATTCTTTGGGCTCAGTCACAGGCAGGAAGAACTACGTGGAGAAGGGCACATTGCCACTCTCAATGGCTTCCGTTCCAACATCTGTTTTTTTAAGGTAAAGTCCCAAACTTTATAAACAATGACAACAACGCTGCTCACAGTGTGACTTCCCCGCCTAAAACTCTCAGGAAGGTTTTAAGCTTGAATGGCAGTTGGTAGGAGAAAGAGGATCAAGAAGTACAGGAGTCTGGTGCAGGAGGCTCATGGCTGTGTCCCCATGAAGGCCATGGATGTGTCGTTTATGTGTGAAGTAAGTTTAGAGGCCCTGTGTAGGTGTCCAGAAAGTGCCAGCTAGAAAACTCTAGGTGTCTGTGGGACTCTTCCAGGAGCTCTTCTCAAAGGATGCGAGTTAAAGAGTTAAACCTCTCAGAGTCAAAGGAATTTTTACAAAGTTAAGAAATTAAGAAATAAAAGCTTCTAACTTCATGTTCTCCCCCCCCCCCCCCCCCCCGGCTTAACAGCCACAATTGGCAACTTTAATGTAAAGTTTTCATCACAAAAAAGCAGATGCCTGGCGTGGAAGCACGTGGAGGCAGCTGCCTCATCCTCAGTTCCCAGGTTTCTGGTGCTTTGTCCTTGGATCCAGCACTTCCCATATGGAGGCTACATTGCCTCCGTCCTTAACATTGATGCCATGGGTGACGAGGGCCTGGCAGAGTGCGTCACATGCCTCCAGCAAGGGCTGCCTCTCCTGGAGCTGCTGTTTCCAGGCCTCCCCAGTAGCCCCAGGTGTGGCCAGTGCATACTGGCGGACCTTCAACCTGAATCGCACTAGGTCATCTACCACACAGTGCAGGGTTACTGTGCTGCTGTCTCCTGAAACGCACTGTCGATTTGCCAGAGAAATCCCAGCGGTCTCAAAAAAACTCCTCAACGTAGGAAATGATGGCCCCAAACACAGTGGGACTTCTTGGGCCACTAGCTTCCTTCGAGACTGCCCTGAGCTGTCTGTGTGCATGGGGCACAAGGTCCAGGATGGTGTTCACCACCCTCAGTGTGTGAAAGTCATTGGCTAAAGCAGCCTTCACGGCCTTCTTGGTGCTTAGCCAGCCTCTCCCACAGTACATCCTCCTTAATGGAGCCACAGGTCAGCTGCTCCTGCATCCTCCACAAAAGAGGCTAGCCCCAGCAGGAGGTGATTGGCTTCTACCAGGGTACTGTCACTGTACTCAATGGCTGGCCTATAGTTGGTGCACAAGCAGAAAAGCCAGAAGACACGGGGGAGAAGGTCTGCAGGAAGTCCTTAGTGGTGATGTAGTTTTTTAGGGATCTTTTCTTCTTTGCCTTTCACATGTGAATGACCAGAATGTAGGAAGTAATTTCCCCACTGCAGACACTGGTGGAAGACTTCCCTCTGCGCGATTTCGTTTTCATGACGTGGGAAAGCCAAGTCTGTGCAGCCGGTGTGGATGTCCACGTGGCTTCCAAACACCTCACTGGCCGTGGCAGAGCACTCAGTGTGCCAACCTGGTCGTCCGTCTCCCCACAGCGAGGCCTCCTGAGGTTTTGCTGCCTTCCACAGGGCCAAGTCACTGCTGTGTCACTTGTCAGAGTCAACTGGCTCTGTAGTTGCACTGGGAACCGTGTTGACCAGCTTGCCGTACTTGTCCCCTCGGGCACGCAGATCGAAGTAGACGCTGCCTGCATGCTAATTTAAAGACATTATTCCTGAGTCTGGAGACTCAATGGCTCCCTCAATAAAGTGTCTGTCATGCATGCATGGGGACCTGAGTTCAAATCTCCTTCACTCACATAAAAAGTCAGGCATGGGGAGTGGAGAGATGGCTCAGAGGTTAAGAGCAGTGACTGCTCTTCAGAGGTCCTGAGTTCAATTTCTCATGCATTCCTCTTTAAATTGTACGGTGACAGAGTTGAAATTTTGTTTCTTGTGTGTTGTCCTAAGGAGCCGGGAACAACCAGTTCACAGTGAGTTGTGCTGTGTGATGGTTCATCTCAACTATTGACTTGGGATCTAACCTGGGAGGTCAGCCTCTGGGTGTGCCTGTTGGGCTGTCTTGCTTAGGTTAACTGAGGTGAATGTTGTTTTTGTTAGGGTGTTTTGTTTTAACAACAGAAAGGTGACTAAGGCGTTCTCATGTAAGGAAATGGTACTGAAGGCAGAGAAGTGTGGTCAGTGGTGATGATGGTAATGGTGATGCTGATGGAGATGGGTTGATGATGATGGTGGTGGTGGTGATGATGGTGGTGGTGATGGTGGTGGTGATGGTGGTGATGGTGGTGATGGTGGTAATGGTGGTGATGGTGGTGGTGGTGGTGGTGGTAATGGTGGTGGTGATGGTGGTGATGGTGATGGTGGTGGTGGTGATGGTGGTGGTGATGATGATGATGGTGGTGGTGATGATGATGATGATGGTGGTGGTGATGGTGGTGGTGATGGTGGTGATGGTGGTGATGGTGGTGGTGGTGGTGATTTGGTAGTGGTGTTTTGCACATTCTAGGCAGGCACTCTAACCCTGCCTAATAGTTTAAAAAGGAGGACGGATCAACTGTACTTCAGGTTCTGCTGTTGGCTTCCTCCTCTTCTGTATCTCCTTTCTAGTAGCTTCTGATTTGCTTGCGTATGCACGGAGCTGCTTCCCAGGCCTGTGTGAACTGTCACAGCAGTCCTGAGGAATGGGTACTGTGCCCCTTGGCATTTTCTGGATGGAAGTTGAGTTGCAAAGGGGCATCTGGATTTGAGCTTCAGCTGCCTGACTTCAAGGCCTGTCATGGCCACGTGGTACATGCTTGCCCTTCCCAGTTCGTGAGCCCAAGTCTGCCTTCTGCTTTGTTTTCTTTGGCTAAAACAAACAAAACCCCCCAACAACAACAAAAACCACCACCAACAACAAAAACCACCACCACCAACAAACTTTCAGTGCCACATAAGCATCTTCAGGTTTGAGTTACAGTAACACGTTATTATGTGCCTTTGTGACTTACTGAAAATGGAATTTTGATCAGAAACTCAGTAGATGGTTGTCACTTGTTGCCAGAAGAAAGACATACATATTAACGTAATTTGATTAATTGAGAAAGTTCTGAAAACACCTTTAGAAAACAAGGACCATTTACATTTTTAAAATCCCTTAATTTTTTTAATTTTTATTTTATGTGCTTGAGTCTTTTGCCTGCATGTATGTATATGTACTGTGTGTACCTGGTGCCTATGGAGTCCAGAGGGTGTCAGATTCCCTGAGCCACCATGAGTGGCTGGGCACTGACTCCAGATCCTCTGCACGAGCATCATGTGGTCTTAACCGCTGGCCCATCCTCCAGCCCATACCTCGAGCCCCAGCTTCACATTTTAATCCTGCAAGTGGCGTGTACATGAAACTTGGCAAAGCACTTTTTGCTTGCTTGAGTGTATTTTAGTTTTGAACAAGTTCATGCTACATTTCTTTAGTTCGATCTCTGTGATAAACCATTAACCACAGATGTCTTGGAGAGGGAGAGGTTTGTTTCAGCTTCGTTGTGTCCATATTTGATGGAAGCTAAGGCAGGAACGGAAGCAGAAATCATGGAGGAACACGGGTTATTGGCTTTCTCTCCATGACTTGCTCAGTTTGCTTTCTTATATAACCCAGGACCAACTTGCCCAGTGGTGACCTGGCACACAGTGGGCTTGGCTTTCTCACATTCATCATTAATCCAGAAACCTCCACAGACTTGCCCACTGGCCATTCTTACAAAGACAGTTCCTGAATTGAGGAGCCCTCCCCCAGATGACTCTGGCTTGTGTCTAGTAGACAAAAATCATGCTTTGTTGACCCCTTATCAGTGTGACACACAAATACATCACTATTAAACTATAACCTCTCCATTTTATTTACCCTCCGTATGTCATGTTAATATCATAATATAAACCATATTATAACTCTATAAGTCTCACAGTCTATAAAAATTTCAAATGCTTTAAAGTTTCAAATTCTTTTTAAAGTAGCCAACTTCTCTTTAAAAGTCTAGAGTCTCACCACTGTGATCTGTAAATTAAAATCAGTTACTTTCTTCTCATTCAGAATGGGAAGAGCCAGGCCGTAGTCACCATCAAATCAAAGCCAAGCCAACACACAGCTGTGTGAATCAAATCCTGCAGTCCCAGGTCTTGGATTTATCGAGATCTGGGCTCCGCAGGGTTTGGGCAGTGTCACTTTTCCAGCTCTACCATCCGTAGCACACATGACTTGTCCAGGCCGGCTCTACTTTCATGCCTGCTGCTGTCCTTGGAGGATGGCATATGGCCTGAGCATCTCCCCAGGTCTCCACTGTAACTGAGTGTATCACCTTCACCAATGACCTCTCGGACTCTCTTTAGGTGCTCTGATCCTGCCACATACTGCCAAGTCTCAGTTTCACTTCATGACCCCTTCAATCTTGGGATTCCCAGTGCAGTTGAAGCTGCACTTTCATCAATGGCCTCTCTCTACAGAGAAAGACCCTGCCACATAGTACACTGACAATCAGGCAATCCCTGTGATCCATCATCTCATGCCCTCAGAATCAGTGTCATGTGAGAGTGCCTTGTGCATGGCACAGTTTGGCTCCCAGCGTGAGATGCAGCCGTGGACCAGCTCTGGACCACAGCTGCTGTGTGCTGATGCTAAGAAAATGCTTTCTAGAGGATTTCAGTCTCTTATTAATCACAGCTCTTTCTTCAGCCCCAGATGACTAGCAGCAAATGACTAGATGACTAGATTGTCCCAGTAAAGCAAAGGTTTCCCCTCAGTGGGGCTGGTCTCTTGTTAATCACAGCTCATTACTTTAGCCCCAGATGACCAGCAACCACAGATTCTTAATTTGAAATATCACACGAATGGCCCCAATAGCGCCTTTGCTTTCCTCTGAAATCTCACAGACCCAAGCCTCTATTGTCTTGCACATCTCTCAACACCCGTCTCCCACGAGTCCATAACAGCAGCTCATTAAACTCTGAGCGTTTCAAACCGAAGTTCCAGCTGCTTCCACAGTTCTTCCCCAGAATAGCATGGTTAGGTCCATTAAAGCAAACCCAATTTCCAGTACAAATGTCTGTTCTAGTTAGGTTTCTGTTGCTGTAGTAGACCATGTCAGGTAGACCATGACCAAAGTACCTCTTACTACTCAGTCGCGTTCCATCCCTGAGAACTCACGCCAGGAACTCAGAGGCTCGAACTGAAACAGGCCACGGAGGAGCACTGCATGGTGGCCTGTTCAGTTAGCTTTCTTATCCAGCCCAGGACGGCTTGCATAGTGGGTGGCACTGCCCATAGTGGGCTGGGATCTCACACATAAAACGTGAATAAAGAAAATGCCCCAGAGGCCTGCCTGTAAGGCCAACCCCATAGAGGCAATCCTCAAGTGAACTTTTCTCTTTCCAGATGATACTAGCTTCCGTCTAGTTGTCAGAAAAACTAACCACAGGTAACGGGAGTAGTTACGATTGCTTTAAAACCATTGTTTGAATATTACCTTTAAAGGTAATTTGGGATGGATCTCCATGGCTTGTCATTTTTCCTGAGAGACAGCCACAGTGTTTATAATAATGTGGACTGTATAGTGGGCATTCTGGTTATTGTGTTGTTGACATTCTGGTTTCTGTTATATTCTCCTCAGGAGCGCTGATTTTATTTTTGCCAAGAAGCAGTTGGATCCCTGCTGCAAATCCTGCCTCTAAAATCGCAGCAGCAGCCTGTGTGTTCTCTTAGCCTTGGATGGGCTGCTCAGACCATGCCTCGTAAATATGGAGTCCCTCATGTCTTGTGGTCTAGGGATTGGCGAGAACTGGGTTTCCACATAGAACTTAGTTAGGGGTTGCCCTTCTCTGCATCTGTCCATTCTATCTCTCTTTCTTGAAGCCAGTGAAACCAGATTTCTGTCTGAATTTTCGAGTGGCTCTGTGGTATACAGACTAAGGTCCACCTCATCGTGAAAGCCATCACCAAATCTCACCTGGTGCACTTTGACTTCTGTCCCATACCCTCTGTCCCTCTGCGTTGCCTCCCTATTCTGGCCACTTGGGAAAGTGTTTACATCTTTTCTCATCTAGTTATATTTTCATCTGTAGGTGAGCTGGTCTGAAGGGAGCTTTGTTACTCATATTTGACTAAGGAAAGATCTAGAAGCACAAATACCATCATTACCACATGTGTGTGCATGCACACGTGTATGCACATGTATGTATGTGTGTTGTGTGTACACGCATGTGTGCGTGTCCACACATGAGTGAATGTGAAGGCAAAAGGGCAGCCTCTGCTGTTGTCCCACCAATGCTGCCCACCTTGTCTGGAAGATGGAGCCCACTAGATCAGGGCTTGCCCGTTAGGCTGGGCTAGCAGGCCAGTGGGCCTGCCTGTTTTTGCCAGCACTGTGATTACAAATGCAGGACACCGTACCTGGATCCTCTTAATGTGGGTTAAGGGAACAAAATGAAGTCCTCACGTTTGCGTAGCCAACATATACACACGGGGATGTCTCCCTGGACCCTGCTGTTACCATGGTTTTCAGGTGGGTGCTCAGGGACAGCATCTCTGTGTGCTGTTCAGTGATGACAGGACCATGTTTCTGCTTGGCAGCCTGGTTCTTGCTTGTGCCCAGCATGGTTGCCCCCCATCTGCTTCCCACTCCTGCAGGTGACTGTAGCAGTTTCCAGAGGAACCCCCCCCCCCACTCTAAGGTTGTCAAGGGTATACCTGAAGCCCGTGTTCCAGTCCTGAGAACTCATTGAAAGACACCACAGGCCTGCTTTCCTGAATCAGTGTGCCAGACCAAGGTCCAACATCTGCTTATTGCCAACCCCATGGTTTGGAGTGAGATAGTTGATTTTTCTGACCTTCTATATCATAGGGCAAAATGAGATAACTGAGCAGGACCGCCTGTGCTGCAATAGAAAATTCTTGGGATGTTTTTGCTCTGATATTTTGTTCTCTTTTCCCAGACCTCCATCTGGTAAGTTGGAGGAGGGGAACGAAGAACGTTCATATTCATGGTAGGTAAGTATCTGCACAGCCACAGACATCCTCCTGGGATCTCAAGCCTGGGTGTCTTGTGTCTTTCTCATTCTCCCCAAAGAGCTCTTCCTCCCATTCTACCTCCTGGGGCATCTCCAGCTCCACATCACGTCTCTAGTTCTCACTTCCTGCATGAGGTGAAGACCCTCATTACTGAGCCACACATCTCTCTTTGTGGTGGTTCTGGGAATTGGATTTTTTTCCCTCTCATTCCTACTGACAGTGCCTGGGTTTGTTCTACTGTATGAATATTACAGTTTCGCAACCAGCTGCTGATGCATGTGAACTAAATACTAAAGAGAAAGTTTATGCTAATAATAATTTTAAAATAATTGATAGTAGTAAGTGTAACTGGCTGCTGCTGGTGACGTGTGCTATTATGCAGTCTTTAAAAAATAATGACAGCATAGGAAAATAATTGATAATTGTGTCTTTTAAAAAACAAATGTAGCAAGATAGCCCCACTTGTGAAGGAGTTGCTAGACCAGCAACTTGAGTTTGAACCCTGGAACCCACATGGTACCAAGAGAGAACTGGATCTGGCAGGTTGTCTTCTGACTTTATACATGTACAGTATTGCACATACAAACATAGACACACACAGACAGAAACGCATACACAGATACAGAAACATACAAACACATACACACATACAGATGCACAGATACTGAGACAGACACAAGCACACACATTACAAATACACACACGTAGATATACACAGAGAGACAAACACACACAGAGAGACACACACAGAAATGTACACACCCAGAAATGAACACACAGAGAGACACACAGAAACACACACACAGAAATGAACACACACAGGGACATACAGAAACACACACACACAGAAATGAAGATACGCATAGAGGTCCACACACATACGTGTGCATACACACAGAGAGAGACAGAGTAACTAAATGATGCAAGTGAAAAAACTCACTATCAACAATGGCCGACTTATATAACATTCACCATAATTCAGGCACTGTTTGAAACTTGCCCCTAATATTAGTGTATTTTATACTCGTGACACTTCACGTCCCTAGGACAGTGGCCGCAGTGACTCACAGGCTCTGCTTAGACACATTTTCCAGATGTGAAAACTGCAGATGCATAGGTGCATAGCACAGCCCCTGGGCACTCCCCAGAAGCTGTACCTTCTGCTGCCTTGTTAGACAGCTACATCTGTCTCATTAGACAGGTTCGTGTGTTCCGTGGTTACCTGTGGAGCAGGGCACTGGCATTCTTGTGTTTCTTTTGGCCCACAATTGATAAGAAACTCAAAGATTGTTGGTGGCCTGTTGCCAAAGGAAACCCCACCTCAGCAGCCTGGTGCCGGATGTGGCTCGGCATGCTGAGTGCTGGGGGCTCTTGAGGCCTTTCACCAGCACAGAAATGGCTTGCGCCTGCCCTCATGGGTCAGTCACAGGAAGGGGAAATGTGTGGACCCCTTTGTGGTTTCACCTAATTCTGTAGCATTTCTTGTTGTAGTTATAAAGATTTAATTACACCATTGTCCTGGGGCACGGGGCCTCTTGTAGCTCATGGCTTATGATTGGTGATAATTGGCTCCATTTAGCTGGCTTCGGCTAGTCACAGCTTCCTCGGCGTGTTTAATCTGCGATTTGATTTTAGCTTAGCTTTTTTTTTTTCTGAATAAAGTATTCCTATTTTTATTTCACTTAAAATGGCCAGTTCTGACTTGTGTGTGAGGAAATGACCTTCTCTCTACTGACTGACTTATCTAAAGATAGGAAAGACACGGAAAAACATCCACCCACTTGTTCTGCCGGTCACTACCTAAGATCTGCTGGTCACACAATGGGGATACATCTGACTGGTGGGGGTGTAGGCAGCAGCCACTAAAGGGGCTCCCTCGAATGTGAGGAGCTCAAGATGAAATTGGATATATAAAAAATTAACAACAGTGATGATTTGGACCGTCCTAAAGTCAAGTTCCCAAGTGAGGAAGACGAAAAGCCTGTCACCCTGGAGGGAATGAGCTATGAGCCACATAAATTAAGCCGACAAGATCTCTGGAGAGTGAAGAGTGTGCAGAGATATCACCAACTTTGACAAATAAACTCAACCCACCCCAGGAGGGTTCTCGGTCCCTTTTCTCTCTGTATCGATATTGGTGTTTTGGGTCAACATTTCCTGGATGCTGTCGTCTTTGAGTTGGAGGACTTGATTTATGGAGAAAAGATGCCAATGATGAGTGGGTCTGAAAGGCTTGCCTAGGGATGCATTTGGGATGATGATGGGAGCCAGCACGCGTTTCCCACACTCTTTCCTCCGAGTGTGGCATGCCATGGTGTGGCTGAGGTGCTGCGTGGCAGGGTGAGGGAGAAGCGGGCCCTCCCTCTCCTGTGGGTTTCCTCTCTCCTGGCTTCACCTGAACCTGGTTTTCATCCCCTCTGACCCAGCTGAAGCTTTGATGTTCCTATGCGCTGAGCTCTTGTGCCCCATCTTTCCTTCTCTGGTACTGTGCCCTGTATCTCCTATAAATTCATCATGGGGGACTTCCTGGCCACCCCCTTAATGCTAGGTACTGCTGAGACATAGGCTTGCCTTAGAGAGCTCTTCCTGAGCTGGGAATGTGCTCCCTGCCTTGAGGATTAAGGAGTCAAGTATCTGGATTGGGTAGATAAGGGCAGCAGTAGTGGCCTTGAGGTCAGAGGTAACAAGAGACTCCATACTGTGTGTGCAGACAGGGCCTACAAGGAGTGTGGCTTTATATGGAGTGACAGAGAGGACAGCTATAGGGTCTATGACCTATGTAGCTATAAGGGAGGTCTCGCCGACCTGGTGTCCTTTGTTTCTCCAGTCTGAAAGAGCATTCCAGTTCTTTTTCTAATGCTGTCATATGCCATCGTTTCCTTCCTTCATTGCTTCCTTCCTACCTTCCTTCCTTCCTTCCTTCCTTCCTTACTTTCTTTCTTTCTTTCTTTCTTTCTTTCTTTCTTTCTTTCTATCTTTCTTTCTGTCTTTTGTAGGGTCTTTCTGTTCCTCCTTGGAGTTTTCCTTCCCAGCTCCCACTGTGTGCTGTGGTGGATCCTCCTTGTTCCTCTGGGTCACTTCCTTTTTTCTTGCTTTATTCACCCCCCCCCCCCACTCTTCTACTAAATGCCTCTTGTGGTATTGTCTGCATCATCAGAAGTCAGAGTTGACCTTTAAGCCTGTCTCTTTGCCTTGCCCTGCCTAGCCTTTGTGCCCAGGCTCCTCCTAGCACCCTCCTTCAGTCTGTGACTGCTCTCTGTCTTCTCTGCGCTCCACTCTGTCTTCATGAGACTCACCATCTAGGAAGAACTTGACACACACTTCAGTTACCTTTCTGTGTCACAAATCACCCTGAAACTGGTGGCTTCGGACAGTGCCTTTCGAAGAATCTGTTGACTGGGCTCAGCAGGGTGGATCTTCTGTTCACGGGGGTTCAGTCCAGACCACTGATGGGGCTTCATTAGCTGGTAGCTTGGGTGAAATACTCTAGGATAGCTCAGTCAGCAAGCACCTCATACTGAGTGCTGACCGGTTCTTCTTCAGGTGGCTTCTCCCTATGTTTTACATTGCATAGCTTGTCCTGAGCTTCCAAACAGTAAGAGTAGAAGCCACCATGATTCTGGACATGGGAATGATGAATCATCACTCTGACCACCTTCAGTTGGTTCAGGAACATCTTGGATCCAGCTCGGCGTCACTAGAAGGGATGCAGGCCTGCTTCCGTGCGAGGAGATGCAGGATCTCAGATGGTATTTGCCAATTTTGCAGATGTGCCACATTTATCAATGATTGTTACAGAAACAGAGGTATGTTTTCGTATTTCATATTACAGTTTTGCTAGATGTCACCGCATGACCTATGCAGAGGAAGAGGATAAGCCTGTTTCTGAGCTATTCCCTCACAAAAGTGGCCCTGCTAGAGATTAATCTTACTTCAGTTGACCACAGAAGTCCCCGTTTCCCTGAACCATTAGGGGAACATTTCTCTGCTAATTATCAGGTTTGGACTTTAGTGTTTCAAGATTTGATTTCTAATAATTTTGTGTGTGAGAGTGGCTGTTCCTACATGAATGTGCACATGTATGTGCACACCAGGGGTTGGGTTTTGATGCTCACATCTATTGCTCTTGATCCTGGATTGATTGATTGATTGATTGATTGAGATAAGGTCTCTCACAAACCTGTAAGTCATTGATTGGCTAGACTGGCTAACCAATGAGCCTCTGGAATATTCACCTCACTGCCTCCTCTTGTTGTTGTTATAGATGGATGCTGCCACTCCCAGGTCTTGATGTGGTGCCAGGATCTGAACTCGGGTCCTCTTGCTTGTGCAGCAAGCACCCCACCCCCTCAGTCATCTACGCAGCTCCTTAATAACCTTTATTTTACAAAAGAAATAACTTTCCTCTACCTATCAAATCTATTTAGTTAACGTAAATGAGTGTTTTGGAGGCCACCAGAAGAGGGTGCCCGAGACTGGAGTTACGGAGAGTTGTGAGCCTGCAGTGGGGTGCTGAGAATTGAAGCCAGGTCCCCTCAAAGAGCAGCCAGTGCTGTAGCTCAGTGTAAAGCTCTTGGCGAAGTACACGTGTAGTCAGGTGCAACCTTACTCCTTTGCAAGTCAGGCTCTGGACGTTGCCTTTGAAAGTGTCCATCATCATGGCCAGGCCACCAGGGTAGAGTGGCTGAGCCGAGTGCAGTCGGAGGAACACGGTGTGGAATGCTATCTATCTTGTGAATAGGGACCTAGATTCCAGGGAGCCTGCCAGGGAGCCAGGGAAGAAATCTGGGAGTGAGGGGTATTGAGTGGCTACTCCACAGAAAGGTGAGCTAGACAGGGTCTTTCCGTCTTCAGGGAAACAACCATGGGATCTTGCCCCGGAAACCATGAGAACTTTGCCTTGACCTGCTCCTAGGGGAATTTGCTTTGTTAGGTCACGACTACCTTACTTCATAACAATCTCTGTGACTTGGTTTGGCCTCTAAGCAAGATTGGGCTCCATAGCTGGCAGGATGTCAGTAAGTCCTACATAGCCTTCCTTGTAAGACCACAGAGACTGGCTCCCTCAAGCAAGTCAATCTGTCTGTCTCTGTCTCTCCGTCTCTCTGTCTTTCTCTGTGTGTGTGTGTGCTCACACACATGTGCGCTTGTGTGTCTCTGTCTCTCTCTGCCTGTGTGTGTGTGCACTTGTGTGTCTTCCTGTCTGTCTCTCTTCATGTCTCTGTCAATCTTTCTCCCTCGAATCTCAATCTCTCTCTCTCTCTCTCTCTCTCTCTCTCTCTCTCTCTCTCCGTGTGTGTCTTCCTGTCTGTCTCTCTTCCTGTCTCTCTAGCTGTCTGTCTCTGCATATGGTTGTGCTTGAGTGGCACACCTATCATTTGGCATGGATGCCAAATTGCACAGGTCATCAGATAGAGCAGTCTTACTGAGAGAAGCAGGTTATCATATACTTGTCTCAAGCAGAGGAGAGATGGAACAACTGGCCTTCCTGTCAGGTTGTCATTAACTCTGAAACTGTATCAGATGTAAAAATGGCTTTGTGTAATTAATCAGGCATAGAGAACGTGCGTGCGTGCGTGCGTGCGTGCGTGCGTGCGCCTATGTGCATATGTGCTCCCACCCCTCCAAGCCACTGCTATCCCTTTTGTGGCTATTTTTCCCTTCAGCTCAGAGGGGTGGAAATTAAACACACTCTTAGGATTCTTTTCATTGTTCTTCCTTACAGGCTCATTTTTGGAACAACAGCAACAACCCCACCCCCACCCCTCATCCCACTCCACCCCATGAAATAGTAAGACTTTTTTTTTTAACCCAGAGTTCATCATTGAATAGTTTTCTGTTATTATTTTAGCCGATTTCAAAGGTGAATGTTAAAATTCCCCCAATCCTCCCACCCTGATCCCCCCCCAAAGAAAACAAAATTACAAGCACAGAAAGAAAGGTCCTTAGCTGTGACCTGAGCTGCCTCCTCCTCTCTTACCAAGCCTGTCTGCTTCAGTTCGTCTCCCTCTTCCTGCTGTGTTAATCTTAAAAAATGATTCTAATAAATCATTGTGATAAGAAAATTAGAGATGGGCAGAAGCTAAGAACCAGAGGCTCCCGGATGGTGCTGCCTTCTTCCCCGAGTTCTTATACAGCCCACTGACTGTGTCCTGGCTTTAGTTTATGTGACGAGCTGGCTGGCATTGTTGCTGTTTTTCTGTGGAGAGAAAGAAAATGAAAACTGTGGGCTTTGTGGACAATATGCTCTCTCTAACAACTACTGTGTAAAAGATTTCCTGGTGCCAACATAGCCATGGTCAATATATAAATGAAAAGATCACTGTGTTCTAATAAAACTTTATTTATAAGCATGGCAGTAGGCCAGACTGGCTGGCTCACTGTGGTTTGCCCACCCCTGATCTCAATGATCAGAGTGAAAAATACTCCTGCCTTGCTTTTCCTATAGGTTTAAAAGTAGAAGTTAAATATTACAATGGTGAGCTAGTGAGTGAGCCATGTCATCCCAAGACCTTTTGATTTCAGTGTTGACAAAAGCCTGGGCACTTTGGCCTGGCATGGCTAGATCACTGATGTTCTGAAGAAAGAAACCGTGCAAAGCTCTCGTAGGTCTTATAAGAGTGTGATAGAGACATGATAAAAGATAAAATTACACAAGACAGTACAAACAGTGGCAGCTCATGAGAGAGAGATTCAGTGTTTCAGGTGAGACCCTGAAATGCAGCCCACTTATTGGGGGCCTTGCTTGGTGGAATATTAAGGACTTGATATGTGTGTGTGTGTGTGTGTATTCGAGTCTTCAATCAAAAATTACTAGATGTGACATTGGGGCCTGCTATGATAAAAGGAAAAATATAAACAGACTTATAGGTGATCCAGCTAGAAAGAGTCGATTTAGCAAAAATAAAAGGAGGAATCTAAAAATAGCTGTGATTAATATATTTAAGAATAAAACTTAGAAGTAGAGAAAACTGGCAAATTTGAGGAATCTCACAAGGGAATTCAGATGAGAGAAAGAACCTGATTCCATAGGTGGATGGAGGTCAGAGATAAGGGTTGCTGGAGACCTGAAGTTGGTTGGGGGTTGGGGTGGGGTGGGTATGGCACACAGAGAAGAGCCTAAGGGATCAATGAACCCAGTGTATTCTCTATTACGCCTTCCTGGGTTATCAGAAGAAAGGAGAGGACTTAGAGTGGAATTTGAAGAGAAAATGGCTAAGAATTTCCCCAAAATTACAAGAGCATTAACCTGTTGACCAAGGAGTTGTGCTTGGTCAACAAGCACAACAACCCACCAAGTGCTTGGAAGATGCTGTTATTTGAGAAGAGATGGGTTCCTGTTACCAGTGGTCAAGAGCCATTTCAGGATGAGCGTCCAGCCTCAGGCTCCAAGTACTGTGCCACGAACTTTCTCTGACCCAACGGTCAGCTCCTTGTCACTTCTGTGTCTGCCTTTTGAGTTTTTCAAGTTCAAATGGTAACATCAGCCTTTTGGTGTCACTATTTCCAGACTCCTTCCCATTGGCAGAGTGCTTGCCTGGCATGTCTGGGGTCCTGGGTTCAATTCCCACCACTGCCTAAGGTGGATGTGATAGAACATGACTATAATTCGGTGGTTGGGGGAAGGTGTAGAGGCCAAAGGTCGGTGTCCGAGGTCTTCCTTTATTCCTCTTGACTCTGTCTTTTTGAGACAGCATCCCTCAGGAATCTGAAGCTAGCCAGTTTGGCGAGGCTATCTGGCCAGTGTGCTCTGGGCACCTTTGCCTCCCCTGTGTTGGGATCACACACAAGTGCTTGCTTTACCCACTCTTTCAGTGTGGGTGCTGGGGGGTTAAAACTCAGATCTGTATGTTTCTGTGGCTATGCTAAGCACTTTGCTTAGGAGTCATCTCCCTCATCCCTGTAGACATGGCTTCTGCTGAAGCCCTTCGTCAGTATTTGCTAGCTTGTAAATGGTACGGTCTTAAGAGATTTTGCTAGGAATGATTTTTTTTTAAGCACCCCTAACTTTAAACCTGGATTATTAAGAGTCTGATACTTCTTAATCTGACGGCAGTGGAGAGGATTTGCTTACACTGCTTATGGAAGAGACTGATGTGGTCTGCTGCTCGTCTTGATGTTGCTGAGGATAGAAGTGTTGTGGAAGGAAAAATTGCAGCTGGACACGCAGGCCAGGTTCATCCTGTCTGAAAGAGTTGAGGTAATTACTCAGATTGTGTAGATCCTGCCTGCCAGGTAATTGACATAAATGGGGTTATTAACTTGAAGTAGCTAGGTAATTTGGACTGGCTCCCTTTGATAATGTAAACATTGATAATGTAAACATGGCCGTATTGGATAATTGGCTGGAAGGGCTCTGCCTTCTCTCTTCAAACCTCTCCTGTGTCTGAGGCCTGGACATTAGGTGATATTGTGACAGCAGGATAGACTGTCACTCAGACTCTGGTTTTAGAGAGGGAAATACACACTTATATGGGAATTTGTGCATTCGCATACTTTTAACTCAAAAGAACGTGAAGCTCCCTCCTGGAGCCTCTTCACCACAGTGCTGATGCCTGAGGGTCTGTGGCCTCTCATTCTATGGGGACAAGCTTGCTTTGTTGTCTGGGATAGAGCAAGGGCCAGGGGAGTGATGGGAGAGGCATAGCAGCCAGCCATATGTCTCAGATCCTCTGGAAACACCTGGCTCTAGAATGCTCTTCATGGGTTTAGACCTTAAATTCTAAATTTCAGCTTGGAAAATGAGGCTCAGGAGATGCGTGCTCATGTGTCTCTAACATTAGTTATCTGTGTTATAGGCCTCTTCCGTATCCTTCCCCTAGCCAAAAGGGGGAAAACTGAGGAGATAATTCAGGTTAAGAAAATAACTCTCCCAGCCCTGGCCCGGCTACAGTGCAGAGCTTTGGCTGAGGACTGTGGGAGAGATCATTGACATTATTCATCTGATTTCTCCATTTCCCCACTTTCCAAGCTTGTCCAGATGTGGTCCAGAGAGGATGAAGGATGCTCAGATAAAGCCAGGCTTGGGAGACTTGGATGGTCCTTGTACTTCCATCTTCTGCAGTCTTTTCTCCAGGTCCCAGGTTTATTTATAAGCCTCATGAGCCTTAGGGGAAGGAAGGAACAAGGGAAAGAGGGATTTGTTCTTTAAGAAAGCCAAATTCAGTTGATAGCCACACCTCCCCACCGGCAGCTCCTTCTGACAGCCCGAGAAATGTACAAACATCAGAGTAACACTGTAAATAAAAGCTCCTTGAAAAAGAGAGGAGAAGACAATGTGGCCATTTTACAGGCCCGGATTATCCACGGAATTAACTCCTTCCCTTGTATTTTGTTATGTCTAAATGATCTGATCTTACATCATGTTTCTAGGTCACTTGAGACCCACTTGAAAACTCACCAGAATCCAGAACAATATATGTCTCCACAAAAAGTGAAACTAAGTCAGTCATTTGAAAAATTGATGCTCTCAAAAGCTTCTTGGCTTCATTCATTTTGAGAAGAAAAAAAAATTTTTTTCCTAGTTTCTCTTTTTTGTCTGTAGCGGTCACACAGCTAAAAGTTATAGGAACCAAATCAGTAACCTGTTCCAAACCTGGTGCGTGTAACTCCTGAGAGATCATTTTCTCCGGCATATTAACAAATAATAAAGACCCCAGTACTATAATGGGCACATCGTCACTTTATTCCCACGTGAGGTGGCAGGTCTAGATTGGTACAGGGGTACGCGACTATGACAGGGACAAGTGAGCTCTGAGTCTAATTGGAATTTGCAAGAAAATAAATTTGAGTAAATTTCAAGTATAGAGGTGAATTTGATATGAATGGTCTGAGGAAGTCTGGATGGTCTGAGGGCTGGAGAGAGATGAATGAGCTGGTCAATGTACTTGTTCCAAGCTATACTACCTGAGTCCAGTCTCCAGAGCACACATGACCTCTGCACATGTCTATACCATCCATGCAAACATGCACACACATGCACTCATGCACTCGAACACGCTTGTGCGAGCACACACACACACAAATAAATGTGTTTTTAAAGGAAGGATTCTTCCTTGTGTAAGGGTTACGATGTTGGAAATACTTTCTGTCTGTTACTTAACCCTCTCTGGTTTTTTTTAAAGATTGATTTCACTGAGAAAACCTAGGAGTTCTGGTGTGTGACTTTAAAGGACCTTACGGAGCCAAGGGTTATGTTTTCAAAGCATCTCTCTGATTATTATGCTGGAAAAAAACAGACAAAACTCATTTTATTATGTGTGTTCAGAACAGGAACAGCTATGGCTCAAGGGACTCTTGGGAGGGGACTGAAGTTCATAAAAAGTATTTGGGTTTTGAGAATTCTGTTGGCCTTTCGTTCATGTGGATCCGAGATCGCAGTTTCTGGAATTTGACATCTAAATAAGAGGTTGTTGCTATGATATGCACACAGAGTGTGTTCATTGCAATGCTTGTCGTGGTGGTTGAAAGGGCCACTTATGATTTACAGAGACAGGAAAGCACAGTGAGGAGGCCATGCTGAGAATGCCAAAGGAAGCAGAGCGAAGGGCTTCTCTTGTGGGAACTAAAGTTAGTGGAAGGGAGAAGAAAATTGTCTTTGCCATCAGGGAAAGTATTTCCCCATGACAACAAATACATTACTCCCCTGCCCCGTTTCTGACTGCTAGAACCTATGGATGGGACATTGCTGCCTGAGGCCCCCAGGATCCCAAGTGTACCTCAACTATAAGTGCCCTGTGACTGTTGGCTAATTGTCTAATTGCCTTTTCTGGGTTGTTTGTTTTGTTATTGATTATCTAACAGCATGGCAGTAGCCTGGCACATAGTAGGTGCTCAATCAATGTCTCTCTGTATTGTGATGCTCTACCAAAATACCAGAGGAGAGGTAGTTGGTAAATAGCAGACATGTATTTCTTGTTCTGGTTCTGGAGGCTGGATGGTCCAAGAACAAAGAATCTAAGACTGGGTGTTGGATGGTGGTCTGGTCTGTGTCTCCATGATGGCATCTAGTTGCTGTATCTCCCTAGGGAAGGAACAGTGCATCTTCAGTGGACAAAAGACAGAGGGTAAACAGAGACACCGCACCTCTCCATCGAGCTCCTTCTGTAATGGCATTAACTCACTCATGAAGGCTGGGCCCTCAGGACTTAATCACATCTAAAATGTCATGCCCTCGCAACACTGTTACATGTGTGGTTGAGTTTCCAGCGTGGGGATTTGGGGGCTTATGCTTGGACCATGGCCTCGCTTATTGGATGAAGGCTTCATGGCAGCAAGTATTTCTCTGTGTAAGAATTATTTGTGTTTGGTTCCAGACCCTAAGGCAAGGGAGTAAGGTGCATATCTTACATACCTAAGCAGACCTGGCCTCAGGTTCTCCCAGCATCCCTCAGTCCCTATCTGGTATACCCTACCCCCAACCATGAACTTTCCAGCCCAAGTGGGGGCAGGGAGGGGAGACCAGCCCGCCTTTCCCCCAAGAGGCTCTTCCCTGTATTATATAATCCAGACATTTTGGTCCCCAGATCTCTCCTTCCTTTTCTCTCTTTCTCTCTTAGGGAGCAGGATTTCTCTCTTTTCCTTCTGCCTCACCTCTCTCTTTCTTCCCATGGCAACTTCCCTGGCCTCCTTCCCTAGGCCCAGTGAACTCGCCCAAGAGCAGCTTTCCAGTAAACATGCATTTAATATAATCTATTCTGGCCCCAAATGGCCCATTTTACCAGCTGAGAAATCATTTATCAGTGGGCTCATTGCATTGGTCACTGTTCTTGTTGCTGAGTTACAATGCTTGACAGAAGCAGCTTAAGGAAGGAGGATTTATGTGGCCCAGTTTGAGGACGTGATCTACAAAGGCAGGGGAGTCATGTGTGAGTCTGCCAGTGGCAGTGAATCCATAGCCAGAGAGGTGGAGGCTGGCAGTCTGCCTTCTTGTTTTTACTCAGCCTGGGGTCAGCCCATGGGATGGTGCTGCCCACATGTACGGTGCATTTTCTACTTTCAGGAAACCTAGAAATACTGTTATAGATACACCCATAGACCCATTTCAATGGCGATCCAAAATCCCATCAGGTTGACAGATTACCCATCGCACTTACCCTACATTGTGAGATCGATTGGAATCTGGCTTTCACCACTTGGCATGTAAGGACTGAACCAAAACTAACAATTTATTATAGCTGTGCGCCACACATTAATGACTGGTCAACAGGGTAGTCGATAGAGGGTTGCATGAGCTGAGTTGAGTTTGCTGAGTGTCAAAGTGGCGTCTAACTTGTATAGGGACAGTCTGAGATGCCTGCACATGGGGCAGGGTCACCTGACAGCACAGTTCTCAGAATGTGTATTTGTCATTAGACTAAGTATGGCTCTGTTCACATTTGCTGAGAGGGGCTGGGGAAATGGCTCCGTGGATAAAATGTTTGCTTCGAAAATGTGCGGGCTGCAGTTCAGATCTCTAAAGGCCATGTGAGGACTGGCAAGGTTGGTAGACTAGCCGTGTTGTCCCACCACACAGGAGACAGAGGCAGGCCATCTCTGGGGCAAGCTGCCTAGCTAGAATAGCTGGATTGTTGAACTCTGGGTTCAGCAAGAGACCTTGCTTCAGCAAATAAAGTGGAGAACTACGAAGAAAGATATCTGATCCTCCCCCCACCCCCCACATATGTGAACGTGTGGACAGGACAGGTGTGCATGCATACACACGTGAAAAAAATATTAAGTTTAGCAAACTATATATGTGGTTTTCTGATTACGACAATAGTGACTATTCTGAAACCTGAGCATAAAACTGTGTTGACACTTTGGGATTACATTGTAGTACACTATGAACAAAGTATGATAATAATTGCCCTTTTCTGGGGACTCGGCTTTGCCTAGCCATCTATCCTCCAGGCTTAGAAAGGGGCTGCCAGGAAGGTATTATTATTGTCTCCTGGTGAAGGATGACAAATGAGGCAACCTCCCCAAAGCCAGTGTGCGTGAGATCATTCAGGGCTTGATCCTGGGAAGCCTAAACCCAGAGACTGTACCCTGAGCCACTAAGCTAGGCTGCATCTGCGGAAGGGAACACATCTGCACAGACCGTCCTATCTTCAGAAGCTCGTATGTGCTCTGGGCACATGCGCACTAGCTAAGGTAGTAAAGCAAGAGGAGTGGGCTGTGAAAGTGGAGCCAGTTTTCCTGGAAAGTTTTACGTGCACTTGTTGAAGCTGTTCTGTCTGGCATCTGTCGTTATCAAAAAGCAATGCATGTAGAATTCTTTTAGACTTATTCATTTTTAATTTCTGTGTGTTAGCGTTTGTCTACATGTATGCATGTGTACCACACATGTGCCTGGTCCTCATGAAGGCCAGAAGAGGGTGTTGGAGCCCATGGGACTGGATTCATGCTCGTGAGCCACTGTGTGATGTTAGGAATCACAAACTCAGATCCCTGCAGGAGCAGTGTCAAGTGCTCTTCACCACTGACTTTTCTCTCTCCAGCTCCTCCTGCAGTGTCTTTTTTTTTTTTTTTTTTTTTTTTTTTTTTTTTTTTTTTTTTTAATAACAAAAATGGTTCTTGGAGCCAGGTATGTGGCTCGTGTTTATAATGCCAGCATTTTGGAAGCTGATACAGGATTGTGTGTTTGAGGACAGCCTGAGCTACAAAACAAAACACCCCACAAGAACCAGACCAAACAACTAGATAACAACACACACACACACACACACACACACACACACACACACACACACACACACACACACAGAGAGAGAGAGAGAGAGAGAGAGAGACAGACAGACAGACAGACAGACAGACAGACAGAAAGAGACAGAGAGAGACTCATAGACACACACACAGGCACACAGATCACAGATACACAGACACACACACTCAAGCACACACACACACATACATGTGCTGAACACACATATTAGCAGGTACACATGCGTGTGCGTACACACACTGCTGACTCGCCCCTGTGGCCACCAGCCACATCTTTAGATCTGACATTCTCTGTATAGTTTGGGGACAGTCAGAAGCACCCAAGATCCAAGTTGTTTTCAAAATAATACTAACATACCTGTTTCCTCTTTTCATTCTCACTTGGGACTTCTCCAGAAGCTTCATGACATATGACTGCTTTGCCACTGATTAACCACTGCTTGAATACTTTTGTTCAAAAAATTTTTTAAATTTTCTAAAATACACACCAAAAGTTCTAGCCCAGAAATAAAAAATTTAACTCTTAGGGAACTGCCAAGCCCTCCCCCCTTTTAATTTAAGATAAGGTTGCATATATTACCGGCCCTTCTCTATCTCCCTCTTAACTGAGGATGACCTTGAACTTGTGATCCTCCTGCCTCTATCCCCTGTGCTGGAATTAAGGTTAGGGTTAGGTTGCATCATCCATTGCTCTCTGCTCCTTCCCTTCCGTGAAGGTCTGGACCCTCAAACTGTGTGCAGAAAGAAGCCCATCCTTTCTGAAGTCGCTCAGCTCAGATGTTTTGTCACACAGACAAGTGATTAATCAGGATAGCCAGCTCCTTCTTTGGCGTCTTTTAGGGTGGTTCCCAAGACCCTGAGCTCATGGGGGCTTTGCTCTCTTGCTCTCGTGGAGACTCTTTTGTGTATCCATAGAGCATCCATTTGAACAGAGCAGTCACACTTCCTGCAGTTGTGAAGGAGGCTGCTTAAGAAGATGCTGGGATCCATTTTTTCTGTGTGATTAGAATTGAACACTCTGCTTTTTTGCATTACACCACTCTGCTTCTCCGTCTTAAGAATTAGCTGTGGGTAGATTAAGTGTCCTTAATCAGGCTACCTTGAATTACAATGGGAAGTTTCTGCCACATTCCGCAGAGGACTTTGATTTTCCATTTCCTGTCTGCCATCACAGAACAGTAAGTGGCTTCCCAGGAACTTGTGTGAAGAGGGCAGATAAGGGGGTGGAGGGACTAGGGAAAGCTGGGCTAATTGATTAGAATCTTATCATTTCCATGAGGATTGGAGAGCCCAATCTGTATTGCTCCTTCTTGGCATTGTAGTCTCTCAAATTGTTTTTATCATCGTCTTGACAGAGCAGCTAATATCTAATACTGTAGAACCAGGGTGTTCTTGCCATGGGCATTCATTACTCCAGGATGAGACGGATTTTGATTCCTAGTTGATTATTTGAGAGCTGTTAAGATGAGAAGAGTCCTCTGTGCGTTTCGAATTTTAGTGTTAGTGTCCTTTGCACTGGACCCCTCCCGAGTGCTAACCCTCCCAGGTTTTGAGAACCGCGGATGATGGTGTTCATGTTCTCAGCTACAAAGAGTGTCGCAGAGTATGTACCCATGGTCACAAGATTCCTAACCTCTGCATGTGGCCAGCTTCACTGTTTCCTATCTGTCAATATTCCTTCCTTTCCTGCCTCCAGGGTTAATGTGTACACTTGTTATCAGTGGTCTTTGTTTTCCTGTCCCCAGTATGTTTGCGGAGTCTCTTTCCAGTGGGTTTGAGAACTCTGGGTACCTAACGTGAAGATGTTCACACACTTCTTCAAAATAGAAGGGAATAGGTTGGGCTCACTTGCTATGGACGTTCTTGCTACCGGCCGCCTCCTAACATCATTTCTCCAAGTAACACTTAAAGAGAAACATCACAGACAAGGTATTCTGACAAACAGACACCACCAAACAAACTAGAAGTGTCCTAGGCAGCTGTCCTGCTCGGCTGCTTGCTGATGCCAATAGTTATCTTGGCTGGGGTGGAAGCCTTAGACTTTTATCCTTGAAAAAAAAAAAATCACTTATTTATTTGTGTGTGTGTGTGTGTGAGAGAGAGAGAGAGAGAGAGAGAGAGAGAGAGAGAGAGAGAGAGAGAGAGATTGATTCCACCTTATTTGAGACAAGATCACTTGTTCACTGCCACACTGCCCGGCTAGCTGGCCTGGTAGTCCCTAGAGATTCTCCTGTAACTTGACATAGAAAAATGAGACTACAGATGTCCACTGTGTCTGGCTTTTACATAGGTTCTGGGGATTCAAACTCAGATCCTCACACTCGGGGTGGGGTTGGGTAACAGCACTACCCACTGAGCCATCTCCCCTGCACTCACTTCCTGGTTTTCTTCTTGGTCTCTGCTGGCTTCATTGCTCATCAGCAAACACCAAGGACATCTCCAAGCTCATGTGTGGCTTCCAGCCTTGCCTTCCTATGGAGATGGCTCTCGGGTTCTTCTCTCCAGCCAGAGCTCCCACTGGTGCTGTAACACAACATCGTCTCTACTGTGCCACAAGAGGTGCTTGCAGCAGTAGGTGTGACCAGACCCACAGAGCTCCAGCCTCCACTGCTCGGTGCAGACCAAGATCTCGGAGCTGACTTGCTCTCTCCTTCTCTTCTCAGCCATTTTCTTCAGAAAGGGCTTGAAAATAGAAAAGGCAGTGAGAAGCAGGCATGGGGTGGTTTCATAGCACGTGCTAAGTAAGCACTGCACTGTAATTCTGAGGCACGAGTGTTTGTCCTGTCCCAGGAGCAGCTTGACACAAGTTAATTCCTACCTGATATATATATATATATATATATATATATATATATATATATATATATATATTTTATTCTTTAATGAAATTAGTCAGATGGAGGAAGCCACCTGAGGCAGCACACATGAAGAATGTCAGGCTGCATCACGGTGCAGTGGGTGAACTCTGAGAGGGCAGGCATCCTGTGTCCTGGGGGAATGGAGGCTGAGGTCCCCAGATCACTTTCTGATGCTATTTCCACTTTATGCTGTGTGTGGCCAGACATTTTTTGGTAAACTTCCCCTTTCTCTGCCATAGCTAAAGACAGGCTTGTTCTTTTACTTAAAATGTCTTGCATAAGGGCTCCAAGGAGGTGCTGTCTATGATAGACTTAAAGAGGGAAGAGAACTCCAGAGGTGAGTCCTCCTCAGTAGTGCTCACTGAGGCGAATCCTCCTTGGTAGTGCTCAGTAGAAGAATGGAATTCCTGGGTGAGGGAGGAAACAGGGCAGGCTTGAATTCTGACTTCTCCATGGAGACATTTCCTCTGTGTGTATTTACTTTTACAAATCTGGGATGAGTTTGAGGTAGACATGGGGTGTGGTCAGCCACAGGATACATCTGCCATCTCTCCTTGCCATCCCATCTTTCCCCTTTTGTTCCTGTATGTAGGGTCCAAGTATATTTTATCATGTTTTTACCTCTTCATGCACTGGCCTCTGGCTGCTACATATGGTTCCTCTTAGAGAAGAGTACCATTTTCTGGATCCAGCTTACTCTCCTCCATTCTACTTGTAGAGGGTCCTGTCACCTTCTTCCTCATGACCCTGCTGTAAGGTATTGCAGAAGCCATTAGCAGAATCTGGAATCTGTCAAAGAAGTCACTGCCTCTAGCCATGCCTTTTCAGAGTTTATTGTTTAGTCCTGGAGATCTAACCCCATTTTTTTGGCTAGACTTAGAAAGGAATTTTAATTCGTCTGCCTGCCTGTCTGTCTGTCTGTCTGTCTGTCTGTCTATCATCTATATTTACATCTTCATCTATCTACCTATTATCTATGTCTGTCTATCTATCTATCTATCTATCTATCTATCTATCTATCTATCTATCTATCTATCTATCTATGTGCACATTTATGTCATGGTACATGTATGGAGGCCAAAGTACAACTTGGAGGAGTTTCTTCCTTACACTGTATGAGATCGAAGTCAGGTAGTCAGTCTTGGCAGCAAGCTTCTTAACCTACTGAGCCATATTGTTGGCCCTGCTCCAGCATTTTAAAACGGGTTCCAGAACAGATGGCCCATGGCTTTGACTGAGGAATGAAAGACCTGTGAATGAACTGAAAATTGATTAGTTCTGGACTGAAATTAGACAGAAGGAATAGCACCTAGACATGGGACTGTGTCCGACCTAGAGATAATTTGTAAGGCAACTAGAACTATTAATAGCACTGACATGGATGTGGTGGCTTCCACAGAGCAGCCTGGGGATACAGGGCCTCATTTGACCCCCTTAACCCCTAATGGGATAGGAGCCATACTTATTTGTGTAGACAAGACTGAAGTAGCCCTAGATTTCCCTTCCTTCTGTCACTAGATCTGTGTCAGTGATGCTTATTAACAGAATGGAAGCACTGCTCACGTAAAACAACAAAGGGGCCCTTTATGGGTGACCAGCTGTTTCTGATTTATACTTCCAGAATTATTTCTTCTTCTTGGGTGTATTTAACCTTCTCTCCCACCTGAAGGTTTCCTTCTGGTTCCTTCCGGAGAGCTGGATTGGTGAACACAAATGGCCTTTGTTTTGTTTTTTGTTTTTGTTTTTTATCATGAACTGTTTTTCTTTCTCCTTCACTACTCTGATTGATAGTTTTTCTGGGTATGGTAGTCTGGGCTGGAATGTGTGTTCTTTCAGAGCTTGTAGAACCTCTGTCTAGGACCTTCTGGCTCTCAGTCCCTATTGAGAAGTCAGGTGTTAATCTAATGGGTCTGCCTTTATCTGGGGGTTGATCTCTTTCCCTTGCAGTTTTAATATCCTTTCTTTGTTCGTTGTGTCTAGTGTTTTCATTATTATGTATTTTGGGGACTTATTAGGCATCTCTTTCTTTAGATGGAGGAAATTTTCCTCTGAAGTTTGGTTTAAAATATTTTCTGTGACCTTGACCTAGGTCTCTTCCTCTTGTAGAGCTGTTGTCACAGGTGTGGCCTTTTGAAAGTGTCCCGGATGTCCACGATGTTTTGTACCAGGATTTTATTAGACTTAACTTTTTTTTTTTTTTTTTTTTTGACTGAGCTATTTCTACTACCTTGTCTTCAAAACTCAAAATTCTCTCTCCCTCTTCAGTGTGCTGGTGAGACGCTCCTCTGAGCTTTATGTCAGACCTCCCAGATTATTTCTTATTTCAGCCTGGCTTTTCTATTTCATTGTTAAACTCTATCTTCATGTGTGGAAATGTTTGCATTATTTCATTCAGCTGTTTGTTTGTATTTCCGAGGACTTCATTAAGACATTTATTCGTATCCTCTTTAAGGCCCTTGAACATATTTTATAATTGCTATCTTGGAGTCTGTCTTGTGCTTCAGCTAAATTGCTTTCCTCGGGTCTGTTGCAGTGCGGATTGCAGGCTTCTGGAGGAGGCATGTTGGTTGTTTGTGCCTGTGTTTATTCAGTGGGACTGGTTATCTGGAGTCATGGCACTTGTGGTGTTTCTTGGAGTAGACATGTTTGTTCGGTGGGTGTTCAGTTCTTTGGTTGTTGCTACCCCAGTCTTGTCAAGTTGTGAGTGAGCAGAATGATTTGCTATCTTCACTCTCATAACTACTCTAGGTTTCAGGATTCAAGCTCTGAGGGTGCCAGATTGAAGTCAAGGTTGGAGTTCTGGGTTCATACCCACAACAGTCCAGATCATTGCAGTTGGGTGGGATTTGAGATAGTCTGGCCGGTGTGGAAGAGGACTGACTCAGGAGGTCTCTAAGTAGTCATTCGAGCTCCACAAGGGCAGCAGTGGAAGACCTAAGGGTGTTACTGTATGCCTGCCCATGAATGCCAGTGGATTAGTCAGTGTTCTGTAGAGGAACAGAACTGATAGAATGAATATGTATGTATATATGTATGCATATGTATATATATATATGCATGCATACATATTAAATACACATATATGTAAACACACATATAATTATATTTAATATATTTATTATATTTAATATGTGTAAAATATATAAAATAACTATATAATACATATATAAATATAAAATATATTTATATGTAAAATATATATTACAATATATATTATATAAACAACACACACACACACACACACACACACACACACACAAAACAGGGTTTATTGGAGTGTCATATAGGTTGTGGCTGTCTCCCAAAGGAAAGGCCAAAAACCCAGTAGTTGTTCAGTTCATAGCACTGGATGTCTCAGTCTGGCTGTCCCAAATAAGTATGTCCTAATAGCAGTGAAGGAACGACTGTGAAGCAGGAGAGATGGACTTGCCAGCGAGAGTGAGGACAAACAAAGGAAAAGCTGAAGTCGTTTACATAGGCTGCCGCCAGAAGGCGTGGCCGGGATAGAGTGCAGCTTTTGACCTCAAATAATCCAGAGTTAGGGTGAGTCTTTCTCAGTTGATCTAGTCAAGATTATTTACTCCCTCACAGCTATGTGCAGCCACTGAAGTTTTGGTTGATTCCAGATGTGATCAAGTTGACATCCAAGATTAGCCATTCCAGGTGGTAAGGCCCCAGGGACTGGAGATGGGCTGGAAGGATGGACTGAGGTGTGCAGCCACTGCTGGACTTAGAGATTCATTCTGTTCCCTTCCTAGAGTAGAATGGAGGAGAGGAAGGAGGCACAGGTGGTCCACCTGGGTCCCAGCCAAGTGTGGTGCTGTGCAGTCTCTGATAGGAAGCGAGTCACAAGGAGTGAAGATGGGCTGGAAGGAATGGCAGAGGAACAGAACGAGGGGGAAGAGGAAGGACTTGGGAACCTTGGGTCTCTACCACAAGAGTTGAGTGTCAGGCAGGTCCTGTGGAGATGAGGTGGGCTGAGAGACGGAGGCAGGCAATACCCTGGAGAGGCCAGCATGGAGGAGGGAGGAGAGACATGGGTAGTCCATCTGGGTCCCAGTCAAAGTGGTCGCTGTGGGGTCCCTGGCCTCAGAGACAAGTTGTTTGGTAGGCAAGGGGTCACAAAGGAATAGAGATGGGCTGAGGGTTTGGCTGAGGAGGGTGGCAAAGAAGAAGTAGGGGGTCTACACCTCCTGGGTCTACACCAGGAGGCTGAGTCCCAGGATAATGGTCCTCCCAGGACTGGGAAGGGGGGCTCTGCTGGCATCTTGAAGAGCAGATACTTTCAGGCTCATGGTGCAAACAATGAGAGTCCTTGGTGAAGTTTTGTTTTCTCCCCCACTTTGGAATGGGACAGCTAGTGAGAAGCCAAGACGGAAGACATTTGGGAATTCCTGATTCGGGCCCATCCGGTTAAGATTTTGGCAGCTCTTCCCCATTCCATGGTGTTAGGGGTTTATTTTGGGAAAAAGGAGTGTGACCTTCCTTGAAGCTTCAGCTAAAGGACACTTAATAAGGAATTATATTGGCAGCGTAAAAATAAAAGTCAAAAAAAAAAAAAAAAGGGAATAAGGTTTTCTTGGATCATGATAAAATGTATCCATTTAAACCAGCGGTTTCAGACACACCTGCTCTGTGACTGACGTGCTGTGTGACTGACCTGCTCTGTGACTGACCTGTTGTGTCTGACCTCCTGTGTGACTGACTGACCTGTTGTGTCTGACCTGCTCTGTGACTGACTGACCTGCTCTGTGACTGACCTGTTGTGTCTGACCTCCTGTGTGACTGACTGACCTGCTCTGTGACTGACCTGTTGTGTCTGACCTGCTCTGTGACTGACTGACCTGCTCTGTGACTGACCTGTTGTGTCTGACCTGCTCTGTGACTGACTGACCTGCTCTGTGACTGACCTGTTGTGTCTGACCTCCTGTGTGACTGACTGACCTGCTCTGTGACTGACCTGTTGTGTCTGACCTGCTCTGTGACTGACTGACCTGCTCTGTGACTGACCTGTTGTGTCTGACCTCCTGTGTGACTGACTGACCTGCTCTGTGACTGACCTGTTGTGTCTGACCTGCTCTGTGACTGACTGACCTGCTCTGTGACTGACCTGTTGTGTCTGACCTCCTGTGTGACTGACTGACCTGCTCTGTGACTGACCTGTTGTGTCTGACCTGCTCTGTGACTGACTGACCTGCTCTGTGACTGACCTGTTGTGTCTGACCTCCTGTGTGACTGACTGACCTGCTCTGTGACTGACCTGTTGTGTCTGACCTGCTCTGTGACTGACTGACCTGCTCTGTGACTGACCTGTTGTGTCTGACCTCCTGTGTGACTGACTGACCTGCTCTGTGACTGATCTATGCCGTGACTGTGAACCATGAATGCCAGTCCACATTTTCTAGTAGCCACATTAAAAAGGGAGAATATGGCACGCATGGTAGCATAGGCTTGTAATTCTATCACTCTATACTCAGAGGCAGGAGGATAAGATATTCAAGGGTAGCCTTGGCTACAGGGCAAATTCAGAGCTAGCCTGGCCTACATTAGACTCCAAGTTTTAAAAAAAATGTGCAAATTGATGACATGCTTTATTTAACCTAGCACATTAAAACTTGTCATTTTACTTTATCATCCTATTAAATTAGAAATTTTACAATTCAGGGTTTTTTGTTACTAAACTCTGAACTATTGTTTTTATTTGTGGTCTTAATATCTCACCATTCACATAAGCCACATATGGCTGGTGGGCACTAGGGTGTAGGGGAGGGGGAAGGAAAAGCAGAAGAGGAGAAGGAGAGAGGCCATGTTGTGGAAAGCCTCAGGATCCCTTATAAACAGAAAGGTGCTTGCCAGCAGGCTCCTCCCCCTGCCTAGTGACAGTGCATCTTTCTGGGGCAGGTATTAGTTGGTGGCATTTGAGATGTACATATAAACGGTTCTCAGTGTCTGTAGCAGTCTCGGCTGTTAGGATCCCTTGCTCGGCTGCTCTCTAGGGGACCCATGTTCAGTTCCCAGCCCCTGCACTGGGCATCCCACGAATGACTGCAACACAAGCCTCCGAGGATTCTTCCATGGGCATTTGTGTATGTGTGTCTTATACTCGCATGCAGACACCGATTCACACGTGAACACAACATTTTAAAGAAATCTTTTTTTTTTTAAGAGAATAAAATTTAATTTAAAAAAGAAATGATTTTCACCAAATTTATTGTCTTAATATTTTGGTTTCCTCTCACTAAAGTGTTCTACTTGAGGCCATCTCAGGGTTTCTCTTTTTCTGCCGAACACAGGTCAAGTCAGCAGGGAAGGACCTAGACCATTAAGGGTCCCCTTTCAACAGTGAGTCAGAAGTGACTAATAATCAGCCTCCTGAGACTTCAGAGAGGCCATCTTTACATGAGAGAAAAATAAATTGTGTGTGTGTGTGCGCGTGCGCGCGCACGTGCACGTGCATGCGTGGGTACATACGTACGGCGTGCGGGATGCCGGATGCGTGCGCACTTGCTTCTGACGGTTCTGCATGCAGATTGGCCAGGGGAGCCAGAGCCACTGGAGTATATGCAATCGGCTGTTTCCGTGCACCAAGTTGTGAATCTGCGTGTGACTGTCGTCACGTTCAGGCAAAGCTGAAGGAGCCGCCTTTGGAGCATGAGAACTCTCTGGTTCTGTTCACACTTGGCTCAGTTTGGCAGCGTCTTTAATGATATTTACTTGGACGCATGCTTATTTACTCACATGTGATGAGATGCATTTCAGGATGTAAGCTGCGTCTGCACCACAGTGAGGATTATGGGTAGACGTTGGCTGGGTGTCTGAGGAGCACATTGGAACAACCCCATTTGTTGCTGTATAATCATCAGAACCGAAACTAACTTGGGAAAGAATGGCTTTTTATTTCAGCTCATAGGTTGCAGTCACCATCTTGGGACATCAGGGCACAAGCTCAAGCCAGGAACCTGGAGGCAGGAACTGAGGCAGAGACAAGGAGGAACACCTTACTGCTTTGCTCCTGGCTTGCTCAGCTACCTTTTTAATACAATTCAGGCCACCTGCCGAGGGATGACACCGCCCACAGTGGGCTGGGCCCTCCTCCCACATTAGTCAGCAACCAAGAAAATGACCCATAGACACCATCCAGGCAGTTCCTAATTGAGATTCCCTTTTCCCAGATAAGCTAGGATTGTGACAAATTGACAAAAACTTACCAACGTAACACACTAGCAGCTGAGTTTGTGGGTAGGTGTTGTCATAACCCCCCAGGGAAAACATTTTATTCTGTCCTAATCTCTTTAAACTCGTTATGTATACAGTGAGTTTTCAATTCCATTGTTAACATTGTATGTATTTATTTTGAGAATTAAATAAAAAAGAAAGTTGCCAGGTGGTGGTGGCACACGCCTATAATTCCAGCACTTGGGAGGCAGAGGCAGGTGGCTTTCTGAGTTTGAGGTCAGCCTGGTCTACAGAGTGAGTTCCGGGATAGCCAGGACTACACAGAGAAACCCTGTCTCGAAAAAACAAAACAAAACAAAAAATAAATAAAAAAGAAAGTCTCCTAAAAACTGTATTGAGACACAGTGGGCAATTCCCTTACCATGCTGGGCTCTTGGTATTGCATTTCTCCGGGTACTGAGAACACTTCCTGGGGTACTGGGCCCCGGGGAACCTCACTTCATGGGACAGTTCCCGTTTCTATATTCTGTTGTGTGCCTGTAGCCTTGGCTTCTGCCCTGGTATTTCTATGTGTTTTTATATTTTTCTTCTGTCTTTGTGGTGATACCAGCCTTCGATTTTCTCATGGTCCTCTGTGACTGATTCTCACTCCCAACAGCTTCTCCATTCTGACCCACCATTTGTTTCTGCGGCTGTCACATGTCCAGGAGGGGATGCTGTGTCCTTTCCCCTTGTGGGAGCTGAGGAGCAAGGGTGGCAGGGATGGAGAGAGTTCCTGAGGTGGATGGTGGTCATGGCAACGTGAAGGTTTTTAGTGCTACTTCAAAATGCTTACAATAGTACTTTTTGTTAGCATATGTTTTACTACAAGTTACAGAACTGCCAAGTGTCCCCTAAGTTGACTTGCTGATAGTGTTCCAAGACCAATTATGGACCTTTTCCATCTTAATCTCGTGGTTGGTCTACTTGGGGTGAAGGGTATGTGTGGACCTCAGAATTCATATTCATAGTGACCGTGTATGTGTATGTATGACAAGATCTTACCGTAATGTAATGACAGCCGGTAACGAGTCTGTGCAGTACTGTGGGGTGGCCTGCTTGTGGATGAACCAGCCTGGTACGGCTCTTGGTGTGGTGGAATTTACTGTGTGTGGTGTGGTAGGAAGTCAATAAATAATTTGTATAACCCAGTGCTGTGATAGATGCTGTAAATACATGCCTGGAGAGTCAGGACTGGCACCTCAGTGGGAAGCATGTAAGCTCATGCGTAGACTCAGGGTTCCATCTTAAAACACAAATCATAGGTGTCTTTATCCATGGAGACATCTCACAAGCCAAAGAAAATTTCCCTTTCTCTCTTTTCTTCTCTCCTCTTCCTCTTCACTTCTCTCCATCACTACTCCTTTCTTTCTACTGATGTTGAGCCCAGAGCCCTGCGTGTGTCGGGCAAGCACTCTGGGGTTGCGGTGTATCTTTGTATCTTTTACTTTAACTATGTGGGGTTAGTAGCTACTGTTTTGAACTGTACTGGTACAGAATGAGAGCTGAGAAGGAAGACTTGCTATGAGGATCTCAAAACAATTAGCTGATGTAAGTTTCGAGTCCCTTCCCATCAAAAACTGTAATAAGGTTGTGTGCATGCATGGCGTGTGTGTGTGTGTGTGTGTGTGTGTGTGTGTGTGTGTCTGTCTGTCTGTCTGTCTGTCTGTCTGTGTATGTGTGTGTCTGTCTGTCTGTGTATCTGTGTGTGGGTATGTGTGTGCCTGTGTGTGTGTCTGTGTGAGTGTCTGTGTGTGTCTATGTGTGTTTGTATGTGTGTCTATATGTGTGTGTGTGTGTGTCTGTGTGTGCCTGCCTGTTGTATCATTAACATTGTCTTTGTCACTTTGAGATGAAGCCTTGCCAGGCCCAGCCTCCCTGCCTTGACTTAATCACCATCTGCAGAGTCTTCCAGATCATGTTTATGCTGCTATGTCAGTAGAGTTCTGGTTGGTTTTTACGGAGCATGTATCTCTCTGAGCCATGAATTTCTTGGTTCTTAGTAGATATTACAGTTAGAGCTATGGGTCCAGTATCCTAAACTTTCTGTGTAACAGTCAGTCTGTAGCATACAGAGCTTCTCGGTCTCTAGCCTGTCTAGTTGATGGGCCTGGTGTGGTGAGGGTTTGAGAATGAAAGGATGTTTGAGTAGTTCAGTCTTGGCTGATGAACCAGGCCTTACCCCCTCCTCTCTGTGCAGGCCTTATCCCCTCTCTTCTCTGTGCCAGGCCTTATCCACCTCCTCTCTGGGCCAGACCTTACCCCCTCCTCTCTGTGCCAGGCCTTACCCCCTCCTCTCTGGGCCAGGCCTTACCCCCCTCCTCTCTGGGCCAGGCCTTACCCCCCTCCTCTCTGGGCCAGGCCTTACCCCCTCCTCTCTGGGCCAGGCCTTACCCCCCTCCTCTCTGGGCCAGGCCTTATCCACCTCCTCTCTGGGCCAGGCCTTACCCCCCTCCTCTCTGGGCCAGGCCTTATCCACCTCCTCTCTGGGCCAGACCTTACCCCCTCCTCTCTGTGTCAGGCCTTACCCCCTCCTCTCTGTGCCAGGCCTTAACCCCCCTCCTCTCTGTGCCAGGCCTTACCCCCTCCTCTCTGTGCCAGGCCTTACCCCCCTCCTCTCTGGGCCAGGCCTTACCCCCTCCTCTCTGGGCCAGGCCTTACCCCCTCCTCTCTGTGTCAGGCCTTACCCCCTCCTCTCTGGGCCAGACCTTACCCCCCTACTCTCTGGGCCAGGCCTTACCCCCCTACTCTCTGGGCCAGGCCTTACCACCCTCATCTCTCCCTCCCCAATTCTCTACCCACTCCCTCCTTCCCTCTCTTCACATTTAGAAGCTTGAATTTTTAAATGGAAAGATGATGAAAATCTGAATTTAAAGGACCTTCTAATGAAAGTTTTAAATTGTTCCAGAAATTTAAAAATGACGCCTATTGCAGCCAAGGGCTGCAAACAATGTTTAAAAATCGAATTCTTATTCCTTCTGTGTACACTGAAAAGCTTCACATTGAGAAATGATTGATTTCAGTGTTTCGCCAAATTGGGTCTACTACAAAGGCAGATTGATGTTATAGAAATAGTGGTCTTAAAGGAACTTATATATTATTAAAAAAGCTTTGGGTGAATAGTGTGATTATCAGCCTTACCTGTGAGAGACATCACCAGGAGAGGTGGCTTCTCCCTCACACCAGGCTCTTGGGTATTGACAGATCCATTAGCGAGTGTAATTAGAAAAGCAAAGTCAGACTTGGAATAATTAGGTTAAAGTCACAAATGATCGCTGGACAGAATAATAGGTGTCGTTACTGCTCCGTGGTGGAGTGGAGGGAAGGGAGCAGGGCTGTGTGCCGAGATTTCTTTTCTGTGTTGGAGAGCTTAGTAGATTGTTCCGAACAGCCAGGGCACTGCTTTAAGTTCCTCTGAAGATGCCTGAAGAGCTTCATTTCCAGGGGAAATGGGCTGCAGAATGTTTGGCTAAACAAAAACATAGTCATAACAAAAGCAGCACCGACTGTGTCCCAGGAGTGTTGAGAAATATGTGGTTTTGTGGGTTAGGATTCCACATGTTTTCATTCCTTTTCTTTCTCTTAGCTCTCGGAATGATGGTAAATTTATTTATAAGGAAAACATTGCTTATTTTAAGAGACCTTCCGGTCATTGAACAGCCCTAAATACTTTTCAGCAGAGACGTGATGTTAGAAAAGACTAATCTTGGCAATCGCTCAGGGAAACAGTGGATTTCCAACAGGATTCGAATATAACTGTGGTTCTAAGCTTTCTTCTTATGGATGCAGAAGAGGAGGGACTCAAGAGACAGGTATCAGCTTCCACAGTAATGACCCTAAAGCCATGGTATCCGTGACGCTCTGGCTTCCCTCAGCATCCTCATCATTCCCTGTCCTTCCTCACTGATGTGCATGCTGAGAGTCAGCAGTGTAGGACAGAAACAAGAATAGAGGAGAGGCATCCATAGCCTGCACTGTCAAGTGCCCCAGCCGCACTCTGAAGCACCATGTCTTGACTTTGAGTCATAGGGGTTGGAAATCCAAAGGTCGGTGTTATGATTTCTGACTTCTTGAATGAGTTGGAAATTCTGGGAAATGGATGCAGCTGGAAATCGGAGACTGTGATATTAATATGCCAACCCCACCAAGACTCAGAAAGATAAACATAGGTTTCATATAAGTGGGATCTGGCACGTGCACAAGAGAGAGGAGAGAGAGAGAGAGAGAGAGAGAGAGAGAGAGAGAGAGAGAGAGAGAGAGAGAGAGAGAGAGAGAGAGTGTTTTACATGAAAATAGAAAGGGACTATGAAAGGAGAAGGGAGAGTCCAAAGTCTAAAGGAAGGGAGGAAAGGGAACAAGAGGGCTAGATAGAAGGAAGTATTTGGGGAATGGAGGAGGACCAGGGAGAGAGGGGATGGAGGAGGACCAGGGAGAGAGGGGATGGAAGAGGACCAGGGAGAGAGGGGATGGAGGAGGACCAGGGAGAGAGGGGATGGAGGAGGACCAGGGAGAGAGGGGATGGAGGAGGACCAGGGAGAGAGGGGATGGAGGAGGACCAGGGAGAGAGGGGGTGGAGGAGGACCAGAGAGAGAAGGGATGGAGGAGGACCAGGGAGAGAGGGGATGGAGGAGGACCAGGGAGAGAGGGGATGGAGGAGGACCAGAGAGAGAAGGGATGGAGGAGGACCAGAGAGAGAAGGGATGGAGGAGGACCAGGGAGAGAGGGGATGGAGGAGGACCAGAGAGAAAAGGGATGGAGGAGGACCAGGGAGAGAGGGGATGGAGGAGGACCAGAGAGAAAAGGGATGGAGGAGGACCAGGGAGAGAAGGGATGGAGGAGGACCAGGGAGAGAGGGGATGGAGGAGGACCAGGGAGAGAAGGGATGGAGGAGGACCAGAGAGAGAAGGGATGGAGGAGGACCAGGGAGAGAGGGGATGGAGGAGGACCAGAGAGAAAAGGGATGGAGGAGGACCAGGGAGAGAGGGGATGGAGGAGGACCAGGGAGAGAGGGGATGGAGGAGGACCAGGGAGAGAGGGGGTGGAGGAGGACCAGAGAGAGAAGGGATGGAGGAGGACCAGGGAGAGAGGGGATGGAGGAGGACCAGGGAGAGAGGGGATGGAGGAGGACCAGAGAGAGAAGGGATGGAGGAGGACCAGAGAGAGAAGGGATGGAGGAGGACCAGGGAGAGAGGGGATGGAGGAGGACCAGAGAGAAAAGGGATGGAGGAGGACCAGGGAGAGAGGGGATGGAGGAGGACCAGAGAGAGAAGGGATGGAGGAGGACCAGGGAGAGAAGGGATGGAGGAGGACCAGGGAGAGAGGGGATGGAGGAGGACCAGGGAGAGAGGGGATGGAGGAGGACCAGGAAGAGAGGGGATGGAGGAGGACCAGGGAGAGAGGGGATGGAGGAGGACCAGCGAGAGAGAGGGGATGGAGGAGGGCAGTATGGGGTTGAGTAAGACAGAGTATAGTAATACATATGTATGAATATGTCACGGTGAAACAGTGCTCTGTATGATAACCAGCAAATTTACTTTAAAAGTTGTTTGCCATTGGGCCCACATCCCCATTGGGAGTGCCTAGGCCAGAAGGACAAGGTACAGTCCCCCTGAGTTCAAGTGGGTCTGACCCATGTCTCTTGTTTACTTATCTGTCTGGACCCCAAGGCATCCAGCCTTGAGTTCTGTACCAGCCCATCTATGTAGTGGTAGCTCCCTTGAGCAACCCAGCACTTGGGCAACTGAGACAGAAGGACCACCATGAATTCACCACTAGCCTGGGCTGCATAGTAAGGCTGAGGCCAGCTTGAGCTACATGGTGCAAGATTTTTGTAGTGCATGTTAAAATCTTGAAGCTGAGGCTCTGCTCGTGCCCACATGGAAGAAACCAGCAGGAACCGGCTTGTGCCATGCTGTAGGGTACCTAGAACAGAGAGGACATGCCAGTGTAGGAGGGGTAGGTGTTCAGCCCAGATCAGTGTGATTACACAGTAAGACAGGCTGGGAAGAGGAAGGGAGGATGGGACCCTTCTTGGGATGCTGCCCTCCCTGTGTAGGCACCGTTTCCTCTTGCTGGAGAGAAGCCATGGTTGAGAACTTTACCGGTTGCTTGTCCTCAGCATGTGAATGACAGTGCACCAGAATTCCACCTCACAGTGTAGCAGCCTATGTGGTCCCGTTCCAGAGTAGGAGTCCTGATCAGAGGATTCAAAATGGCAACCTCACCTGTGTGGGGTTTGTCTTCCAGGGGTCCTCCTCAGATACCACCTTTCTCCCAAGTTCTGCTCTGGTCTTTCCCAGGAACTCCCCTGGAAGTCTCCTGTGTTCATAAGTGACAGTGGCAGCTTCAGAATTCTTCACAGGTCCAGGTCATAGGCAAGATGTGACCAGGTGAAGAGCAGTGGCTCCCTGCCATCCCTGCCTCTCTGCCATCTCCACCCACGGCATAGCATCAGCCCTTAGCTCTGTTGGCTCTGGCTTTGGCAGACTCTTTCCTTTCATTATGAAAAATTTGCCATACTATACTTTGCTACTTTTAAGTTGGAAAATAGATTCCTTAGTCTTAGAGTGGAGACAATAAAAATCTCTTTATTAGAGTTGGAAATTCCTTTCCCAAATGTTCACCCAAGATCTCGACTTCATAGTAAAGGACCCAAGAGATGGGGAGGGATTTCTGTCATTTATCCCAGGTTACATAATCAGCAATGAAATCAATTATTACAAATCAGAATACTAGAGAGATTACTCTGACTGGCTGGGTAGAAACAGAAAAACAACTGTAATCTGTATGTCCATCTGAACATCCCATCATTTGATATGTTGATAGATCAGCCATTCCTTATTTTTAATACTATTTAATAGTTACATATTAAGTTACATAGCTTATTTTTCTAATAGTAACATTATGAGATTGACATAACATTGGATTGACAACTTTACAAGAACTAGGCCAATTTTCCAAATTTTATTTTATTCGTTTTGGTTGTTATGTGTGTAGGATTTCTGTGGGTGTGTGCCCTTGAGTGCAGGTACCCGTGATAACCATAAGAGGGCGCCAGATCCCTGCGCTTGAGTTGTAGGAGCTTGTGAGCCTTACATGTGGGAACTGATCTCCAGTCCCTCTGTTACAGCAGTATGGACTCTTAATAAGCCATCTCCTCAGCCACAAGAACTAAGCTCTTGCTTTTGAGTTTGTGGGTGAAGGTTCAAATAGAAACATGAAATAAAGATCTTTAATCATACTTATATTTAAGCCTTTTTATTACAATATGACTGTTCAGACTCGTTTTTATTTGTTCTTGTTGTTTTCACCCTAAAGCCAAACGTATTCTCATGATACTTCCCCAAAATTAATGTCATAAAATGGTTGAGTTTTGGCAAACAAATAATAGATTTTTAAAAATTAAAGGGCGTTGTGTTTTATTCGGGAAGCTTTTACGTATTAGGCAGTTGGCTACCTAATATTTATAGTGCACTGATTTGAGAATATGAAGGGTAAAGGGATGGGTGGGGATGGGAAACAGTCTAATGTCCCTGATTCCTTATTGTCAAAATGGTGTTCATCTGCCAGCTCCCTACGCATCCTGACTGATTGTTGGGCTGTGTTGATTACACACACACACACACACACCCCACATACCATTGTCATCCCAACTAAATTTTATAACTAACATTTGATGGCAGACAGACTGGTGCATACATAGAACCATACTATGTTCACGTAGCTAGGGCTAACTGCTTGAGAGGGGCTTGAGAATCCTGTCATTGAGCTGAGAGTGGTGGCTTGCACAAATAACCCCAGCTACTGGGAAGCCTGGGGCTGGAAGAGCACTTGGGCCTTGGATTTGACGCCAGTGAAGTCTAGTATGGTAGAGTGTGCTTATAATTCTGTACTGGTTCTAGTTGTGCGCTATACTATAGTGTGGTTATAACTCTAGCACTGGTAAGGGCAGAGGCAGACAAATTCCTAGGGCTCACTTGTCAGCCAGCCTAGGATCTTGGGGCAAGCCCCAGGCCTATGGGAGATCTTGTCTCAAAACCAACAAACAGGAACCAAAATAACAGCATAGAAGATGGCTCCTGAGGAACACCTGAGGGTGACCTCTGGCCTCTATAGATACACATGTGCACACCCATGGACATGTTCTTATGCACAAACAGACATGTAAGCACAAAAGTCCTAGTAAAGAAGAATTCATTCATTATACAAGTAAGAGTTTGAAATCCTTGATACATTTACAAAAGTCTTGCCCCTCAAAACATTGGGGCTTGGAGTTCAATTTCACCAAAGCCTTTATGTTACTTTCTTCAAAGAAGAGCTCCGACGATAAGATTTTCAGGTTTAGTCAGTGTTCCAGATTCTTGCTGTCAGAACATTGTTAGAAATACCTTTGTCCATAAATCGAGAAAGTATGGTATATAATTCCATCACCGAGTCTGGCGGATTTATCTGGACTTATGTGGGTTCCACTCCCAACCTCGGTTGTGGACTTTAAAATAGCTATTCGGCACCCACACTATATTTCTGCAGGTCTTGATATGCATTTTCTAAGGTGGAACTAGATTTTCTTATGCATCATTGTTTGATGTCAGTACTTCATCGCTACACAGACACTTGTCTCATCTTACAAGTGCCAGTAATCATTTATTCCAGTCTGAAGTAGGGTCTTATTAAGTAGTTGAGTATGAGGTGAAGCCACTGACTGTTGTGGGCTGCTCAAATTCCACATGTGTCATAGCAGATTAGGGATCAAGAAAGTAAGCTGAGGGCGGTCTGTTGGGACAATAGGGATGCACCAGGACTGCTGGTAGGCACATGTTGTTTAAAGTGTCATGCCTTGGAGATGCTGTGCAAAGAGGGAGGAGGAACCTGAGATGCCAGTGCTGTCACTGAGGAGCAATCTGGAAAGTCAAGAACAGTATCTTACAGGGTAGCCTTGTCAGGACCCATGTAGCTGCCCCTACAGCGAGAGGCTGGGCCCACATTGATAGTAGCTCTGTGCTCCTTGCTTCTGGGATGACTTGGTGACTACTTTGGCACTACTGTGTGCCTGTGACAATGTGCTCTTTCTGTGTGTCCACTAGGAGTGCTCCAAATGGTGGAAATCCCGGACAGGGCGTCCATGCACTAGGGGATTAAGGCACCTTACCCTCAGAGAGATTCACTCCATCAGCTGTGATGAGCCTGTCTCCTTCCCCAGCAGGGGCGTTATGGAAATGAAGCCAGAGAATCTGATATTCTAATAGAAACAAAAATATAAAATGACTAGGAATAAACTTGATAAATATATAATATCCATGTGACGAAATTTTAATATGCTCCAGAGGGACCAAAAGTACAACTCAAGTAAATCAAAATGGTGCTGGGCTGTTTGTGGGTAGCAACTAGCAGCCTGGTGAAAACCGCTCAGTCTTAATGCTCTTGGCTAAGCTATAGTTTAATATGATTCACTAAAAATGGCAATACATTTTAAGGAAATGAAGGGGGAATTTGGTTAGTTGGTTTTTAAAAATGATTTTGAAAAAGAAATTAAAGAAGGTTTAGAAATTAAATAGGGAGACAAAACTTTTAGGAAACAGACCCAACATACTTAATGAAACTAACACGGTAAAAGGTAGCTTAACACAAATAAATTAATTTATTACAGTCACAAACAAACATATTCATTAATGAGAGAAGTCACCTCTCAAATCAATAAGGAAAAATAGATAACCTTCAGAGGGCTTGAATTCAGTGTACGCATTGCAAGATAAATCTGAAATATATTTAAGATTTACATGCAAAAAATGTGATATGTCATAAAGCATTAACAGAAAAGTTGTATATTCCAAGAATAACATATGCAGTTCAACTTTCGCAAAGTCAGAAGGCAAGTCATGAATTGATGAGAGACACTTGCAACCTGTATCATCAGGAACTAAATTCTCTAATACATAATTGTTTCTGTGGGCCAGGTGGAAAATTGGTCAATAATCCAGTAAAAACTGGGCTGAGTTCCCACAGCTCATATGTACAGTTTAAATGAGGAAAGTTTAATAAGGAAACTCCAGATTGCACAGGAAGTATAGATCGCGCCACCCAAGATCGTCTTTTCTTTCCTTCTATAATGAGACTATCCAGGGCACGGGAAGAGAAGCTTTTATATGGAGAAGTAAATCTTTACTTCTTTATGAACGAAGTCTGGTGATATCTGAGCACGTTACAGTCTGTAACTCAGCACAGTCACACCTTTGGCTTGTTTATTTTGAGGTATGGTCTTACTGTGTACCCCATATTCACCTTGGATTCACAACTCCTCTGCCTCAGCTTCCACGGTGCAAGGATGACAAGCGTGCACCATGAAAACCAACTTTAGAAATGTGTTTTCTAAACGTGTTAGGTGTGTGTACATGTGAGATCACGTAGGAATGATATTCTTTATTAAAGCCATGTAGAAACGAAAGCTTTTATAATCACTAATGTAACACATAAGCAGATCTATAAAAAATAGTAAAGGAACCTGAGGCAGGAGGATCACTGAGTGTTGGAGACTAGCCTGGTCTACAGAGTGAGTCCTTGTGTCATTAAACCAGACCAAACCAGGTGTGAACACCATGCCCAGCCTAACAATATCCTCTCCTTATGGAATACTTAGAAGCAGAACAGAACAAGTGTATAAGGTTATTCTGATGCTTATATAAAAGGGCAGGCCTATCATGCCTGAATTAGCAATTCTCAATGCATATCTAAAAATAGGTCACAGTCATTCCCTCTAGGGAAGAGGCTGAGGGCTTGGATGTAGACTTTCCACTGCATACAGATTCTGGACCTTGCCTATCCTGCTCATTTTAATAAATGGGCTGAAGACGAGGCTCCGTAGGTAGAGAGCTTCCTACCTGTGGGAGAACACAGCTGCTTATAAAGTCTGTGGAAGGCTTCTCTGGGAAGAAGTGACCCAGAAGGTGCTCACCAGACCCAAGGGTCAGGGATTTAGTTATAGGTTGGAGGACCGTGGTGATGGGTTTCTGATGAGCTGATTTTCTCCCTGTTCCTAGTGGAGCTGCCGAGGTCCTCTGCCACGAGGTTAGCCTCTCTGCGGGACCTGCCTGACCAGCTCCTGGAGCTGTACCAGCAAGGCTTCTCACTGGCTGCCCTGCACCCCTTTGTGCAGCCAACAAGCAGGCAGGAGAAGACACCCCTGGAGCACATCTTTAGGGCTATCCTGGTCAAGAAAACCAACAGGTAAGGACTCAGCACTCATTAACATCCTGTCATGTGGAGACTAAGGCATCAGAATGTAGAGTGGGGAGGGAGGATGGATGGATTTGTGTGCTGTCCCTAAGGCCCTGCCTTCTGACAAGTAAGACAAAATGGATGAGAAGTTCCGTGGCATCCTGTGTTGAGAAACAAATGCCACATCTGACTGCAAGAGGAATTCAAGTTCAGGCCCCACCCCTTTTAATTTATGGGTGAAACTCAGCTAGAACAATGTCTTCTCTGCAGAAGCATGCTTCCAGAATCATACAGCAAGTAAAAAATATAATAAAACCATTAATCTGAAAACCCATGGTTGGAAACAACACTTTTATTAAAGGCTTTGTACAAGCTCATTGTTTCCCTCCAAAGTTTAGAAATACTTCACAGATTGGAATCTGACAGATGTTCTGTAAATTACCTCTGAAGGACAGGCTTTCTCACCCCCACCTCCATCTCCCACCCCCACCTCCTATCTCCCACCACCTCCTGCCTCCCACCCCACCTCCTATCTCCCACCTCCCATCTCCTATCTCCCACCTCTTCCTCCTGCCTCCCACCCCCACCTCCATCTCCCACCCCCATCTCCATTTTCCACCTCACCCTCAATAGTCTCATTGAGCTGGTCTTGATTTAACTTTTAAGATAAGACAGTGTGAGTTTTTCAGTCTGGTTTATCCGATTGAATGTTACTTTGGCATCTTGACTTATGCCCAAGTGGGAGAAGAAGTGGGTTTAGTCTTTGAAAAAGAGCAATACTCCCTTTAAATGCTTAAAAAAATAATGATAAAAGCAGAAAGTACCATAGGTCACGCTGCTTTTATATTAATAAACTTTGAAGCTGGGTGTGGTGGTGGACAACTGTGACCCCATCACTTAGAAGAAGAAAGCAGAAAGATCAGGAAGTGAAGGTCTAGACTCAGCTACACAGTGAGTCCCAGGCTAGTCTATATTACATGAGACTCCAGCTTAATGAATATGTAGGTAAATAAACTAAGTCTGAGAATGGAAACTGGATTTACCCTCTGGCCAGCTGTCTTGCAAAAAAATGGGCAACAAGGCTGTGTTTTAAAGGAAAGGGTAAGCGAGTTGTGTTCATCTTTGTAAAAGTCTTTGCAGTAGACACAACACTGACCTAGTGTATTCACCTGTGGGGTGTGAGGTGACATGCCAAGATGGACTGGCTTTGTTTCACAGCGGCCTACCAGGCTCTGGGCTCTGAGGTGATGCTTGTTGTTGTGACAGTCCTGGGTCACTGTGTTGTTTGTGTGATGACATGTGATGTCTGCTTTCTACACTTACTGGTTTCTTTGTTATCAATATCTGATATAATCACATGAGGAAATTATTCTGGGCTCCTTGGTGGTATTAATTCACACAGTCACACAGGGTATGTATATAATGACAGCAGCTTGTGTTAACCCAGCTTCATTGTTTGTCACATGTGATAACTATAATTTTGTCTGCATCATTGGCTCATGAAATGGAAATCCTGATTTGTTTCTAGTTTTGTAGGATAAAGATCCAATCACCATGCACCATGACCAGAGTTCAAATTGAGAGTCTGCATTAAGCTACCAGCAACTGCCTGGAAAGAAACTCTTCCCACAGAGCATCCCTGAGTGCATTTTAAAGGGAGCTTTCAAAGGCAAAGATGCAGAATTTTTCAAAGGCAAAGATGCAAAGATGCAGAAAAACTACATCCTGGTTGGCAGTTGCAGGGGTCAGGAAAGCAAGCAAGCAGCTTAACAGAAGCCAAAACTATGCGGTCAGCTGGTGCATTTCAACCCGGGTTTCTAGAACTCTCTCAGGAGGGGTAGAAAAAGGAGGGAGGGTTCAGTTTCATGTTAAGTCAGAGGTGGCTTCAGCTGAGACAAGATGGAGAAACCTTTGCCCTGTCACACTAGGAAATCCTCTCCCATGCCTGTGCTCTTGCCTCAGATGATCTTAGATGAGGTCCTCTTATTTCTCACTCTCCTCCCTTTTTATCCAAAAACTGTGGGGAAAATCATTATTTTTTTGGAAAGGAAACAAAACAAAACAGGGTCACTGTGTGGTGTATGTGTTGTGTGAAGCACAGCCTAAGGTACCAGTGAAGTTGTTTATTAGGCTGGTCTTTTGTCTTCCAGTTTAGAAGAGATGAGACCTCTGGCATCAGATTTCAGGGGTATCCTCTGTGTATTCTGCTGTGGGAGGTGATGGTAACTCAGGAGCATGAAGTATGTTTATTACAAACACAATGACATATATGAAGATATGTCTCTTCTTCTGCCTGCACCTGGAGTAGCATCCTCAAACTAATTAGTCTGCAGATCTTGTGGGGATGCTGTTAAAGAACATTCTGGGTCAGCAGGTCTGCAGGCCTGGATGCTACATCTCCAGTGTGGTCCCAAGCGATGCTCACACCATGCTGAGCTCACACTTTGAATACCAAGGGTAGAGAAGACCTGACTCATTCTTATATATTATTCACACTGTTAGGGTTTTCTGCTCTTCTTTCTGGGACAGCTTTAGGTACAGAGAAAAGTAAAGAAGGGCCCAAGGCTCCTGGCTGGAGGGCCCATGTTCCAGGCTGCGTGTGGTCCCTAAGAGTGGTAGAGTATCAGGGGGCATCCATCAGTGGAATTTTCTGAGCCTGCCATTGTATAGTTGGCACAGTGAGAGGTTTATAACATACAGTTTGCAAGGCATGTTCAGTCGTACGATCAGGTGAGCTGGGTGAGGATGTCACGGTTCAGTCCCTTACATGTCAGCCAGGAGAAGAGCCAGGACGTTAGACAGGGGAGAAGAAAATAAGGTTTTTAAGGTCAAGGCACTGGTGTGTGGGAGGGTTTTCCATGGAAGAGGATGACAGCCTCCTTGGCTAGAGTCATAATAGGAAGTGTAGTGTACTGTATCACTGGCTCGAATACATTTTATCTCCCCACCTCCCAGTATGTAGAAACAGCTGCCTCTGTTAACTTTGTGGTGAGTCCTTGGAACTGATATTTTTTAAGAAAGCTGCAAAAATCTGACACTGTACCAAAGGAAACATGGCCAGTGGATGCCCCAGTCTCATCCTGAATGCTGTTGGGCAGGAGGAGGACGACAGGAGCAGGGAGGCTGACAGCTAAAGCAAGGTCATCGTTAAAAATTACTCTCTAAGGTGCTTTCTGCATCCAAAACCCACCACCACCACACAACTGTGAGCAAGCAAACTAAAAGCCCCCAAAGCTTTATCAGCAGGTAGTTGAGGAAATAAAAACAGAAGAAAGCTTACGAGATTAATTTTTAATATGAACAGATAAAGCAGCACTTTTAGCAGAGTCTGCCAACGTCTGACAGCCATAAATACTGTTAAGTGAAATTATTTAGCTCTGGAAAAGGGAGCGAGTGCCTAGTTAATATTTCCCAAGTAGGCACACTGAAGAATATTTAGCAAAACAATCTATCTCTTTTACTGGTTGTACAAATGAAGTGTACTGGCTAGAACATCCACAGAAGAAGGACTACTTAAAACTTGGTAGGCACAACACAAAGTTTTTAGCAACCAAGTGGACTTTGGGGTATGCAATGATATAAAGAGAAAAAAAAAAAAAACAACTTGATTCAAGTTTACATCCATCCATCCATCCATCCATCCATCCATCCATCCATCCATCCACAGATACCTACAAAGGTTGTAAGATCACTCACCATAGATGCAGTTCGTTTGTGTCTAGACCATTGTAACAAACACAAATGCTTTATCACAAATAAACCAAGTCATGTATTTTTGCTTCCTAGTGCATGTAGCAGCTATCTATACACTGTGTAATATGCATATGGCAACTATCTATACACTGTGTAATATTCATATAGCAGCTATCTATACACTGTGTAATATTCATATAGCAGCTATCTATACACTGTGTAATATTCATATAGCAGCTATCTATACACTGTGTAATATTCATATAGCAGCTATCTATATACTGTGTAATATTCATATAGCAGCTATCTATACACTGTGTAATATTCATATAGCAGCTATCTATACACTGTGTGATATTCTTAGTAAATTTAGATTAGCGGTATGTTTTTTTTTTTTCAAAAAAATGCACACACCTCAGTTTAAAAGTAGTTTATTGCTAAAAAGATGCTAATGACTATCTAAACTGTTAGGAAAATGATGTCATCAGGTGGGCCCGGCAGGGTTGCCACAAACCTCTGGGTTTGTAAAACAGATTACCCTCAAAGCATGATAAAACAGGGGGTCCCAGGGTCTTCTTGAAACATTGTTCCCTGATGGGGAAGTAGAGGGCTTTGTTAGATACAGCACTTGCTTCCCAGGGACCAACAGTCTAGTTAATAAAACTCTCATGACATGTCTGTTTTGTCACCCTTCTGCTAAAAGAGAAACCATATCTTTTTTTTTTTTTTTTTTTTAACCTGGGGCCTTATTTCCTTAGATTTAAAGTGATTTTGTCTTTATTATTTTATGTGCAGCCTGTGTATGTGCACACATGAGGGGAGAAGACAGCTTGAAAGAGTTGGTTCTCTCCTTCCACCATGTGGGTCCCAGGACTCAAACTCCAGTTCCCGACTTGGCAACCTTTACCTGCTGATCCCTCTTGCCGGGCCCTGGGTGTGCTGAGCACGAGATGGGAAGAGTTTAAGTCTCATGCAGAAGTGCTCTGCAGTGCCGTTTGTAGCTGGAGAACATCTTGATAAACTAAAATCATTACCAAGTCCCCCTAAAGGCAGTGCTCAGCTCAGGGACAGTGCCCCCGAACCCTAACATTTGATGGATTTCACTCAGATCCACAAAAACATTTTCAGATCTTTTCCTTTGAAACTCATGCTAAATGCCATTCCGTTTCAAGATGGCAGCTCAGACTGCAAACCTGTGCCGATTGCTCCTGAGCTGATGTATTGAATCCAGTCAAAGCCGTTACTTGGGAAAGTGGCTCCAGCATGTATAACTAACTGAACATGGGATCTGGAATAAGTGAGAAGACTGTACGTCCCTTCCTTAACTCTTCCTTAAGACCACTTAGTGTTTCCTTTTTTAAAAACACACATTATAGTTACGTTTTGTCGGAATTATGAGGGTAGTAAAGTTACCTTTTTTGTTTCTGTGCAGTTTTCCTTAGAGCGTGTTGCCAAAGATCTTAAAACTTCAAGGCTAAGAGGCTTCAGTTGTTGAAATGTCATGCTTTGTGTTTTAACAGTTGTGGATGGAGAAATGTACCATGATGCTCTGGTCCCCAGCCACTGTATTATTTAGTTCATAAGCAGAGCTTGTTTTGAGCCAATTCATTGTATCCGATAGGGTTTTCATCACTGATGGGTTGAAGATACTTGGGTTCAGGTTTCTGAGAGTCATACCTCACGTAGACCAGGGACTGGGCATTTGGTAGTTACTTTGAAATGGAGACCCAGAGCTCTTTCTTAGCTCTGTATCTGGAGAGGTGGGTAGATTTGAACAGGGACAGCGAAGTGGGTAGGGTCTTTCATGCAAGGAGACTGTCTCAGGACGGCCTAAAGCCTGAGAAAAGAGGTGTTGGCCACAGAGAAGAGGCGTAAGAGGTGGAAGAGACTGGAGACTGGAGCTGGAACAAGGCTGCCTTTTAGCCCAGGGTTATGAAGCTCATAGGAGAGCTAAGGCTGACGCAGACAACACAACATGCATCTAGACAAAATCGATAATCCTTTTAAGTTTCCATGACACACAGTACTGCCAAGTGCTTCTGTGTGGCCAGCGTGCTTTCCTTCAGAACTAGATTGGACTACAGTTTCCCTGCAGTGAAGCCTTTGGGAAACCTGAGCTGGTGATTTTACAGTGTAGTGTAATCCTTTCTGGGATCCTGCAATGCTTGTCAGTAGAAAGGCATCTGTGGAACTTGCTTCTTCCCTTGGAGACCGTTCTGTGGCCCATCTGTCTGTTGACTAAGATAATTAACATTCTTTTATGTAACAAACATCCTTAGAAATTGAATGTTGAAGATAAATGTGTGTTGCGTAATTTTACTGTATAACGATGACTCTTTAAGAGGTTCCTACTAGGTCTTAAGAAACTTACCTTGCATAGGCTCTCGAATGTATGTACAGTTGTGGTGGTGTCAAAGTGGCAGGTAGGTCTTGGTTTGCGTCTTCAGCAAGATTTTGTCAGTGAGGAAACTACTTTGAAATGGAGGCCCAGAGCTCTTTGGGTGGAGAGGTGGGTAGATTTGAACAGGGACAGCGAAGGGGGTAGGGCCTTTCAGGCAAGGAGACTGTCTCAGGACAGCCTGAAGCCTGAGAAAAGAGGTGTCGGCCACAGAGAAGAGGCATAAGAGGTGGAAGAGACTGGAGACTGGAGCTGGAACAAGGCTGGCTGGATCCTGCTCTATGACTGGCCCAGCCAAGTCTGCCATACCCCCACTCTGCCAGATTGCTCCAACCATCCTTTGGAAACAGTACAGATGGCTGCTGAGATCTCTAGTAAGCGGTTTCATTCTGAATCAGCCATGTGATGGAAACCGATTCCTGACGAGCCAACCCTGCCACCCAGTGTCAAGTGATGCTGAGAAAGGCTGTTCTTTTGGCTTTTTGTTGCTCAGTTTCCACGAGAAAATCTAGTAAATGCTCCAACCCCTTATTTCTAGTTTCTCCTCTTAGGGCAGAGCCCAAGATTCTGGAGTCCCTTCTATCTATCTAAGACAAGACTTGCCAATGCAGATGCCTACAGGGGCCAGCTCCTCTAAACGAGGACCCTATGGGAATTAGAGACCTAGTACCTTACTCTGTGCCGTCATTACCATCTCTTGTACACTTATTATCTCTATAAAAATCCAGAAGTTTGTATTTTTATGTGAAAACCCTTCTCTTTCGAATGTCGCCTTTAGCACATCCTTCTGGCTGCTGTCTTGTGTCCACAGAGATTTCTGCTCCATGTTACTGTGGTCTGTTGAACACGTGCCTTATGGTGATTTGAATAGGAATGCTCCCCATAGACTCATGTGTTTGAATGCTTGGCGCATAGGGAGTGACACTATTAGGTGTGGCCTTATTGTGTCACTGTGGGGGCAGGCTTTGAGGTCTCTTATGCTCAAGCTACACCGAGAGTGGCACAGTCTCCTGCTGCCTGCAGATCAAGTTGTAGAACTCCCAGTTCCTTCTCAGGCACCATGTCTGTCTGCACACTGCCATGACAATAATGGACTAATCCTATGAAGTTGTAAGCCAGCCCCAGTTAAGTTTTTCTTTATAAGATTTTCTGTGGCCATGTTGTCTCTTCACAGCAATAGAAACCCTAACTAAGACCTACCTTGTGGGGGCTTGTTCTCTCTTTCAGACACAGTAGACTTTGGATTTCTCAGAATTCATTGGTTGTATTTTACCTGTTGGCTTCTCCCTTCCTCCTTGCTGAATCTTCCTCCATCTCTGGAACCTCATCACTTCTTAGAGTGCCAGGAGCATTGCTCAACAGTTTTCATTAAATAGAGTCTGATAAAACGATGCCCTCAGCGCTAGAGAGACGACTCGGTGGTTAAGTGGATGGCTTACTGTTGTTCCAGAAGACCCGTATTAGGTGCTAGCACCCATGTTGAGTGACCTTCAGCCACTTGTAACTCCAGTTGCAAGGGATCTGACGCCCTCTTCTGACATGTAGTGCTATATATACACATGAGGCATATGGTACATACACACTTAAATACAAATTTTAAAATAAATCTTTTTTATTGTTGTTTTCTACAGAACAACAGTGATGCCTCAGCAGTTAAAAGTCCTTGCCAGCCTCTCCCATGTCAGCTCAAAAACCACCCCTCACTCCCTCTCCTGGAACCAGGCATGTGCACAAGGCACTTACATACATACATACAAGAAAAACTCAATATATAAAATAAAAAAAAAATAATCAGTTTTAAAAAGATTCAAATATTAAAGGCATGCCTTGGAATTTAGCTATAATTATTCACTAAAAATAATAAATCAATTATGAATTGTTCAGTGTTTGGCTTGCTATTTACCAATAGGAAGAGGGCATCTTGATAATGCAGCCGCATAGCACGGACAGAAGATAACAGAATGTATACAGGCCCGTGCACACACCTTTCATCCTTTCATAGAAAGAATAACAGTGATTTGCAGCAGGAGTGTTTGTGTATTATTTTTCAGTTTTTAAAAGAAGCATCTAACGGCTGCCCTTCGCAGGCGGGGAAAGCTTTGTGGACCTTAAGTGGAGCATGAATGCGTTATGTTGCCTTTTTCATGGCCCACAAGATAACAGGAACATTTTCTTTGGCATTTGAAAAGGGCAGAATTGAAAAAGTGCAGAATTATATTGGAACTAAAAGGAAAATTCTTTTAAGAATTATAGCTGCAAGTGTCCCCTTTAAGTGGACTCCATGTCCCTTCATCTCTAATTTTTACCAATTACTTCAACTCTTCGGAGAATTATAGGGCTTCTGGAAAGAGGCTTCATAATCAAGGGAAGTGCACAGAGGGCGAAAGCATCTACCAAAGTGTGCCCTAGAAAATGTTCACTCTCGAGGCTGGGGATCAGCCTGGAGCTCACTGATTGTTAAAATCACACATGGGGAAGAGAGAGTCGACGTGGGCTTGATGGTGATTGACATGTGTTGCTCTGACGGGAAGCCACAGCAGCGGGCTTGTTTCCAGAAGGCAGAGAAACCCAGGAAGCTAGAAGCTTGATTCTGCAATCTGAGCAGAGAATAAATAAGTAGGTGTCTGCTCAGTGTGGAGTTCATTATTGTAGATTCAGAAATAGGAAGGGTGCCCACTGCTTCCCCAGCTTCCCAAGGTATGTGTCAAACCTGATTAACTCTCTGCTGCCCCTTCCCAACCCCCCAGGAGCTCTCAGTATCACCCAGCCTCCTCTAATTTCTTCTTCTTATTTCCCGGGTTCCCTCAGGAGCAACACCCTTTCCGGTGTGTTGAAGTCGCAGGATTCCTTGTTAATTATTGTGTTTGCACTTTCCTTAATATGCCGGCATCAAGCCGTGTCCTCCAGGGGAAGGAGGTTTTTCCAATCCACACCCCTAAACGTCTTGTTCCACTTTTTCATCCTCTTCCTCCAAAGTGCCAGCCTTTGTCCAAAGTGGAGAAAAGAGAAGAGACACATTTGTTTGCATGGAGACGCGTCTCCCCTGGTCCCTGAGCTGGCTCTGGTTGCATGGGTCTTTCCCAATTTATTTTTATTTTTGTAAAATCAGCATTCGAGTGCTTTCCAGTCTTTCCCCACAAGTATTCCAGAGTGGCAGAGAACAGTGACCAGGCAGCCTGCACACAGATGCAGGAGCACTGCCTTTCTTCAACTTTCCTGTTGATGTTAAAATATATATGAATGCCACAGTCCTCTGAAGTATCTGTGTCTGTTTTTAAATAAAATAAGGCCCCTTTCACCTACATAGGCACTCATTATTCAAACAATAGATTCTCTAGGAGGGAGATTTATTCTGTGGCATTGAAGGGGGCTGGGGGGACACTGAGACACAATTTTGATAGCTGTATACATACATAACAGTAATTCAGTTGCAAATAATTCCATTAAAGTGTTTTGGACTTACTGTCTTATCTCTACTAATTTTAAGAATTCAGATGGTCTTACTTGAAATCTTCCTGACATACTTTTCATTTTTTTATATAAATTTTTCCTCCTCTTTGACAATGTGATAGACATTACAGGTGATAGTACCAATCATACACTAGTACTAATTAAATTTTACAGTTTTCATAAGAATACAATAAGAAGCAGCTGAGAAATAACTTTCAGGTGCATATGAGGGCATTGTTAGTGATTCTGTGTCTGTAGATCTCAATATGATGAATATCCTTCCAGTCTATGCGAGTGTTTTCTAGAACACTTTAGATGGTTGGAAGACCCTTTTCTGCACAGACATCAATGGTATAAGTGTGATCTAAGGAGGTTTATCATCCATTTCCTTCCTATTCATCCACCATGAGCTGGAACTTAACACGGCTACAAAGACTTTAAAATCCACATTAGAAACTCACACAACAGCTGTTTCTGAGGGTCTGCGAGCCCTTTGCTACATTCCTGTGTGTACCAAGTATCATAATTAATTCTCCGTGTGTCTTCATGATGGTTGTTTCTATTGTAATATTGGTTGAAGACACTGTCATGTGTTCAGCTGAGGTTTCATACGTACACCACTTGTAACAAAAAGACATCATTGTTTTTCCTTATTGCCAGCTTCCACTTTATATAGCCCAGAAAGCAAAGCAGGACTTAACTGATGACTTTTCAGTACTGAGGAGACATGGGTGAAGGTCACACAGAAGAGTTCCTAAGACTCAGTGTGGAAAGACACCTTCTTTGGCCTCACAGACCCTGGGGCTTGTGGACATGGCCTCAGGGCATTTCTGGAATCCTCCCACGTCTGTAGCATCGTTTGTCCCTGTGGAGGGACCACGAGAGCAGAGGCCACACTCATTCCCAGGCTGGTATACATACAGAACTACTGGCATAGACTTCTGGGGTATTCATGCCTTTGGCTGCCATGGGGGTCTGGTCACTTTCTGCAGGGGATAGTGCTGGGGCCATGAGTGTGTTATTGTCTCTCCACTCTGTCTAAATGAACATATCCTAGTGAGGTACCTTCTGTGTCTTGTGAACTTGTTGCCTTTTTTTTTAATTGAGGGGAGGGGGAGGAGGTGAGATCATCTTTGCAGAGGGAAGTTAATGATACATGTACATCCTTTGGTACACCCACTCTTAAACCCATGTTGCTTAAGTCCCCAGAATTGCTGTGCCCACTAACCCAGATCATACTAGAAATGATCTATTTGCCTACCAAAGATGCTTTTGTATGACTTAACCTTCTTTGTCAGTAATCACATAGCAACTTCCTGCTACAGAGCCTGTGCACATTGTGTTCTATACAGCACTGTCTTTATTCTTGAAGCTGAAATGAAGAACAAGAACCCCAGAAGGGCCACTTGCACAGGTTGCCATGAGTGTAGGAACAAAGATTCTCAATGAGTCTGTCTACTTTTAAGACTGTTGCTCTTTTTCGACTAGGGGTAGCAGTAGGGTTGAGGGTTGTGTGTTAGGGTAGAGTTTTTCAACCTTGACGTTTGACATTTTGAATCATTTGAGCAGGGCATTCTTGGCATCTGCCTGTTGGTGGTAATTCATTCCCACCCCATATTTGTAGCAGTCACAGAGGCCTCCAGACATGGCCAAACATCTGCTGGTGAACAAGACTGCTTCCAGTTTAGAATGCCTGAGTTAGAGTTACTGGGCAAGGCAGGCCTCTAGCTTTTATTCTCTATAGGAAGCCAACATAGCCAGAAACATTTACTATACTGACCTAATTTTAACACTGAGTGAAATGGCATGCTATTCATGATTAGGCTTTCCATATATGTCTTAATTTGTTTCTGATTTTTAAAAGAGATGTGTGTGTGTGTGTGTGTGTGTGTGTGTGTGTGTGTGTGTGTGTGTGTGCCTGCAAGTGCCTGTGGAGGCCAGAAGAGGGCATCAGATATCAGATACCTCCTAACCCACCCCCACCCCCCACCCCCGGAGCTGAGGTTACCAGTGGTCATGAGCTCTCCAACATGGGCGCTGGAAACTGAACTTAATGTCCTCTGAAGGAACAGCAAGTGCTCATAACCCTGAGTCATCTGTCTAGGCTTAAGATTCTTTATTGTTTCTTTCCTTAATTTATTGGGTTCTGCATCATCTTTCTCTGTTGCCGAAGATCAGACCCAGGGCCTCTAAACACATTGTCTACCTGTTGTATATCCCCAACCTTTATATCATATTAAATGATTACAATAAATTTGTAACATTTAATAGTAAGAGAACAATTATTCAGGATCATAGTCACGTTTGTTCTTTCTTTTTTTCTTTTCTTTTCTTTCTTTCTTTTTCTTTTTTTTTTGTTTTGTTTTGTTTTGTATGAAGCCTAGAGTGATTTTTTTGCAGGTCACAGTAAACCCCCCCCCCCCCCCCGCTGAAACTATAATTACATTAACATAGTAATTTGAGGACAATTTTCACCTTATATTTTCAAGAACATGGGGTTCAATATTATTGTTAGAAGTAACTTGCTAAGAGCTTTGAAGTCATTTTGAGACGTCTGTGCTAGGTCAGCAGTAGTGACATGTGTGGAAAAGACACACCCAGCACAGAGGGGGGACAGAGACCACCTTTTATAGTTTTTTTTTTTTTTTTTTTTTTTTTTTTGGAGAATTTAGGAGAAAAATGGAGTCAGTAGTCTCTGCTGTTTGGGTACTGATTAGGTTGAAGGTGTCCTGGTGTCGGAGGCAATCTGCTCACCTGGTATGGAACAGGGGAGCTCTCTGGAAATGGCTGTATTCAGAGGAACACTTTCAACTGAGATCTCCAAAAAGTTCATCTGTGAATTATTTTAACTAAAACAGTCTATTATGGTAAGGTGAGCGAGGGAAGACAAAATATCGCATGTTCTCTTTTTTAAAAAGATTTATTAAAATTTATAATTATTAGCAAGCTTAATTGTGTATGCATGCAGTAGGAGTGGGTACCTACATTGGATAGAGGTTTAGCGTTTCCGGAGCTGGAGTGACAGGCAGATATGAACCACCTGATGTGCATGCTGGGAACTGAACTTGGAGCCTCTGCAAGAGCAGTACACACTGTAAACCACTTCATGTTGTCTCTTGTGTATACAGAATGTAGATTTAAAAATATATATGTATATATATGTATATGTGTGCATATGTATAAAACATATATGAATATGACATTATGGGGGAAAGGAACCAGTAGTTAGGGAGAAATAGCTGGGGGAGGGAAAGAATGCGGGGTACATATAAATAATGTACAATGATACATATGTATAAAAATGTCAGATAACTCGTAAATGTACACATGGCTTTAGAAGTCCTGTGACATGCTTACAGATTGAGATTAACAGTATTGTTCTAGCCACCCATCCCCAGACACACATAGAAATGGCTACCTCAGCTCTTAATGTTCATAAGAGGTTTTTAGGGGGAAGGGCACAGAATGAGAAAGTACCAGATCTGTTGAGATCACTCGAAGAAAATTAGTATTACTGAAAAGACTTTTTGAAACCTTTATGGCCTTCCGTTATATTTAAGAAGGAGCCTCATTTCGGGTGGGCGTTTGTGCCTTGAGATGCTTTAATGATTCAGGCTTCCTGAGGCCACCAAGGACAGTGCTTGTTCCACTTGTCTCTCGTCCCCTCGGTGTTCTAACGGGTTGTGTGTATGCTTTACACTATATGTGAGACATTAGTAGAATCACACACTCTTTTTCTTAAAGGAGGTGTGGTTAGAATCATGTAGAGACAGTGAACCCAAAGGAAGACTCAGGGTCAGACTTGTGGTTTCCAAGGGAGACGCTTGCTGCTCCGAGTGTGGCCCATGGGCCAGAAGTGTCAGCATCTCCAGTCCAGGGTCAGCATCTCCAGGAAGTTCCTTCGAGATTTCAGGTTCTCAGGCCCCCCTCTGATGTGGAATCAATATCTACATTTTAGTAGATTTCCAGATGAGTGGTGGGTACATTCAAGTGTCAGGACAGAGCTAAGCACACATGCACATTTGAATCAGAGTTGGCTATGCTAAATTTTTGAAAACAACTTTATGAGTGTCTTGCCCACATGTATGTTTGTACACTGCATGTATGTACATGGCCCGTGGAAGCTAGAAGAGGGGGTGGGGTCTCCTGGAACTGGGATTATGGAACGCTGTGAGCTACCACACGGGTGCTAGGAACTTGGAACCCATGTACTATGCAGGAGCAGCAGGAATTCTTAACACCAGAGCCACCTCGCAAGCCCTGGGACTGATAGGGTTTTAAAATGCAAGCTCCACTCTGAGTTGCTTCATCATGGAGATTTCTGTAGTGACCTCATTGGTTCCGTCCCCTGCCCCGTCTCAGGCAGGTGCATGTTGTAGGTAGGAGAAACTAGAAAAGCGGAAATGGCAGTCTTGAAACTGGAAAGTGTAATTATGTACAAAGCAAGACTTCCTGTCACCCAGCTGTCTGTGGCCAATAAAAACTCTTGGGGACCAGAAAAACTTTTGGGGGGTAGCAGGTGGCTATTCTTGCTATTCATGTGTGCAGATGTGGGACTTTTTCTGTACCAGCAAATGTCGGGAAGATCTGATTTTCCTCAGTGTTGTGTTCCTGATAAAATGCTATTAATTATGCGTTATTAGGAACATTAGTTCTTTTCATTTTCTGTGTGTCTTTTGTGAGAGGCTGCAGGAGTCCAAGAGAGCAGGCCTCTTCCTGTGTCTGCTCCCCTTCTTCCTGTGTCCCAGAGAGCTGAGATAAAGTATCTTCATTTATGTTTTCAGCCTTTCGAGGCAAACACCGAAGGCCTTGAACTAGTTGTTGGGTGGTTTATCCAGCATACAGAAGGCTTGACTGAGACAGGATGTGGCAAGACTTTCTCTAAAGTAATGGTGTAATATGTTGATGTTCTCCAGTAACAGACACTCACTTGGCAGCACACAGCTCCTTGAGAGTGTGTGGTGACAGTGTCATCATTTCCAGAATGTTCCTATAGATACCAAACCTTTTTGACAGAAATAGTTATCTGCTGGTGGCAGGGGACATCAGAAGGGGCAGTAGTCTGGTGGGCACATTCTCCTCCCTGCTTTCTCCTGTGTTCCCCTGATGCCTGTAGCTGCATTTGTTAAAGATCCATGGAGATCTCTCTCCCTCTCCCCTCTCCCTCTCCCTCTCCCTCTCCCTCTCCCTCTCTCTCTTCTCTCTTCTCTCTTCTCTCTCTCTTTTCTCTCCCTCTCCCTCTTTCTCTCTTTTCTCTCTCTCCCCTCTCCCCCTTCCCCTCTCCTCCCCTCTCCCCTCTCCTCCCCTCTCCCCTCTTCCCCCTCTCCCCTTTCCCCTCTCCACCCCTCCCCCTCTCCCCTCTCCCCCCTCTCCCCCTCTTCCCTCTCCCTTCTCCCCCTCCCCTCTACCCCATCTCCCCTCTCTCCCCCTCTCCCCTCTCCCCCCTCTCCCCCTTTCCCCTCTCCCTTCTCCCCCTCCCCTCTACCCCATCTCCCCTCTCTCCCCCCTCCCCTCTACCCCATCTCCCCCCTCTCCCCTCTCTCCCCTCTCCCCCCTCTCCCTTCTCCCCCCTCCCCTCTACCCCATCTCCCCTCTCTCCCCCTCCCCCCTCTCCCCTCTCCCTTCTCCCCCCTCCCCTCTACCCCATCTCCCCTCTCTCCCCCCTCCCCCCTCCCCTCTCCCCTCTCTCCCTTCTCCCCCTTTCCCCCTTTCCCCCCCTCTCCCCCCTCTCCCCTCTCCTCTCTCCCTTCCTCTCCCCTCCTCTCCCCTCTCCCCTCTCCCCTCTCCCCTCTCCCCTCCTCTCCCCTCCTCTCCCCTCCTCTCCCCTCCTCTCCCCTCCTCTCCCCTCCTCTCCCCTCCTCTCCCCTCCTCTCCCCTCCTCTCCCCTCCTCTCCCCCCCTCTCCCCTCCTCTCCCCTCCTCTCCCCTCCTCTCCCCTCCTCTCCCCTCTCTCCTCTCCCCTCTCCCCTTCCTAACCATTCTTTTTCCTCTTGAGCATTTTTTAAACCTTTGGTGTAGTCTTAGGGGAACTTTGAACTCCATTGCTCTTATTTCATGGTTGTAGGGTTTTTGTTTTTTTTGTGTGTGTTTTTTCTTTTCATTTTTTAAAGATAGATTATACAAATTATAGAAAATCCTTTTCCCCCTGATTATTCCAGAAGTATCTTAGGAATATATTCCTCCCACAAGCCACCGAAGACAGGGTGAAGAAGTGCCTAAGATTTCTCTCTCTAACCAATCTCTCTTTGAAAATCTTACTATTCTTCCTGCATGTCACTGTGCCACCAGCTTATTCGGATACCACCTTGAACTTCCTGTGGGGATGAGGGGAAGTTCCACTTGCTCCCCAGTCCACTGCTTTAGGCACCAATGACAGCCTTCCCCAGACTCATTCTAACCGTGAGTTAATCCATGCATCTGCCTCCTACTACTGGCATAGCTGTGTAACGAGCATGTCTGTGCTCATGGAGCTTTGCCAAACTGACTTGTAGTTCCCTCTTGTTCCATCCACTTGTTTTCTAGCCAGAACTTCACCACCCTCCATCCTCTGTGGCCCCGTGACTAACCTCCAAACAGCCTTAAAGACACTGCCCATCTGCTCCTTGATTCAAGAAGCACTTCCTGATCCTAGAGAGTAGAAATAAGTCTCATATTTCTGTTCAAATACCGTTCATTTTATTTTTAATATTTTTATTCTTTAAAAATGTGTGTGTGTGCGCGCATGTGGGAGTGTGAGCCTGCCTGTGCCCATTTGTACATGAAGTGCAAATGTCTGTAGAGAGCAGAGGCATTGGATAATCCCTTGGAGCTGGAGTTGGGTGCTGGGAGTCGAACCCAAGTTTTCTGCCAGACCAGCAAATGTTCTTAACTCCTAAGCCATCTCTCCAGTCTTCGATCTGTACGTCTTTTAAGGGCAGTATCTGATGTGGTGCCACCAACCCCATGTGGATGAAAACTCAGCCTGCTTCTTATATAATCCAGGCCCACATGACCAGGGGTGGCACTGGCCGCAGTGGGCTGGGCCTTTCCACGTCAGTCATCAATCAAGAAAATGCCCTGTCAGAGCTGCCTACGGGCCAGTCAGATGGGGGCATTTGTTTTCCTAGCTGAGCTTCCTCCCTCCTTTCAGATTCTAGCTTGTGTCAAGCTGACAAAAGATAGCACAGGTTTATAGCTGGCTCGTTTCTTTCTCAACTGTTTATTTAACCTGGTGTTGTTTTGGAGGAAGAAAGACAAGAAAGGGTTGGCTGGAATGGGTGAGCGTTAACCTCTCTTCCTGTTTCCCAGAGATCTGACAACTGACATTTACTAAATAACTTTGTATCTGGCTGGAGAAGTACTCCAGTCAAAGATCTCGTCTCCGCTTCTCATGATTATTTCTAAATAGAGCAAAAACAGCTCTGCCGGCGAGCTACACAACCCCACTTTCCTCTTTTTTATGGCTGAAATCTAAGCTTTGCCTTCTGGCTTTGGAAAAGGGGAATAACTTAGACTCATCTTTGAAATGGCATAGGTCATGACACCTGAGATTAAGATACTGAAGTAAGATATGTCACACGTTTGTTACTTAAAAGCCATGAGTATCATAGCTCTCTGCCAAGTGTTTATTACTTAAAGGAATAGTTGATCATTTTCAAAGATTTTTTAAAGTAGCTTTAAATTAGATTTGCCCCCCCCCAAAGACCCAAATGAGCTCAGCTTACAAGTTATTCTTACACTGTAAAAATAATTCAGGGCTTTCCTGTTTTGCCTGCAATCACTTCAAATATTTACTGCAACATGTAGTAACAGGATTTACTTAGTAACAGCATTTTTAGTGGTTTGAAGAGGGTAATTCCCACGCTATGATGACTCCTTTGCAGTGGCTGAAGTTAGACACCCTCTACTCTCCAGTGCTACAGACACATGAGAGGCCCATGCAGGGACAGACGGGAGAGCTCCCTTAAATTTCCCCAAGGTTGCCTCTAGGAAACAGTCCAAAAGCATGTTTGTCTGTAAAGGACCCCGGGTATCTTGACCCAATCTGGCGTACTGTCCTGACAGTCTGTCCACTTAACAGGATACTCAGATATTAAAGGCATACAAAGACTGTCAGACCTTGAATTGTGATCCTGGAAGAATATGCAAATTAGAGAGAGAATGCTAAGTTTGTTCATGCAAGCAATTGACAGAGTAGCTTCTCCCATCCTCAGCAACAAGCTGCCTTAATTGTCTTCTAAAAAATGGTCCCCCAGATAGCTCCTTTTTGTAGATTTACTGGAATCTCTTCCTTGCTTCCCCCGGTTCTTAGAATGAAGAGTCTTGAGAATTCTGGAAGATCTCAGCTGTTCCCGGGCTTTAAATACCATATGGATGCTGGTGACCTTTAAATCTCCAGCCACCTGACTGGGAGAATGTTTGTGTGTATCCCTCCCTCCCTCTCTCCATTCCTCTATTCCTTCCTTCCTGACACAGTCTTGTGTAGCTCAGGCTGGCCTTGAACTTGTCCTATAGTGGAATATGGCATTGAACATTTGGCTTTCCTGACTCCACCTCCTGAGTGCTGGGATTACAGGTGTGCACCACCATGCCTGGTTCACTCGGCAGTTAGGATTGAACCTAGGGCTTTACAAATGATAGACAGGAAGTCTGCAAACTGAGTCACAGCCCTAACTTCAGACCGGAATGCATGTTCAACTGTCCAGCAGACATTTCTACATGGATGCCATCTGGATCTGTCAGATTTACCGTTGATGGAACTGAATTGTCAGTCTTCTTCCCCTGCCAAACCTATGCCAACCAGAACATTTCCCATTGCGACTCATCCTCTAACTACAAGGGCAACAATCCGCTGGAGTCATCTCATCTGCTTTCTTCCTTTCACACCCTACAACCTGTCTCTTGGGTATTGTAAAGATGCCACCTTGAAAACAGTCAGAACCCATTCTCACCATTACCAGACTGCTTGGAAAGCTAGCATGTACTGACTGTAGTCTCTCAGCAGCCCCTCAAGCTGGAAGGTTTAAAACAATCAAGCCACGTTACCTCTGTGTTCAGTGCCCTTCAAGAGTCTCTGTGTTCTTCTGACTAAAGGCTCTGTTTTTCCTGTGTCCTGGGAGGTCTGTATAATCCTGCCCCTGTGGGCTTTCTAATAGACAGATATTCACCACAGTCCTACCTACCACAAAAGCAACTGAAGCCCAGGAAGTCTGAGGAAACTGTCTCAAGGCTTAGGGTAGATGTGACACCTTTCTGGCTCACTCTGGATTCTTCAGCTTCTAGCTACAAGACCACTTGTCTTGGAGTTTGGGCCTGGAAGATAATAAACACATGTCATAGTGTGTCCCTGAACATTTCCAGGCTCTGATGTGTGTGGTATTAATTTTCAAACATGACAACCTGGGAGGCTATGTCAGTCCCATGTCCCCACAAGGATCACATTGTTACCCTCTGCTTTCCTTGTGTTTAAATCTACATCTCTCTGTCTGTTCTAGAAGTCCAGACATCTGAGCCCTCAGGTAGGGGAAAGTAGGTGTTTCCCATGTCCTTTTCTAAGACCACATGGCCTTTTGGGAGTATATATGGCCTTTTCTTCACCCAGAGGAAGACAACAGGTGACCACTTATCAGGAGACTCTGGTCACTGCTTCTTGGTTAGAAGCTGGCTGTACTGAATACCCTGGCTCCTGGAGGCCCCTACTAGCAGCCACATCTTTACCCCGGGGTGGTTTCCTGGGACACAGCGTACTTGTTACCATCCTAGGCTGTGCTCACTCAGCTGCCTTATCAGGCCTGTCCACCGAGACGGCATTTCTGAACAGAATGTCCCCACGTCTTCCTCCTTAGGGACTGAAATGGTTGTGTTCTGTGATGTTATGTCACACTGAGCTGCTCACAGCAGGGTGTACTTGCTGTCTAAAATTCTGTGATACTTCTGCTGTGTTGGCAGTTTTAACTAACCTACAATCTCCTGAGAAGAGATCCTCAGTTAAGCAATTACCTAGGGTCAGGTTCTTGATCATTAGCTGATGTAGAAAGAGCCGGCCTATTACGCTTAACACCATACCTTGGGCAGGCGCTCCTGAACACTGAGAGGAGACAGTAGCTGAGAGTGTGTGAGTAGGCCTGCTTGCATTTATATCTCTCTGCTCTGGACTAGCGGCTTAAGTTCCTGCCTCGTGTTTCCTTCAATGATGGACTGAGACCTGAGATTATAATCTTAATGGCCATATGTATCTGATGTCGTTCTCCATGTGTGCAAGAACTGGGATACTTACATGCTTGAGTGCCTGTGTGTGCCTGTGTGTATTTGAGGGGGTGGTGCGGGGGAGAGAGATATGAGGTCAACACTAGGTGTTACTCAAGGAACTGTTTATCATTTGTGGATAGGTCTCTCCCTGGGACCTGGGGTACAATGATTGGGCCAGACAGGGTGGCCACCGAGGGGTTTGCAGGATTCATTTGTCTCTGCCTCCCTGGTGCTGGGATTATAAACTCTGCCAAGCCTGGATTTTTACAAGGGTTGTGGGATTGAGCTCAGGGCCTTTCCTCAGGCTAGTAGGACCAACCATCTCTCAGAGCCCTCCTCCTCTGTACAGTCTCTGCTGTTTGGGATGCCACATAACACAGGTAACAGTGTGTTTCATCTAAGTCTCTTTCAAAGGTCTGGGATTTTCCGTCTCAGATTTTCTAGGGGAAGAAAGTAAGAACACAGTTAAATCTCTGGCCAAGTATGGAAGCAAGATGACTGGGTTGTGAGCCGGATAATTCTGTTAGAATCAGTTTATTCCAGATGGACTGGTTTGAGGTGAGCTTACTCGTCTACATCTCAAACATTATGCTACCTCAGAAAGGATATTCGAGCTCTGAAATAAAAATGACCTGTTCAAGGGTGCTTAGTGAACCACAGCCACACACCTGGGGACACCAAAGCCTTTTAATTTTTTTCTCTTTTGAATTTTATGTAAATCATACCCAAATGGTTAATGGAAGCATAAATTGCTTTTCATAGTACATGGAAACCTTGGAGCTTCATTTTTAAACTATCATAACAAATATTAATTCACAATTACTGTAGTGTTCGTGCTGTGTGTGTGTGGTGATTGTGTGTGTGATATGTAATTGTGTGTGTGTGTGTGTGTGTGTGTGTGTGTGTGTGTGTGTTGAATGGCCTCTGGTAGGGCAGCCTCCTTGTACCAGGAAGACCACTTAGTCCTAAGCTGGGGCAGAGCATCTGGGCATGTGGTAGGAGCTGTGTGGTCAGCCACCTAGGATAGGCAACATCCTGTGTAGGGTCTTCATGTTGCTTCAGGTTTGGTGAGCCTAAGAAACTCCTTCAACTTCTGACACCATGCAGCTTCCAGGGCCTCCTCAGGGCCATGCTGTTTCCACACAGAAGTCCATAGAGAGATGACTGTAAATCATTGCAGCCTCTCTCTGGTGTCTACTTGCCCATGCTTCTCCTGATGGATGGTCCAGTTGTGTGCAGGGTCAGGGTGGGTCTGAATGGGGGAACAGCCAGCCCAGCCGTCAGTGGGTGGGGTGAACCAGGCATGCTGGTAGCCTTCTAGTCATCCCAAAGCCAAGGCCTGTAACTCTGACCACCCTTCATTACACTCTGCTTCTCCAGAATTTCTGCTTGGAGTTGCCTCATAGTCTTTTAATTTCTATTACATACATGCATACATGCATACACACACATGTGTGTGCACACACATATACATGCATGCTCTTGTACATGTATGTGGAAGTCAGAAGACAGCTTGTGGGAGTCGGTTTGCTCCTTCTGCATGTGGGTCTCAGGGCTTGCACTGAGCTTGGTAGCAAATGCTTCTCCCTTCTGAGCCACCTCACTGGCCCATCCCAGACTGTCTTTTGAGTTATTTTTTATTTTGGTAGGTGTTGTCAGCTTCTCTTTGGGGTTGAGCCCTTTAATGGCCTTCCAAATTCATTTTCTAAATTTGTTTTCTTTGTTGAAAATGTTTCCTAAATTTTATTGAAAATTCTTTTCTAAATTTGTTTTCTTCATTGAAAATGAAGACTTCAGAGTTATAACTGACGTCAATTTTAATCAGCCCCACATTGTTGCCCCAAGATCTGTCCCTGAAAGGCCTCTCCATCCGGAGGCCACCACTGGGATTGGCTATGTGTGTCTGTTGTTAAGCCTTTTCCCAGAATATGGAAACCAATGGAAGTATGTTACATGAGAACCCCCTCCACCCAAACGTCATTGTTTTGTCTACTGTATAAACCATTTTGCCTGTATCTATCATTCTATGATGATGTCTTACACAGAGACCAACTCTAAGCTGATCCCTTCTCCTCCTCTCTCCATCTACCCTACATCTTTCCTTCTTTTCTTCTCTCCCTCCTCCTTTCATTCTTCCTCTCCTTCTTCCCTTCTTTCTTGTCCCTCTTTCTGTCTGTGTCCTCTTTTTGAGATTCCAGACTAGCTGCAAAGTCTCAATCCTCCTGCATTGGCCTCCAAATGCTGAGATCATGCCCAACCTTCCTGGAGAGCTTTCAGTGGCATAGAGCTTCATACATACATACATACATACATACATACATACATACATGTGTGCATGTACATGAGTGTGTGTATGTGCATGCATGTCTTGTTTACCACAGTTTGTTTCCCAGCACTGCTGTCTTGTCGGTTACATTCAAGAAAGATCTGGAGGCTTCATTAATTATCCTGTGATTCTTTTTATAAAAGAAGACTATGAAGAATTTCATTCTCTGTTTCTCCAGGTCTCAGAAGGCCGAGCTTCACGATGAGGGCTACATCTTGGAATTGGATTACAGCTCTTCCTTAGAACACCTGGCAGACCAGAAGCTCATCCCAGAGTTTATTAAGAAGGTAAGCACCACAATGAGACAAGAGGAACAGCTCGCAGAGCGGGCGTCTAGGTGGCTATGAGAGTGAGCAGGTAGCCAGTTAGCCATACTGCAAGAGAACAGCTGGAGATGACTCTGGAACAAGAGTGGTCTTCTGCTGAGCCTGGGGCAACCCCATGTCTTATCGTCTGGGTCTGGAGTTGGATCCCAGCCTGCAGGCCCACAGCCTCACCACTGAACACACTCAAACCCTTGAATGGGTCTAACTCACAGATGCCACCTTGTTGAGGTGAATTAGTTTAACTGCTCTGGCTCCAGGCGGGTCACAAAGGCTCAGCACCTGCCCAAGAGCTCTGGATTCACAAACGAAAGACACACACACACACACACACACACACACACACACACGCACATGCACACAAGCACACGCACACACACCAGCTAATTTTGATACGCCTTGACTAGCTCAATGGTTGGGCAGTTTTAAACCTCCTCAAGGCTAACAAACACTCCCCCCTCCTGTATTTCTGGCTTAATACCTTCTAAATTTATATTTTATCTCTGTTGCCCTGTTAGCGTCTGGGCACCCCCCCCCCCACTCCCCATAGGCTGCTCTCCCTTTCTACCTACATTGTTGGATGATTTCTCTCCTGCAGCTCCTAAATCTGATCCCTCTGGTTCTGAGTCACGGCAGTGTTCTTCCCTTTCCCTTCCCTCTCCATCCCCTGCCCTCACAATCTAAAAGTCCTGCCTCTGTCTCTCTGCCCAGCCAATGGATGTATGGCAATTCTTTATTACCAATCTAAGGCAACTGGGGGCAGGGACCCTCAGGTCTGGAAGCAGCTTTTGGGCCAAATTCAGACAAAGCATTAGAACCCATTCACAACACCACATCTCCCTTGCTGTGGGAGATCTTTGTTGTCCTTTCCCTTCCTGGCCTGGGAGCAAGCCAGTGAGTATGGGCACTGTACCAGGAACATTGCTGCCTGCAGGGATGCCCTGCCACCTAGAACTGCGGCTTGGTTTTGAACTCATTCTCTGTTGGAGGTACTCAAGGGCATCTCCACACCCAATCGCAGGCACTTCTTGAATTCTACATGACATTTGCAACAGAAAGAATGTCCACACCGCAGACTGGGGCTCAGCTCTGTCCTTGTGTGCATCATGCTTTCTCTTGTGTAGTTATCCAGCGTGCTGCTATGAGCTCTAGGCAACGTTCTGAGTGTCCTGACACTAACCTATTTGCACAGGCCATCATATGACATTCCTGTGCACTGTGGCAGGTCTGAGATAGCATGTATTTTGTTTGTTTGTTTGTTTTATTTTGAGATAGAATCTTATGTAGTCTAAGCAGACCTTAAAGTCACTTTGTAGCAGAGAATAGCCCTGAACTTCTAATCTTCCTTGCCTTTTTCTCCATAGCACTGGTATTATGGGATGTATCACCATGTCTGGTTTCTGTACTAGGGGTTGAACTGAGAATCCTGATCATTCTAAGCAAGCATTTTGCCAAACTGAGCCACATCTCCCACTGTCCTGTATATAGTAAATCTCCTGTGTGTGTGTGTGTGTGTGTGTGTGTGTTTATGTGTGCATGTGCACCTCGACACACACACACACACAGAGGGAGGGTAGAGAGTACGTTCTAAATTAAAAATGGAAAATATATAGTATATTAGACACAAGCCAGTAATAGTTCTTGTAGCTGAGTCTATGCTCTGCTCACTCCCAGGAGCCATAGGTTTTTATGACTGGCACTCAGTTGGGGTTTTTTCACACCACCATAGGCATGTGAGTGACATGCTGAACAGTGATGTTGAGGAAGCTTTGACGTGACTAGGTAGTGGGAATTTATCAGTGCCTTTATCATCTCATGGTACCACAGTGGTACCTGCAGACCATTTTTGACATTTCACAAGGAAATTGACTGTAATTGACCCACACAAGTCCAAACAGCCACTTGAGGTCCGAATAGCTAGTGATTGAATTTTCTAGTAAATCTTGCTGATTGTCAACTTTGAGGTATGGGATGCAGAGCACACTCATCGTGGTCATGATGGCTGGGTAGGCACAGTGGGTGGGCCTTGCTGTGAGGAAACAGCACCGGTGGCAGAGGCTGCCTTCGTGATACAGGGATGGGGGAGGTAGGAGGACTACATGGTGACATGGCTGTCCTGGGACAGATCAAGGAGTCTCCAGGCTTAGGTGAGAGACTGAGACAGTGGGAGCAGAGAGCCAGCTCTCAGCAGAGAGTGTTAATGAGGAATTTTGCAGAAGGGTGGAGAAATGAGGTTTCCTTTAAGGGCTGTTTGTTCTCTTCCTTCCTTTTGCTGTCTCCATCTGTTGAGCATTCAAGGCTCTAAGGCCCTGGGAATAATCACTCATGTTGGAAGGAGCCAGGGGACGGGTTCTCCAAGGGTCAAACTTAGCTAATTTTACTAGGACCATGAAGGCCTTTCTACATTGGCAGAATTTAGATAATTATTTAGAAACAGAGGTGGGTTTGTTTGTGTTTACACATGTATAAATTCAAGGACACAGTGTTTTTCTAAATCATGTAAGTGTCTACATTAGTAGGGCTATCTTCTTTGCAAATAATACTCTCATAAAGTTGGATAGAGACATCCTATCCTGCAATTGCTAATGGCCTGAAGCATGGGGACTCTTGGTTACAACTTGGTTGCTTGAGGTAGCTGCAGGTGTATGGGGAAGCCATGGGGGAAGAGGCTTTATATGATATCTCCAGTGTGCTCATTTGTAAACGAGCCATAAGTGCCTTGGCCCTAACCAAACAAGACCATTGTGTGGCAGACCCATTGCATCAGATGGTCAGGAAGCGAGCAGTACCCTGCTCCGTGGCCTGCTTGGCTGCTGTGCTTCCCGAGTGTGACATTTGTGCAGGGTCTAAGCCCTAGAGGACCTTAGCTGTACTTTATTTATCTTTAAATTTCCCCTCTCATCCCAGCGGCTTCTTTTCCCACTCGTGATATATGTGAGTGTATAGGCACCGGTGTCTGAGATCATTCAATAATTGGTTATAATTGCACCTGCTCGTTCTATATGGCTAATAACCTCGTGGATAATTAGTGACTGCTGGTGGAAAGGCAGTGAGCTTTCTGATTCATTGCCGTTCAGGCAGGACACGAAGGCATTCCCAGGCTCCGGTGGCTTGCTGCCGTTACTGTATAGCTGGTCATTGTTTGTGTGAAGGAAGGACTCCTCCTCCTGTGCCGATAGACACGTCTTCAGATAAGATTGCGGGTAATCAGCCTGTTTGCCGTTGTCCCGCCAGTGAGATAAACTCATATTCTCTGCATGTGAGAGTTTAACGCAAACCAAGCTGATTTTTCTCCCAGAAGAACAATGTCTCAATAATATTTTCCCACCAAATGTTTTAAATTAGTGGAACTTTTTGGCTAGAAAGTGTGACTAGAAGTGGGAAGGGCCCTTATTACTTCCTGCAGTTTGGAAAAAAATAAAGTCATCTTCTCTGGGGCATGTGGATAATCTGCTGAAGAAGCTATAATTTACACACACACACACACACACACCCCAGTGATCCTAATACAGAGGGTCTGAGAGCTGTGTAAAGATGCATCTTCTCTTCCATGGGCCCCTCAGAGTTCTCTGAGTGCATCCCTGGTGTGGTTAAACCTGAGGCACTGCAAGTTCTGTTTTCCCTCTCTTATCCTGCGGTGCGTCAGCCATCCGGCCTATATGTATGATTGACTGTAGGCCACAGAACATTTCAACTGCTGAGTATTGGAAGGCTTAGCAAGACTGTTTCCAAGTCCCAGAGCCAAGTATGCAAAGCAGGCTGTGGGAATGACTGTGTCCCCTGAATTCCCTTGGGGCAAGGACTCAGCTGTTGTCCTAGGGGTAGGTCTGGGCTGACTGAGGCCCTCAGGCCTGTTCCCAGAGGAGAGTGGAAGAAGCCAGCCCTACAGTGAACTGCCTGCATGTTCATTCATAAAAATGTTCAGAACTCTTACCTTCTCTAGGCCTTCAGAGCAAGCCAGAGAAGCTGGGGCCATTACTGTGCCCAGATATTGGCCCAGCTTCAATGTGGTGGCGGGAGGGGGGGGGCTGGAGCTAGTGACACAGCTTCCTCTTGTCCTAACTGGATAGTGGTTCACAAGTGTCACAAGCACACATGTGTAAATGAGGATTGGGTGTGCAAAGCTCTTTGAAGGTTTCAGGGTCACTTCATAGTCTTCTGATGCCTGCTTCTAACACATCTTCAAAGAGGACACTGAGCTGGCAGGGGAAGGCTCTGCCTGGACCTGGGGTTGCTGAACAGTGGGCCTACCTGGATCTATCCTTCCCAAGGAAAAAGAGGCACTGAGGGCTGCAGAGAAACCAGGAGACTGGAGAAGGTTCTTAAGAGGAATGGTGTTGAAAAAAGGCTCTGTAAGGCAGAATGGGAGGGGGAGGTTGACAGTGCTCCATGCTTGTGGGGGCAAGAGTGTGAAAAGACCCAAGGCCAGGCTCTGTCTCCAGTGTGGAGTAGATCCTGTTGGACTCCAAAGATTCAAAACCAGGGGACGTGCTCCCCCAGAGACATTCACGGATGGGACTCGCTGCAATAACATGAGGTTTATTAATAAATTGATAAATTGATAAAAACCAGTGCACTGGAGTTCCCTTGCATGCTGGCAAGAAGAACCCCGAATTATACCTGAGGGCAGCTTATATACTATTTTTACAGAATTTATGAGGGCAGTTATACAATTACTTCTTAAACATTAACTATAAAGGCCAAACCCCAATAGCCGTTCCCAGGCTCAGTTTCTGTTCCCAGGCCCGGTTGCTAAGTAACTCAAATTTACACCTTATCGTTTTACAACAAAGAAGGTCAGCTTAAGTAGCTTCTGTTTACCCAGGTTTACTGTGTTAAGGGCTCATAAACTCCTATCTTGGGTCTTTCTTCCTGGAATGTTTGTTTGAGTCTTTGGAATGTGCTTCTGGGCTGTGTCCCTGGGGGAAGTTAATATTTGAGTTTAAAACCAAAATAGGAGCTTTTTATTAATCTTAAGTTTCTACAATCCATAGGCAAAGCAGAGGTAAAGGTGGCCTCTCTTCATGGGTGGGTTTCTTTTGATCACATGGCAAAGTCTGGCTGTAGCCAGTTAAGCTGGATTTCCTGTGGGGATGCTGGGAATGCCAGGGAGCCTCGGAGCAGGAGTGCTAGAAACAGCAGAATGACAGTGGTGGGTTATGGCAGATATGTAATCCTAGCACCTAGGAGGCTAAGGCAGGAGGATCAGGGATAGCTTGAGCTACATTGTGAGACTCTTGTCTCAAAATTCAAGGGCTGGGCTACAGCTCCATGGGAGAGCATTTGCTTAGCATGTGCAAGACCCTGGACCCAACAGGAGAAGAAACAGAAATTTGTGTCTTGTCCTCCTGTCTCCCCCTCTCCCCTCTTCCCTCACAGTCCAGTCCATTTTTGTTGGTACATAGGCTTCAGAAGTCATACGTGTAGTCACTGTGCTCAGCTCTCTGGATAAAAGCTCCCTCATTCTGTCTAGGAGAGGCCACACTCCTTCTTCCTGGTTCTGGTGACCTTTGCCCCCAGGCTCAAGGTGCTAGGCCTTGTTCCTGAGACTCACCCCTTGATGGTGGAGCCAGAGACCTGTTACATTGAGTGAGAACAGCTACTGAAGGGAGGCCAGGAGAGCCCTTGAGCTTTGCCCAGGGGAAAGGAACTGTGATTGGATATTCACTGGATTGCATTTGCCAGAGGACCCTGCTGATAGTTTTCCCTTAGGGGGAAACCTGATAGCTTTGAAGTTCTTGGTGAAATTTGGACAGAATGGCAGGACTGATGCTTTGCCTGTGGGACAAGATGGCTCAGTGCTTACTCACTGGGAGCTTGTTGAGTATTCAGCCTTGTACAAACAGGTAGAGTCTAATTTTATTCTCTTGAAGATTTGTTTTGTGTGTATTTTTCTGAGGGTATGTATGTGCAACGCATGTATACAGGTACCCTTGGTGACCAGAGAATTTGTCTGCTCTTCCTGTGTGAGCTGTAGATTTGAGACCTGGGAATCTGTTAACAGTCTCAGCTCTCAACTTGACACAAACCTAGAGACACCTCAATTGAGGAATTTTTCTAGATCAGATTGGCCTATGGTCATATCTTTGTGAGGCATTTTCTTAATTGCCAATTTCTGTTGAAGGGCCCAGTCCACTGTTGGCAGTGCCATCCCTGGGCAGGTGGCCTGGGCTGTATACTGCATAGCTGACGAAGCCAGAAGGAGCAAGCTGACAAGTAGATTCCTTCTGTGGTCCCTGCTTCTGCCCTTGGCTAAGTTCTGTCTTGATGTCCATCAGTGATGGACGGTGATCAAGACGCGTAAGCCAAATAAACCCATGCCTTCCCAAGTTGTTTTGTTATGGTGTGTATCACAGCAACAGAAAATAAACAAACAAAAAAAAAACCGCACTCCAGTTGTTATCAAGAGCAGCAAGTACTCTTAGCCACTGACCCTTTCTCCAGAGCCAGGATCTGACTTGACTTAGTACAAGACTCCAATTCCGAGCGAAAAGAAAATTCTGTAAAAAGGCTTTGGTGCCAGAACCGTGGCGTTTTTAAAAGGTGGGGGAAAGTGAGGGTTTAGGGTTTGGAGGAGGAGAAGAAAAAGATGGAATCCCAGAATGAGGTGTCTTCAGTGAGGAATTAGAGGCTGGCAGAACAGAGTGGGCTTGGCACTCAGCACTGCAGAGACAGAGACGGAGAGGGAGGGAGAGGGAGAAGGAGAGTGAGAGGGAGAGGAAGGGAGAAGGAGAGAGGGAGATGGAGAGGGAGGAAGGGAGAGAGGGAGAGAGGGAGAGGGAGAATATATATGCCACAGGAGATGAAGGAGGGGACCACAGGGTTAGGAGAGCTCTTCCTCTGAGTCTGGAGGAAGTTGGAGGGAGCTGTAGGCTTAGAAGTTGGTGGTGGGGCTTGGCTGCTGTCTGGAGGTTTCTGTTTTCTTAGGAGCATCCTCTCCTACCCCATCTCCCCTGCAGCTCTGACCTCCTGGTATTTTTTTTTTTATCTGCTGTGATCTCCCTGTTCTGTCCAGAGGTCATTGGAGTCCCTTGGTACCCACTGTAGGGGCGGAGGTCATGAGCCTGCTCATTCCTCCCGAGGGAGTCCATTCCTCATCTCTCTTCCTCTGTACTTGTGGCCTGGAGTTCACTCTGTCTCCCTGAGCGCATCTGTGAGGACCTGCTGGATGGAAAAGTCAGGGAGTATCACAGAGGGCCTCTTCATGGCCCATGCTCATCCCAGTCCCAGAGTCCCACCAGTCTAGTTGGGGACACAATGTTAGCGGTCTGGCCGTGGGTGCCTGAGAGCATAGTAGGACAAGGAGAGGGGAGTCTTTCTGGAGACGTGGTCAGACAGCTGCCATCTACAGTGTCGTGTCGCAGGCCCACACAGCCTAGATCCTGCTGAACATGCGAGCAACGGGTGCCCATTATATGCCATTGCTGCCAATCATGTCTTCCAGCTTTGATGCCCGCTACCCCCTTGGTCTCTGATGGATAATGGCGTTTACGCTCTCAACGAGTCTGCTCAATAGAATGACAGCCGAGCCACTTATTTTATAGTGTGTAATGGTCCTGTTTTTAAAATGTGGGCCAGCACGATGGCTCAGTGGGTACAGGTCATTGCTGCCGAGTTTGAGGACTTGATGTTCCGAGCCCCTCCGTGTCCCCTTCGCCCTCGAAAGAGACACGTGAGGCAGTGTTCGGGTGGTTACCACAACGAGGCTTTATTCTTGTATCAACAGAAGCGGAAAGACCCAAAGCCTGGAAAAGGCACTGCTATATGTACCCTAGAGTGGCGTGTTCACTTCTGATTGGCTGTTCACTCATTACCCATATTACACCCCGGGATGGGCAGTGACTTTGGCGCGCTTTTGCCTTTTGCACCTGCGCAGTTAATTGTTTACTTGTGGGAGCACAGGATACCCACGCCATCTTGTAATGGCGAATGTTGTCACGCTCATGCGGCTCCTAACAACTTGAGTTTGATGCCTTGGTCCCATACTGTAGGAGAGAATCGGCTTGTTCTTTGGCATTTATTCAGGCTGTGGTGTGAGCATTCGTGTGATTTCAGTCACATGCACAATAAGTGTTAAAAGTGAAGTTCTTTCACTACTATATTTCACATGATGAGTATTGCCAAATAATTACCTTTCCAGCAAATAATGGGACATTGTATGTTCTTTTGTTTTAAGCAAATGAACTCCTCGGAATCTGATATCAGATGTATCTCATGTCAGTCCAGATGCTAAATTTTTAGTAAGACTGAAATCTCTCACAGTATACTGTGTTTTTGTAAAAACATGTTTTATACTGCTGTATAATTTGATAGTATTAAGGGTTTATGTTACTCATCCTATATTTATGGCCTCATCTGCTCCATAAATTCATTCGTGGAGGTCAGAGGCTGACATGAGGTGTCTTCCTGTATTGCTCTCCACCTTACTACAGTTCACTCACTGAACCTGGAGCTCAGCATATCTGGCACGGCTGCCCAGCAATCCCATGGTCCTGCTGACAGGTGCACATGCCATATTGGTTTCTACATAGTTTCTGAAGAGCCGAGTTCTGGTCTTCACACATGTGCAGCAAGTCATGGAGCCAGTCCCCAGCCTGTAGCTATTTTTTTGAGATGGATTCGTGGTATGAGGCTGGCCTCAAACTTTTGTTTCTCCTGCTTCAGCCCCCTGAAAACTGGGATTATAGATATGTTGTCCACACATTCCATTTAACTATGTATAACCTCTTAGGAATGCATTCCCAACAACCACAAGTATTAGTTACTAGCCTAGCTACACACGTATATTTTAAACTCTACAAATTTTATAAAAGTGGAGTCTTTATTTTCCCCATGTTTCAAGAAACAGTTTTATACTGTGCCTTTTAGTGCATCTTTTCATCTGTCTTGTGTAATCTGAGAGATGACAGGGACAGCTGGCACAGACATCCATATTGTATGGGATCTGAATTCTTACAGTTCACTCTTTACGGTGGCAGCAGGGACAGTCTGATGTCACATGTGCTTGTACATCTAACACCTGGCTGATGTCTGACCTCACCCTTCTGTGAATGCAGTCTTCTTACGGAATTATGTGCTCCATGTCAACCTTTATAAAAATAAAGGGGGAAAAGTCCCTTTTATTGAAACCATTGTAAAATCAGACAGGTGCTTAAGGAGTTAGCACAAAGGAGCCGAGCTTGCCATGGGGGGTGCAGCTGTGATCAGCACCTGGAAGGCTGAGGCTGGAGGATCCTTTCCAGCTAGCCTGCCTCTTCTGCTTGTTCCATGCCTGGCTGTTGCTCAAGTCACAGCGGTCCCTTTGAATTTATGTAAAGCATCTCCGCACTGCCTTTGTAAAAGCTATCTGAAGAAAACTTAGTATAGCCTCCCCTCAGTGCTTTATGAATTTTATGCTTTAGGAAGTTTTTAACTTTTACTCAATGTATTCCCACATTTGTTGTCTCACAAACCTTCATTAAATTAACTCAAAGTTTCTTCATTCATGTGTTCTTCCCAACAAGGGGTTCCAGTTCAGGGTGCACAGAGCCCTGTGCCATGACAGATGCTGGCAGTCCGACGGGTAAAGTTATGCTTCTCTTCTGAAAACTCACGTTTTAAAGTCTCAGGGCTGAAGCCAGCCAGGTCTGAGTGTGTGTGCCTGTGTGTGTAAGGACTAGACATACTGCCTTCTTGTTCAGGTTAGTTGTGGCAGCCTTCGAGAGTTACTTACTATTGGTCTAACTCTTGGCAGTGGAGGTCATTTTTATGCTCTGTTTCCAAATACCTACTTGGCTCACTTTCCCCCCTCCTCCCCCCCCATTTCCTTCAAATCTTTGCTCACACCTCACCTTCCCTGTTTACTTATTTAGACAGGGTCTTAGGCTGACCTTGAACTCAGTCCACTTATCTCTGCCTTCCACTCAGTGGGACTATGGCTGTATACATGCACCACACACCTAGTGCCCACTGTTTTTCCCTGTTACTGAGATTATAATTGGTTGCATTGGGAATCAGTGCACAGATATTTCAGGTTGTTCATAATTCGTAACATGCATCGAAAATTTAAAAAGCTGTATGTTACATTTCTTAAGGGCTCATTCCAGCAGTGCTCCTACTTCAAGACTGAGTCACACATTCCTGAAGAGAATCTCATGTACCAGTGTCTTCAGAGGATGGTAATCGCTGGCTGAGGGGATGTATGTAATGCATCCTGCGTCTGTAGAGCCTAGAGGAGGATGTTGACTGTTGCTGTGACACTTTCTTCCTCATCCTGACATCAGACAGGGTCTTTCACTGAACCAACCATCTCCAAGGGTCCCCATCTCTGCCCCATCCCAGCACTGGGGTAACAGATATGCACTGCTGCTATTTTTTATCTTTCACGGAACATTCGTAGAATTATTAGAGAAACTGGACCACCGTAAGCAGAGATGTTGGGGGACACAGGAAATGTTTTGTTTAGAAAACACTTGACTGAAAACAACATGGGCTAGAAGTAATTTAATCTATTAAAGACGCATCAAATGTGTGTTCTGATTCTCCGTTGCCACGTAGGATGAGTGTTGGTTACCTTTCTATTGCTGTGGTAAAATGCCATGACTGAGTTGAGCTACAGAAGGGTTTACTCAGGCTTACAGTTCCAGAGGGCCAAGGGTCTGTCACCATCGTGATGAGGAAGCGTGGCAACTGGCGGGCATGGTGACGAGATCAGCTGTGAGCTCACATCTCAAGCCACAGCAGCAGCCAGAGTGAGAACTTGGTATTTCTCGAGGCTTTTGGAACCTCAAAGCCCAGCTGCACTGACATACTCCCTCAAACAAAGCCACGCCCCTAAACCTACCCAAACAGCACCACAAGCTGGGGACCAAGTGTTCAAGCATCTAAACCTATGGGGACATCTCATCCAAACTGCCACACTATGCTAAGAAAACAAAATAAAACAAAACCAAAACATTAAAAACCTTCTCATCTGTGGAATGTTGACTACCCACCACGACTCAACAGTCTACTACTTCCTGCTTGTAAAAAGCGTAAAAGAGGAAATGATTTCATCTCCTTAAAAATCGTTCTCACTTTAAAAATGGGATGAGGGTAGAATTCTCCATTTTGCACTCACACTTGTGCTCACATATTCTCTCTCTCTCTCTCTCTCTCTCTCTCTCTCTCTCACACACACACACACACACACACACACACACACTGCAAATTCTACACAGACTGGCTGATTTCAGCTCTGACATATTCAAGAGATCCCCTCTTTGAAAAGAAAAGTCTCTAGAGTTATTAAAGAATTGAGTTTATAAAAACAGTCCACAGATAATAACTCTCTGGATTGACCAGGAAAGGCAACAGGAGTGTGGGCAGATGTTTATGTTTCTTCACAAGGCCAACCTGGCTTCATTCCTGTTGTCCCTGGGTTCTATGGGTGGGTCTCTGTTGCTAAGGATCCCCCTTCCCTTTTATCTATTTCAGTATGAAGATGGGTCCTTCCTCTGTGCTGGCTTCATTGCTGCTTTTGCTGTAGCAGATGTTTGACAGCCCCTTTCTCTCCTCTTCAGCTCTTCCTTCACCACCCTTGAGGCCCAGCAGACATCTCTCTTCCTTGGGCATCTTCATAGCTGGGACATACCCAGTGTTGAGCAATGGGATGTGGGGATGGTGAGCTTCACTTGACTTCACTACTGTGGCCTGTGGCAGGACTTGGGGTACCACCCCCACTCATTTCTTACAGATCAGGCTTTCCTACCTCTGTTTATTCTAGTAGTTCTGATTACTTTTAAATTATGTTCTATTTATTAATTTCATTCATTCATTCATTCATTCATTCATTCGAGACAGTTCAGGCTTCCCTGGAACTTGCTCTGCAGACCAGGCAGGCTTTGAATTTGCAGAGATCCTCCTGCCTCAGCTTCATAAGTGCTAGGATCACAGTGTAGCTCCTGCCTCTAGTCAGTTCTTGAGACATTTTCTATTTTTGCTCACTGGGCTGGTTGCCTTGTGCTTTTCTTCTCTGTGCTGATGGCAAGGTTCTTAGCACATGGAGGAAGGGTAAAAGTGACAGCCGTGCATTTCTCAGGCTGGCAGTGCCTCCTCCTTGAGTAGGAGTGAGTTGAAAGGTGACACCAAGAGAGAGAATGTGCAGCAGGAGGCAGTGACCAGTCAGCTTTGTCCTGTAACTCACAGCCTCTCCAGTCAGCGTTTGCAGTGGGTGGCAGTTCAGTCAGCCCTCCCTGGAGGTGGCTGGGCTAGGTGTCTCAGGTTCCCACTTGATACTTTGCAGCAGGCTGGTTACAAATCTTTGCCAGTGCCACCAGTGGGGGTGGGGAGGTGATAGAGACATGTCTCACTTCTATCAGTATGTCTGTGGACTTTTGATAAGATGGATTGATCATGTTTTGAGTGTTAATTATGCATTGTCAGGGAATACATGTGGGAGCTGAGAGTTTACAGTGGTGCTCAACACCCCCTCTGTGAAGCCTCCTGTCTGCCAGGCACTTGTCATCCAAAAGAGAGTGGAGAAGTGAGGTGTGAGGGCTGGGGTGTCTTCTCTGTGGAGTGAGTTGATCCTGGCAGTGCTTTGGCTGCCTGCTGCTGTCTCCCCACACTAGAAGCAGCCGCTCTTGTAGCTATGGACTCTGGCGTCTTTCCTGAGAGCCAGGGCAACAGGATTTCACTCCCTATAGGTTACTCTCTCCTCTCCCTGCCCCTCCCCTCCCTTTCCCTCCCCTCCCCTCCCCTCCCCTCCCCTCGCCTCTCCTCTCCTCTCCTCTCCTCTCCTCTCCTCTCCTCTCCTCTCCTCTTCCAGTTTTTAAGTTATTCCTCCTGTTACCAAAGAGGTCAGGGATTAAGATGGTGACTGGTTGGGTCTTAGTGGCACAGACCCTCATGGATGAGCCTGCTGGACACAGATTTGTATTCTTTCTGCTTTTCTTACAGCCCTACCAATACTTGTTGATTGATATTTTAACATATTCTAAAGAATATTTATCTATTCCTTAACTAACATGTTATCAGAATTCAATGGGTTATTATTTTCCCAGTTTTTTCTTTTTTCTTTTAATTTAAAAATGAGCACTGCTGTCAGTCAACTGATCTGTTTCTGAGAGATGTCTAAATTTGAAGTGATACATTTGTTACATCAGTCTTGACTTCGGTGTTTCAAAGCATGAAAACTAGGGAAGATTATCCCTGTGGGGGTGGCACGGTGACATAGAGAAGACCAGAGAACCGAAGCCACCAGTTATTACACTTGCAGCTGAGGAATAAAAGAAAACAGAATAAAGTTCCATGTGACTCAGTTCTAACTCCACACCTTCAGTGGCAGCCTGTGGCTGTGTCCACACCTAGTCTCGAAGGCAGTGAGGAACAGGGATGGTAATGGTTCCGGTGACAGGGATGTTATTCTAGGGGAAAAAGGATTGTGATGCAGGATATGCGAAGTAGATGTATAAAACTGTGTAAAGATATAGACAAACTTGAAAAAAAGAAGATATTTAGACATATTCCCAGTGGAAACAGTGTTTGAGGGAACTGCTCACTGTTTGGTGTAGAAACTTTACTTTCAATGGCTTCCCATTTTGAATATGAGGCAGTTGTGTCTCTAACTGAGCCACTCCCTAGAGGGTGATGGAAGCCTCTCTCTGTGCTGCCTAAGCCTGGAGCTCAGACGCGCTGTGACCCGCTCTTTTCCTTGTGTGCCTGAGAAGGCAGGAACAGTTCTGCCGTACTGTCAGTTTTGAATAATACATCATCATTAATTCATGCGCTGCACATTTGTAACTTGTGATAAACAAGAAGCAAGCCTGGGTTTGCCTACGAGTTCCTGAGCCTATTAATAGTGTAAGGCTCAGTGCAGGGCAGTGTGTTTATCTCAAGGGTATCCACCTGCATCCACAGTTTGGATACAGCATCACAAACTGAGAGGCTAATGACGTTACTCATAGCCCCGAAGGCCCGATCCTGAGGAACATTTGCATTCTCTTTATTTACATTTCTGCATATTTGAAGGGACTGCTAAGTGAGTCTTTTATGGAGGATTTGGATGTTCACTCGAAGAAGTCACTAAGTCACTTATGGATACGAATTAGAGAGGATCTTTGTATTTCAAAGGATGTTAAGTGGGGTGTGGTGACTCATACCTGCAAACTCCCAACTCAGTAGGCTGGCCTACAAAGTGAGAAGCTGCCTCAGAAAACCAAGGGAGGATGCTGCTTGTGTTGGGGAGGAAGTAAGGGAGACACAGAGAGTCAGAGAGGCAGAGAGGAAGTAAGAGAGACAAGAGACACAGAGATAGTATGTATCTGCCACCTAGGGATCTTGGCTTACAACAGTAACAACCATTTGTTTGCCCCAAAGTCTTCAAGTAGGGCAGAAGGAGCCACACAAGCTACCACTGGGTGGCATGGTGTTGGGGGTCTACCTTCAGGTGTGGTACCCTCATGACTAGAAGGTGTATGCTACTTATTGCTCTGCCTACTTAAACCACGACAGACCCTAAAAGAACAAGGTTGAAGTTCGTAGAATTTGTATGATCTGCCTCAAATGTCACATGATCCTCCACTTAACTCACTGAAGAGGTGTCACAGACACCCACACTGACTGGAGCACAGGACACTTGTGAAAACCCCATCTCTTGGTGTGGGCTTGGAGGGCTCTGGTTTGCCACATGGAGTTGAGAGAAATGATTGTGCCCATCTTGAGGAAAACAGCTTGTCACACACAGGGGCTCTGATGCTATGAGGTTCAGTCCATTCTACTAGGAGAGACCCGGGCCGTGCAGAGTAAAATAGAATGCATAGAACAACAAAAAAGAAGTTAAGAAGTGGAATATTCAACTACCAGTGAGAAAGGAAGAAACAGTCGCCCAGGGGATAAACCCCCAATTGATTATCCACTTTCAAGTAGTCATCCCTGGAATCATATCCATGCAAGTGATACTGAGTGTATCAGCAGGTTACATTTATTTCTCTATCATTTATATACTTAGGTGTATTGACAGCAGGTGAAGGAAAAGAACCATGAACTTAAGAGGGAACAGGAGAGAGTAACATGTCAGGTAGGGTCAGAGTGGGGGAAATGGAATGGGAGAAGATGATGTAATTATATTTCAATTTAAATATATGTATATGTTTGAAAATAAGTTGAATATTAAATGTAAGCACTTCTGGGGACCAGTAATAATCTTTTAAACTGTGTATAGCCCCAGATCTCAGCTCCTTCCCCCAAATAACCAGTTGTTACACAAAAGGACCTCCATCTTTCTGGTGTATAACACTCTCTCAAGTCACTTCCGTCTTCCAAAACCAACCCCAGTTCCTCAGGATATTAACAGAGGAACAAGAAAATATTCAATTTTTTTTCCAGCACATCGTAATAGAAACCAGTTCCAAGTCCCTAGTTTAACGGTGGCATTTACCCGGGAACATTGAGGCGCCATTAAGGCCACACTGTGTATTTGTTAGTTTGGACTCAAGGGCAATTTTTTTTAAGAGGTTTTTAAACCAAGGGTTAAACCAAGCATAATGATGCCGAGTCTCAACATTTTGTTAAAGTGCCTTTTAGTAATGTCACGGAAGCCTCTGTGAATGAGGGGATGCTGCGGGAACGTCACAGTGCTGGATGGTAAAGCAGCGAGGTGTGAAGGCGAGCATCTGCTCCTGCTTACACTCTCAGAACTCATGTCTCTGCCTCACTGCTGAGCTTTGACTTCCATGAAGACGCTAAAGATAGATTTCTAGAACATTCCCCAGAGTTCTAATAAGCCCTTGATATTCAGAGACCCCCAGCTTGCTGTCTCAGGTCACTGGCGTTACTGAAGTGTAAAAGTTGGGGCTGCTGACTCAGCAGATCCCGATGCTGGCTGGCTGGCTGCCTGTTTGGGGGTATTTAAGGAAATATGTTACCTTATCTACACAAAGCCCAGGTTGGGAAGCTGCTCACCCTAACAGTAAGTACCCAGGCTAACACTGCTGCCACTTTCTTCTTCTTGAAGACTGACTTGAGTTGTTAAAAGATGATTAGAAACCCAGGGTAACATGGTACTTCATTTTCTTAATAATGCTGTCTTGAGATGTATGGCCTCGAGCCTTGAAACTTCTGCAGTTACTCTGGGTCTGAGTCCCCTTTGCTAAAAGGATGATAGGATTGGCCTGGGTTGGTATTGCACACCTGTAACTCCAGCACTTGCAAAGCAGAAGCAAGAGGATTTTGAGTTGAAGGCTAGCCTGGACCACTTTAGTAAATTATAAGTCAGCCTGCACTACAGAGAAAGACTTTGTTTCCAAAAACCAGAGAACGAAGCCAGGAATAACCAATAATATGTAGGTTTTCAGAATCTCAAATGAACATATTTTCAGACCGCCTGGCCTCTATTCTAGGTTGCTTTCTAATTCCTGTGATAAATGTTGAGCGAAACCAACTTAGGGAAGGAAAGGGAGCCTTTTGTTTATATGTCCAGTCACAGTCCATCATAAAGAGATACCAGGGCAGGGACTGAAACAGGCCATGGAGGATCACTGCTTACTGGCACTGGTGTGCAATACTACCCCAGGCTCTTCCTATCATCCTCCATGGCTCAGCTTGCTTTTTCTTACAGCCAAGGACCACCCTTGCACAGGGATGGCATCATCCACACCAATAATAGTTAATAAAGAAAATGTCCCCTAAAGACTTGCAGGTTGTCTGATGAAGACATATTCTCAATTGAGGTTTTCTCTTCCCAGGTGACTCTGTGTCAAGTTGACAAAAAAAGAAAAAGGAAAAAAAAAACAAAAAAAAAACAAAAAAAAAAAACCCTAACCAGCCCAGTCCCCATGGTGATCAGCTTTATTTGTTACCTAGACAAAACCTAGAATCACCTAGGAAGACGTCCTTCATTGAGGAATTATCTAGATCGTGTGGGTTTTGGGGCTTGTCTGGAGAGTTGTCTTTACTGTTAATTGAAGTCCCAGCCCATTGTGGGTGGCATCAGTCCCTAGATGGGCTCATGAACACTCTTAAGAGAGGAGAAAGCTAGCTGAGAGCAAATCAGATAGGCCTGCATGCATTTATTTCTCTCTGTCCTTGACCACAGATGTGATGTAACTAGCTGTGTAAAGTCCTGCCTTGGCTTCCCCTTAATGATAGACTATGACCTTAAATTGTGACACAAAACTTTCTCTTCTATTCTTAAGCAAATGTATGATTACGTGTTACATATACATACATGTCCAGGTGCTGGGACATAACAGAGAACCCAAAAGGCCAAGCTGCTATGCTCACAGGGCTTTTTGTTCAGTTGATAAACAAGTCATTGTCACCCTGTGGGGAACAGTATCCAAGAGAGAGGAACCTGCAAGTGCTGAGCCCTCTTCAAGAGGAACAGGCTTTGAAGATAGAAAAGCCAGGGTTCATGAGGATGGTAGGAGTGAACAAGGCTGGGACACAGCCTGGGATGTGGACAAGCCCCAGTTCTGGAGGGTTAAAGGACTGGACTCTGAAGAGTGGAGTCAGCAATTGGAGTCTGTTGGAGAGTTAAAAGCAAGCCACTTTTCCTACACACAAACCACCATAGCTGATGTTGTTGGTTATAGAGGAGTAAAAACAGCAAAGAGGCCTGTGAAACTAGGGAGGAGCACTTCAGAGAGGTAGCCTGCCAAGAGGCAGATGGGTAGTAAGACCCGAAAGGACCTGTAGGGTTTGGCAGTGTAGAGGTCACAGGGTCGCTGTGCATAGGTTTCAGATTTGGAAGCAGAGCCCAGTCAGGCATTCAGGAGACATTCAGTGAGGTGTGGGCAGGGCCCACTTCCTGTTGCTGCTGTTCATTGGTTTCTTTTCTTCTTTTGTTCTGTTTTTGAGAATTGAGCCTGGGGCCTCACCACTGTGAAGAAAGTCCTTGCCGTTTGAACCATATATTTTTAGTAATCGGCTGACCTTTACTATATGTCGTGTGGGAAGAACTACTTAGTATATGAAGGAAAAAAGCCATCAGTGTGAGTGGGTTCATAAGTGGCCAGGGACACACTGATGCAGGAGACATAGAGAACAGGGAAGTCTGTAGTGGGTAGGTTTGGTGCTGCTGTGTGTTCAAATGCTAAATACTGTATCAAGAGATCTAGTTGCTCCAAGAAAAGCAGACCCTCACATATGCCAACTTTTGTTGTGTAAACTTTGCCCCCTAAATTAACCCTGCTTGTTTAATAAAACTAGGCAGAAGAAAGGTAGGCAGGGCTAAAGATTCCTGGGCTTGGGATCATATGCAGGAACCAGGAGATAGAGAGAAAGGAGGAAGAAGTTACCATAGGGTAGGTGGATTGTGAGCACAAGGCCATGAGGGCTGGTCTCTTGGAGTAGGAGTGGCCCAGGTGGAACATGGCAAGTAATATTTTGGAGTTATTGACAGGGAAATAGACAAAATAGCATAAAGGTTTGATATCTACCCAGCTCTAGTGCTTTTAAGTTTATTATAAATATAAAAGATTTTGTGTCTTTTATTTGGGAACTATATAGTCAAAGTGGGGTAAGGAACTCCCAAGTAATATTTACCACAACATTTTGGCGCCCAACATGGGACACTATATGTAAAAGTTAAGTTGTTGTTCCTCCCAGCTCCATGCTCTCAGAAATAAAATACAGACTCAAAATGTATTTACAGATACCTTGGCCATATAGCTAGGGTCTTCTCTGGCTAGATCATAATTTAAAATAATCTATTTATCCTAATCTACATTCTACCACATGGCTGGTTACCTGTGCTCAAGCACCATGCATCTGTACTCCACACATCTTCCCTGGCAAATCTCTAGCACCTGACACCATCCCAGAATCCTCTTTGTCTACCTATGTCCCGCCTCCTATTTCCTGCCTAAGCCATAGGCCACACTTACTGCTGACAGGTGTAACAGCCTCACATGCACAGGATATTTCTTCTACACTTCCCCTTTTTAGTGCAATAAAGCTCTTTTCTTTCAAATATAAACTTAGTACAATAGTAACAATGATGAAGACTATCAGAGAAGTCCTTAGGGTTGACTAGAAGCTCACCATGGTTGCCTTTGATATCATCTCTGGCTCTGAGGATAGAAGATGTGTTTTGTAGAGAAGAAAATCGGCTCTAAGAGGAAGTCTAAAATGCCTGTCTATAGATCTGCCCATATGTTAGATGGGAGTCTTTGGCCTTCCTTAGGGCCCTGGATGCATGAAAGTGATGTGACCATTGTGAGAAGTACCTGTGGAGAAGGGAAAATGATATCATGGCAAGAGCATGAGGGAAGAAGAGGATGGTGTGCTAGGCATGGATGAGAAAGCTCAGTCGTCTTCCCTCCTGGGGGTGTTTAACTCCATAACAGTTTTCTTGGCATACTCCAGCACATTCCTGACATGCCAGCATCATTAAAAATTCTTTTTAAAGTGTTTTGTATGCGTGTGTGCATGAGTGCATGTGTGTGTGTGTGCACCATCTATATGCTTAGTGCCCAAGGTGTTCAGAAGACTTCAGACCCTCTGTAACTGGACTTACAGGTGGTTGTAAATCATGTAAGTGCTGGGAACTGACCTCCCGGCCTCTGCAAGAGCAGCCCATGCTCTTACCTACTGAGTCGTTTCTTCAGTCTCAACCCTAACATCATTAACTGCTATGGGCAATGATAAACAGCTGTTGAACATGTCAGAGTCCAGAGCTACGTCTTCAGGTTAGCAGACTCCTGCTTCTCTGGCCATCCATGGTGCTTCTTGCACCCTGAGCATGACTCTTAAGGGAAGGTACTAAACTGTGACTTCAGGCTCCCAGCCTCTTTCATATGCCTCCTATCTGCTCGCCCCTTATGCCACCTGCCACCTGCTCACCTCATCCTGCAGATACAGCCCGCTCCCTGACATAGTCTTGATTGTCTTCCTACTGCTAGACAGCCATGACACACCATAGAGTAAAATGTCTGCATTCCAAATAGTCTAGAGTCATTCAGAGCTAGCTGAGATACTTCATAGTACCGGATACAGTTGAGGCAATGGTAATTTAAGTGCATGTGGTAAATTAAAATGCCGACGAGCATGAATGCTCAACATGAGCTCTGCAGCCAGGCAGGCCGCCTGGATCTCACTGTGACTTGCCCTTTACTCGTTGCTGGATGACACTGGGCAAGTTGCCCATCTCTCTCTGCCTCCTTTTTTCAAATCTGCAGCGTGAGTATTAAAAGAAAATGCATGTATATGATTGTTTTTGGTCATCAGCTCGACACCATCTAGAATCACCTGAAAATCCAATCCTAATGGGGGATTATCTAGATCAAGTTGGCCTGTGGACAAGTCTGTGGAAGACCAAAGACATCTTAATTATGTAAATTTAAGTGGATAGGACCATTCCCTGGGCTTTGGCTCCTGGACTGCATAGGAGGAAGTGAGCTAAGTGCAAGCACACAGGCATTCATTCTCTCTCTGTTCTTCACTGTGATGCGATTAGCCGTTTAAACTTCCTGCTGGCTTGAGCTTGACTTCTCCTCAGTGTTGGACTGTGACCTGGGACTGTGAGCCCAACTAAACCCTTTCTCCCCTGATGTGCTTTTGTCACAGCAACAGAAATGAAACCAGGTCAGTGGGCATAAGGATTAAGAAAATGAATCCAGTGTTTGCTCTTCCTGCAGTGTTTCCGATACTTCCTCAGTAGGTCATTGTGACGAGCTCCAAACCGTTTCTGTGTGCACAGATTCCAGCTGTGGGGAAAGGTGTTAGACCAGTATGACTCAGACAAAAGAAACAAACTAAAGTATGTTACATATTTGATTCAACCACGCGTGTGCTCAGCTCTTTAGATGGCTGAGCTCTGTGCTAGACTAGTGGGAGTGTGTCAGAGGTGGCAGCCAACTTGGCTGGGAGGAGCTGGGTTCCAGAGAGTGTCTGTGATGTCTTGAGCAGACCTGATGCAGATCTGCACAGTCTCTGGGAAGTAGATAAACACTCTGTCTATGCCAGACAAGTAATTCCCCAGAGTAATGGAGCAGAACCAGTCTTGACCAAAAATGTGCCAGTGCTGGATACCAAGTTACTCAGTTTTGTTTGCCCTAAATATCAGTTGTCTTCTGTAGCATTTGCCTCTTACTCTCTGACGTTCATGTTTCTGTAAGCTGGTCATGAAGAAGCTACAAGCTTTACTTCTTGTCACATGATGTATACATGAAAAATACCCAGGTTTATTTTGTCTGCCCTGAAACAGTATTTTTGACACTTTATTCAGCTATGTGATTTCCTTGGTAACCACCCTGCAACCTGTCCAGTGCTGGTTGGCCTGGAGGTGGACACCTGACCTAAGCCTGGCCAGATTTTTTTCTCTGAGATTTTTTTTTTAATTTAAAAGTTAAATTTTTTGACAATCCCATTCATGAGTACTGATTATCATTTATACTCTACCAGCTCCTCCTTCCCATCTCTCTCTTACTCTGTCCTAAGTTTATAACCTTTTCTATAATTATCACCACACACACACACACACACCAACCACACACACACACACCCCTCTATTTAGTATTGCTCGTACAGCATAGGTGTCCAGAGATGACCATTTGGGATGAGAGGATGGAGTCTCCTTTTTCTTAGCAGCTATTAATTTCTTACAGCTTTTTACTTTGGGGTGGAGGTTTGTGAGTTCCCCCTATTTGTGTTGTGTGTGGGCTATTATTAGGATTATGCAGGTTGCATTAGGCAGCCATATTGTTGAGTTTACATGTGCATCTCTGTCATGTCAAGACCAGAAGCAGGTGCCCTGGTCTTCTGGCCTTTGTATCTTCTGTGATTTTTCCTGAGCCCTGGGTGTAGGGTTTGTGTTACAGATGAACCAGGTATGCCAAGTCCCTGCAGTAGCTCCCTGTGGGTAACAGGAAGTTTACAGTTTCTGCCTCTGGTGTCTAAGCTATTGGCAGACAAAGTGGTAAGTTGGCAGTGGTCATGTTTTTTGCTATATGAAAAAATTTGCCATAGATAAGAAGACCAGTGCCAACAAATAGAAGTGGGTGGTGGAGTGTCGTGGAGGACATTTTCTGGCAGGGCTGTTCCAGGTCTAAGCCAAGCCCTTGGTCTTCCCACTCTGTGGAAGCTCTAGTGTACCTCTCCTCCGGCCCCAAGCCCTGGAACCTCAACCCCGCCTACTTCTCTTCTGCCCAGTAATTGGCTATCCAGCCTTTTAAATTAACCAGTCAACTTTAAAGTTGAGAGCAGGGTTTACACAACAAAGGCCAGTGTATATGAGAATGCACTCCTCTGGACAGGAAACAGATCTTGGAGTTCAGTGTTTAGCATCTGTGTACATAGCACCAGACCAACCTCCAACATCTGACCACTGAGCAATCTTTCCAGCCCCTTCCTTTTGTTTTTAAGGAGGTTTGGTTTGCTGCGCTACTACAGCATGCCACGTGCTTTCTCCCAGCTCACCCCTACTAGCAGAGGATCAATCGAAACCCACTGGGGATCTCAGAACTAGCAGGAGGCATCTCAAATTGAGTGTGGGACAGTTTAAAAAAAAATGAAAAGGTTAACTCTTGAGGGTTTCTCAGATCATATGGCACACAGGATGGTAGAGTAATGATTTGGTACCCAAGATGGAAGAATGGTGCCATTTTTGTTTCTCTAAAACCTAGTCTTATCTTATTCCTACCATCATTCATGGTAGGAATAAGATGATTGATTGAATGAATGGGTGAGCATCACTATTCTCATGTTAAAGATAATCAGCTGATTGGAGGAGTAAGCAGTACGATTCGGTGCTTTAGGTCTTCAGGCTGTGTGCCTAAGCTTCATCCCTAGAAGTCTGGGTCACAGGGAAAACACCCACCACCACTACCACCACCACCACGCATCTCTGTGGTTCCTCCTCGTGGCCTGCTCATGTGCATGCAGGCGAGCCTGGCAGTGCACTCTGTTAAGAAACTTAAGTGTCAACACATCCCTACAGGCAGCTTCAGATGAGAGCTCAAGTCCTTGTTATTTTGAGGCTGGCTTTTCAGAAAGCTGCCTCAGTGACAAAAGTGGGAAGGGCTGTGTGCATGTGATAAAATATTCGCCGTAAAGACTCATGGAAACTGCAACCCAGAACAGCAGATTCTGTGCCTAGTCCTGACATGCAGTTAGTTCATAGCTCTGTTTGAAGACTTAAGTGTGTGTGTCATGGTCCCCAACAGGGGCCCATGAATTATGAGGAGGGCTAGAATGGACAGTAGTCTTTTCTAAGGAGCATTTGGGGCATATTATATGCCCCAGACTCTTTCTATCACTTTGTATTTTTAAATTTAAAAATTACGTGTATGAATGTGTGGCTATAAACATGAGTGCAGGTGCCTGCAGACGCCAGAAGACCGTATTGTATCATTGAGCCATTTCAGGTGTGGGTGTTAGGAACTAAACTCTAGTCATCTGTACGAGCAGTACAGACTCTTAACCACTGAGCCTCTTGTCCAGACCTCCACCATTTGCCATTTTATATATCATACTTGATAGCAGCTATATACTAGGTAGAACTTTCAGTCATTACTGAAACCTTCTAGATATGTACCAACCAGCAGTGTCGTCACTACTGATGACTAAGGAATTGAATGTTTTTATTTAAATTAATTTTATAGACACATATGGCTAGTAACTATTCTACGGGATTTTTTTTAAAAAGCTCTTTTAATGTTTTTTTAAGCAGTAACTTTTCATTTTCAGTGTTAATTAGCTATGATTTACAGGCATTCATCGGGCTTATCATAAAAATAGATACTCTAATAATTTGTTAAAAATAAGTCAACCAGCTGTAGCTCTAACTTCCCTTCAACAGGATGGAGCTTTTCTCAACACAGGGTGGAGAGTCTGTTATCTGGGTAGAAGAAAGCACCAGACCCTTTGGTCTCACCCAGCCCCTCCCTAGGTTCTGGAGTTAATATATAGAACACATGGCCATAAACCCTTCAGCTGATTGGTTGAGGCCCACTACCTTGCAGAACTGACTGACTTTATGGAAAGTCAGCTGGTTGTAGATATCAATCATACCTTTAAATCACTGGTTTGGCCACACTTCCGTTAGCATAATATTTTACCAAACAACTGATCACCACAGTATAGACGGGGGGGGGGGGGGGGGGAACCAAATTAACTGTGGTACCTCTCTTGTTGAGTTCAGATGACAGCCTTGAAATCGTCCTTTGCCTGTGGCACTTTGTGGCTTGTCCCATGGATCTCATGTGTGAGCAGAGGCTTTGGTGATAGCAGTCCCAAGTTATGTACAGCTGTTATGACTGACTTACGCTGTGAACTTGACCCATGCCCTAGTTCTCAGTGGCTTCACTGTGGCTGGTGTAGGTACTCTAACTATAGATAGCCATTCTAAAACTGAATAACCGCCAGTTCATCTAAGATATCCTGGGAATGCGGTGTGTGTGTGTGTGTGTGTGTGTGTGTGTGTGTGTATGATAAAAAGTTTTCCTTGGCTATATAACCAAAGTTGATTTTTTTTCAATAAATTGAGACTCATATAATTAAATTTCAAAAGATATCTTTTCTCTGACATCCTGATTCCGTTACCATGGAGATTTTTTTAACATGATAGAAAGTGTTGGATTAAGTCTTGGCTTAATCCAAATGACAATGCTCTGATGCCCATGCAGTAGTCCGAAGACAGCGGAGGTGAGGATGGAGCTGGCGTCTGTGTACGTGGAGATAGACTTGTGGCCATTTCAGCAGAGGCTGTGTGTGTCAGGGGAAAACTTTCAGTCCAGGTTCAGTGTGTTCAGGATGAGTTTGGCGTTGCTTCTGAGCTCTGGGGAGTTTGACAGGCTTCCTCTGCTGTACGGGGTTGTTTTAGAGGCCTAACAGAATGCACGCAGACACACTTCGTAGAAGAGTTAGACAGTGTTAATTGCTGTTTTGCCTCATTACGGTTGTGGTTGTGCACGTGGTAGTCTGGAGGCTCCACAGCTGAGGTGACCAGGTTACTCACAACTTTGTCTTCAAACTGATTCGATCTTAGGCAATTGGAGACAGTGGCAAGGTGTGGTGTCCTCATGATGTCCAGCTGTAGAAGTAGAGTAAGGTGACCTTGGCTGTGTGCAGCATGGTGAGGGATAGATCTGCCAGGGTGTGGTTGAATGTGTGTAGGTAGATAGGGAAGGGTGCAGCAAGGGAAGGAGAGACCCATGTTTCCAGATTCAGAGGTCCAGCAGCTGTGCTCGCTGGCTGTATTGGTCAGACCATGCTGTATTGGTTGGAAGTAAGGCACAAATGTGGGAATAGTTAGGATGATCAGTGCTGAAAACTAATTGACTAGAGTTACCAGGAGACTGAAGAGTGAGGCTCAGGAGAGCCAGGGCCCTAGATGAACCCTGTTCAATATCCAGAAGACCCTCCATTATTAAGCATTTGAGACTTGTTCTGTAAAGATGTTGAAAGAATAAATAAATGAGAAACAGACAGGACTGTGCTTGACTAGAGACTTGGTCAGACAACTTTCTGAGAGAGAGAGAGAGAAATGAAAGTAGAGGAACGTATACATTCATGCATTACATGTGTTCACACACCTGCAGGTATGCATTAAGCATGACTGCCCAACAGACCATCACCCCATCACTGTGAACATAACAGTGCAGAACACCCCAGGCCTGCTGCAGAGGGCCCTCCAGCATGCAGACACAAGGATATCCTGGACAGCCTCCCGAACTACAGAGTTCAACTCAGATTGGCTAATTCAGTTGGTCTAAGGTGTCTGAGAATACACAATGCTCACAAGTTCCCAGGGGACACTGGTGCCCAGGGACCTTGCTTTGAGAACACTGGCTGAGAGAATAAATTCAGTACAGAGTAGTTCAGGGCACAAGGGTCTGAGGTAACTGTGGACTGAGTGCAGAACCTCTCTTTCAACCCTATGGCCCCAGCAGTCTCTGTGTGGCCACCAGAGGTCCAGATTGACAGAAGAGTCCAGGAATCATGGCTGATGCTAGTACCTTTGCTAGGTCCTGATCTGTGCACTTACCATATGCTGTCTGCCATGAGAAACTCCTGGTTTCTCTGCTTATAGATGACACCGAGGCACTGAAAATTTGTACCACCCATCGTGATTTTCCACACCACTGAGGAACAGGTCGGGAGCACTCAGCTGTCTGTCTGAATGCCTTCAAGCCCTGCCATTCCTGTGGCGCCACTGTAAACTTCCATTAAGAAAAGGGGCTGCTTTCTCTGTGGCGAGCTGTCTGCTCACTTCATATGAGGACTGCCCAACTCTTGCCTTTCTCCTTGGCCTATTTGTCCCGGAAGCTGAGAGCTATGCTTTGTGGGGAGTAGCTTTCCTCAGCCTTACAGGAGGTCTTTAATGAAATTACCTCCTCACTCTTTGCTTTTAGAACTTTGTGGTATCTTTCAGAAGCTTTCCAAAATAATTTCAAATAGGTGAATATCATAGATTAATAATTGAAAGAAGGGACTTTGGGGACTTCCCCCCCCCCTCACTTTCTCCCAGTGTACTTTGAAGAGGAATCTGAGCCAGTAGCAAGCCAGTGCCCATGAGCAGTGGTGATGGTTGTTTTGGGTTGAACTGAGAAGTACCTAGCTGATGGTAGAACATAAGTGTGTGTGTGTGTGTGTGTGTGTGTGTGTGTGTGTGTGTGTGTAAGTGTGTGTGTGTGTGCGCGCATACGTGCATGTGTGTGTGTGTACATGCGTGTGTAGTGGGGGGTTCTTTTCAGAACAGCTAATACTGAGATGGTGGGTAACACCGCTGGATTGACTGGGTAGAATAAGGGGGCGTGAAGAAAAGGAAGGAGTGTAGGTTTCCCCCCACCCCCTCAGCTAGTCACGAGAGCTGCTCTACATTGCCACGAAGGACTGAAACCCCGGAATGTGACAGCCAAGATCAAGTTGTGTTTCTTCCTGAGGTTGTTCCCCTCGGGGTTTTACTCATAGTAACAGAAAGCTGACTAAAAGCCCAGGACACATAGCTGACATGCACAGATTTACAGCCCTGAGAGGCCCTAACTCTGTCTCAAGTCTGTTTTGGCCCAGGCCTGGCTGTGAACTCTGGCTCCCCACTGCGAGCTTATAGTTTTCACCCCAGGCCTCACCTAAAATGGAGACAGCGATACACAGAACACAGTGTAAATGTCAGCACAGTGCCCAGCCCATAGCAGGTGCACAGTAGGTCTACTATTGCTAGTTCTTTGCTACAGGCTAGACTTCGTAAAAAGACGGGCGTGTACATCTGCAACTGCTGTAGATTTGGTTTTCTAGAATTTTCTGCATGGAGTCAAGACGACACGGTGTAACCTAGGATAGTTGATCTGAGGAGGGCCGCAGAGGTCACTTCTCCATGGTGGCTCCATGCTGGTACTTTTTTTTTTTTTTTTTTTTTTTTTTGCTGATTCCTGGTTATAGCTGAGCACTGCAGAAGCCTTGAGGGTTCCTGAGATCATCCACTTAGCGGTCAGAGACTAAGATTTCCATGGTTCCGAAGCTCTCCTCCTTGCTCACTGGTCCCATGGCTCTGAGCATCCTTGCTGGGGAAATCTCCAAAAGACCACCTCCTAGTTTCAGCTGGTTTGCTTGGTTTCATTCTGCTATTACTTCCAGTTTTCCTTTCAGTGTCTTTTCTACTAAACTCAGCTGCCTGGGGCTGGTTTCACGGAGAGGTCATGTGTCACAAGATGCCTTGTAGATAGATGGCCATGTTCCTCTTTTGAGCTCAGGGAGTGAGAGGGAATAGTTTCTTGGTTCCTTGCATGAGATGGTATGTACCAGAGCTTGGGGGTCTAAGGGCCTAGTATTAGCTGTGGGTCAGGGGTGGGTGCTCTGAGGGTACCATGGCTTCCTTCAGGCCTGAGGGAAGTCAGCACTGGGATAGATGCCCATCAGCTTCTCCACCTAGGTCCTCTGCCTCATGTACTGCCTACAGAAGGAGGCTGTCGGGATCGTGTGCTGCCACCCAGCAGTGAGGGCACACAGAGCAGCCGTGCTGAGTTTGTACTCCAGACTCCTGGGCTGGAAGCAGGAGGTGGAGGAGAAAAATATAAACTGGCACCATGTGGACTTTCTGCTTCAAATTCTATTTGTCTGAGTTTATTCTTTCAGAGCCTTTTTCCAGACTCATGACAAATGAAATTAAAACATTCAGGGAGCTACTCAGCTGGTAAAGTGCCTTCCACAAAACCATGAGGACCTGAGTTGGGGTCCCCAGAACCCAGGTTAAAGATGGACCATGGCTATGCATGCTGTAGTTCTACTGCTGGGTGCTGGGTAGAGACACCGGTGGGTCCCCTGAGCTGTGGCTCTCTGGAGCTCATTGGTCAGTCAGCCGAAACAAATAGATGAGTTGCTTTTTCAAAAATAAAGGTAGCAAGCAATCAAGGAAAGATCAACTTCATATTGCCCTCTGGTCTCTATACTCAAGTGCACACATATGCATTTGTACACACACACAAAAAAAAAAGGAAAAGAAGAAAAAAACATTATGGCACTAAGGGAACAGGCTTAGGAGGATCTTTAGTTCAAGGCAAGTTGAGGCTTCATAGTGACACCTTGTCTCAAAAAATTTAAAAAAAAAAAAAAAGAGTAAAGAGGTAGCAGGCAAGAAGAACATTTGCTGATCTTGCAGAGGGCCTGAGTTCAGATCTCAGCATCTGTGTTAGGCAGCTCATAACTGTGAGTAACATGGCGTACACACACACACACACCACACACACCACACACATACACCACACATACACCACACACACACACCACACACACACATACACACCACACACATATACCACACACACACACACCACACACACACACACACACACCACACACACACACACACACACCACATACACATACACCACACACCATACACACACATACACCACACACACACCACACACACACCACACACATACATACACACCACACACACACACACACCACACACATACACATACACCACACACACACCACACACACACCACACATACACCACACACACACACACACATACCATACACCACACACACACATACACCACACACCATACACACACATACACCACACACACACCACACACACACCACACATACCACACACCACACACACACATACACCACACACACACCACACACATACACCACACACACACACCACACATACACCACACACACACACACACACCACACACACACCACACACACACACACCACACACACACCACACACACACCACACACACACATACACACACATACACCACACACACACCACACATACCACACACACACACCAACCACACCACACACACACACCACACACATACACCACACACCATACACACACATACACCACACACATACCACACATACCACACACACCACATACCACACACACACACACAAATGAGGGAATAAGGGAGGGAAAGAGAGAGAGAGAATGAATTTCAATAAGTAACCAAATGCTTAAATGTTTGCAGCAGTGAGAGACCCACCAGGCCTGACTTGCCCCTTCAGGTCTCTGCAGCTTGTGTTGACACTGGGAATGCACAGGGTCTCAGTGCCTGGCCGTGTCCCATTTACAAAATTTCCTTTGTCTCCTTTGTCTCCCAGGTACAGGAGGCCGCAAGTCGAGGCTTGAAGTTCGTTAGTGTGGTGCCTCAGTACCAGTCCTCTGTGAGCTCGACAGGCAGCAGGCATCTCGTGCCTGTTGCCAACAGTGTTGAAGATGCCAGGGATGTGAAATGCACCTTTGGGGACCACTCACCATTGGAAAATGATACCCCAAAGGCTGCAGATACGGATGCTGCCACTGCAGGACTGAACAGGAGATCAGAGCCCAACCCAGGATCCACAGGGGAGATACCCAGTGCCCAGCAGCCTGGCATTCCCTCTCCCTCAGAAGAGAATGAGACTGGCGAGTTTCCACTGCAGGGTTTGAGGCCAACATTGGATGGATCAGAGGGTGACCCCTCAAATGGGCATGAAGAGCTGTCCTCCAGGAGTAAGTGTCAGTGCCAGAGGTTCTGGCATGCTTAAAGCGAGGCTAGCGGCTTTTCAGTATTCCTCGGGGGCCTCTCAGGGAAAAGGAAATGAAATTAGTATGTAGACACAGCAGTACATCAAACAAGAGAAAATTTATCAAGTGGCTACCTGGGCTTTGCAGCTGTTCACCCACTCTGGGCTTTGCAGCTGTTCACCCACTGCAACTGTGGACTGTGTGGGGTGAGCAGAGCCCAACAAAACTGACTTTTGGGAACTCCAAAAGTGGCTTCTGGTTGAAATAGTCTCATTCAGTGTTCCAGGGTTGCCAGGGACTTCTACACACACACACACACACACACACACACACACACACACACACACACACACAGAGTATGAACCACTCTCCAGTGAGCTTGGACATTGTGCTTCTGAATGTCTGCCTAAACAAGGGAGTGAGAATTCGGGAGGTCGTACCATGCAAGAGTAGTGGTTCTGCTTGCTCGTATGGAAACATCCTGATTGCAAGAAGCACATACAGTTGACAGATGGGCACCATTGAGAAAACACTTTGTCACCACTGCGGGTCTTCTCTGTCAGTGCTAATGGCCATTTGTATTGAGATGTCACATAGCAACCCACCCACAACAGGTAGCATTTATTAATACTTCCCAGTTACCAGACGCTGTGCCATCTTCTAAAGGGGCCATCTCTCTGTTCTCTGTGCACTCTTATGATTCAGGTGAGCTCTCTTACCACTTCTGGCTGGGAGCTGGCACCCCTGGCATAGGACCACAGGTAGGGTTGACACCACTCACGCCACCTCTCTACTTGGTCTTTCCAGTGTAATAGAACGAAAAGTCTTCCCGAAGCCTTCTGTAATCTCACAGTCTCCTTTTTCTCTGCTTTTGCCTGGAGATGTGGGTCCTTATGTTTGCAGTGGGGCCCTCTCTGGCCTTTGGAAGGTGACCACGAGTTTCCTGACAGTAGAATACCCACAAAGCTGCAGTAGGGCATCTGTTTAGACCTTTCTGTATCATGTCCCAGTGACCATTTCTGCTCTGTATTACCTGGTGTTTGAAATTGGCCTCTTGCAAGTGATACGGGTGCTTGGAGAATAGGGGAAGTGAGTTGATTTTATTTTATTTTATCTTTTGCTATGTCAGTACTTCTTGAGAAGAAAATTATGGGATGGTCAGATCTGAGCTCTAATAGCAGTGTTTCCCTGAAATGGGGGTGGGAGATGCCTCATTTCTGAGATATAGTAGAACTTTTATTTATTTAAGACCTTGATCTTTGGTTTAGAGCTAATGACAGGATTTTTCACTTCACTGAGGTAGACTACCATCTCACCCTAATGGTAGCTCAGGTTTAGATCTGGTGTGAGGGTCCTGGGAAGCTCCATCTTGGGGCTGGGGGCTGAGCATGCTGAATTCCGAGGAGGAGGGTGACTGTGGAACCATGTGGATGATGAGGACTTAGGTGAGACATGAAACCCAGGAGGAAGGGATACAGCCACTGGAGACAAGCAGCACTGTTGAGGCCCACACTCTGCCTCAACACTTTGTCGCTAAGGTCTCGGTCGACCGCCCTGTCCGCTGAGAGTTTTGGAACCCCGGGACTTTAACGTCCTGTACGGGGCCACCAAATGCACCGCACCAACCCTGACCAGCAGGAATTAAGACACGGAACAACCGGTTCCTTCTCACAGCAGTTTACTCAGGATGCTTAGCAGTTGGTAGTCAAGATGGCGAGCCCCCGAGCCCTTCCCGGGTGCAGCTTATAAACCCTGCCAGGAGCCCATGAACTCATGCCACGTGCACCATACAGCTGAGGTCACTAAACAGCAAAACAAGCTATGTGGGATAAACAATATAGTTATCAGAGTGTGCTTCAGCTGTTATAGGCTTTTGAAAACCAAGTCTTTCATCAGGGTATATGGTTCCAGATGGCTGCAAAGTTGATCTAGCTGCTTTCTACTAAAGTCGGCTCCCAACACAGCACCATGGGTAAGAAACCAATGTCTGTGTACACTTAGCTAGGTGGTAGTCTTGTCCAGATACATGCCCCTAACTTCGCCATGTGAGCTGTTATTCAGGGCCGTAGCTGCACAGTGCTACCCCTCACAGAATCCTGACTTTTAAGAAGAAATGAGACAGGAATGTGGATCCTGTATTCTAGAACATACCTTTCTCCTAGACCTCAAGAAGGTTCTCTTTCTGTGTTTGACCTTTAACCCTGAGAGGCCTTTCCTAGGACCCTTCCCAGATGTCCAGTGCCCTGTTTCTGCTCTATGCCTCCTTGCCTCTCTCCATTGCCCAGGCTCTGCTATGGCTGAAGATTGGAACCAAGCCCTCTCATAATGCCCAGAGCACTTAGGCCTGCAGCCTCCATTTCCTGGGGTCCTTGTCCTCTTCTGCAAATTCAAATCCTTTGAGCACTGGTGGGTTAATATGTCATGGAGGCCTCAGTCCAACAGTGAAGTGGAAAGTGGGTTTCCAGCTGTGGATAGGCCAGAGCCATGGGCCACAAAGCCCATTTTAGTCTCCCCACGTAGACAGCCACCCCCACCCTGCCTTGCAAGCCACCACAGCACTCTCCTTCCCTCTCCAGCTTTTTACAGTCAGTTGGTAGACACAAGTTACTAGCGGAGGGCCTTGGTCCAGTTTTCCCCAGGTGTTATCTCGATTACCCTCACCACAACTATGACAGGAGACACTACTGTGGTTCCCAGATCACAGATAAGGAAAGTTCCCTTCCTAAAGGCTGGATATCCAAGGACCCTGTCTCCACAGATCAAAGCCCTTATCTGACCCCAGCTTCTCTCCTAAGCCTTTCCCTAGGGAGTTTAGCTGTTTCCTTCCCTGAGGTGTCCGTTCACTGCCCTGCCCTGAAAGCACTCACAGGGCACCCAACCCCAGCTTCACCCTGCTCATCTCTCTGCTTGCCTTTCTCTTAGCCCATCCCCAGCTTCCTAAGGAGGTTGAAGTGTTTAAGCCTCTTTCTACCAGGCCTACAAGCACAGCAAGACAATTTAAAAAAATTCTAGAGGTTGCCTCCCTCCTTGCCCCTGTTGATTTGTTTCCTATGTAGGAAGCAGCTAGCAGTGGATCCAGTCAGGGACAGTTCACAATGATCTTTCAGGAACTACAGGGAAAATGACTGGGCTGACCCCATCCCTCCATCTTGGTCCAGGGATTACAGGGAGAGCAGGTAGGCTGACCTCATCCTTGCATTGTGCTGCAGATGTTCCAGGGAGAGCAGGTGGGTTGATCCCATCCCTGCATGGTGGTCCAGGTGTTACACCCTTCTAAATCTTCTTGTTCATTAATTGGATTTCTTGTCTGGGGACTTCCTGTTGATATGAGGTCACTGTGTGATACACCCCAGTACTCCTTACAACACCTTTGATCAAGAAGCAAGAACCACTTGGGTGTGCCAGCCAGAGCAGGGGTGAGATGACTGGCAGTCAGATTTGAGGCCTGGAGCTCTTGTGCCGTGTGCTTTCATTCCCGGAGCTCACGGAAGCAGTTAGACCTTGTCACTCTGTCTCCTCCACCTGAGCCACTTGCTCCTAGGCTCCAGCTGAGTCTATGAACAAATGTCCCCAACTGTGGCCACCAGCATCTACTTTGTATTCTAGTAAATTAACCTCTTACTAGATTGGGGCATGAGCCCAGGGTCTGAGAGGGTTCAAAGACTCTGGGCTCTGCCATTCACTGTCAGGATTCTGAGAGATACACCTGAACCTGCCGTGTAAGTTGAGAGCGACAGGTGTGGCGGGAGGGCACACACCTGGCTGAGGTCTCTATGCCTGGGTCTGCTGTGTGTTTGTGAACTGATTACCATCGGTTGTGCCTTTACGTGCACTGTTTTCTTTCCTTCGCTGCCGTGTCAGGTGGCCTCACGCTGGCTCAGAGGTGTCCTGCGCTGGCACCGTGCCTGCGAGAAGTGAGCAGCTCTCCACAGATTCAGGGATTTTGTGAACCTTCCCATCACTGCACCAGCAGCCCTGCCTTAATGGAAGTCGTTCGTCTCAGTTCCCCCTACCCATGACTTGAGCATTGTCAGTCCCCACCCAGCTATGCCTGGCTCTCCAATTCTACTGACTTCCCCAAGTCTGACTTACGATGTCCACAATTCAGATCCAATTCTCAGTGCTATTTCCCCCGAAACACAGCTCTCCTTGGATACTGAAATCCAACCATCCCTGTGACTCCTTCACAAGCTCCACCTCTCTGGTTCCATAAATGCAGACAAGGTGCAAGCTTCCATAGCTCAACTCAGGCCCAGGCCAGGCGCTCAGAACAGCATACCTTTTCCTTGCCCACTTGCCTACAGCATGGCAAGGACCATCAGCCTAGCTGGGCTTAGCCGGTCCCCAGCCCAGGTCTCCGTGTTCTCCCTTTATCCTGCTCATGTCAGTCACAAACATGTGAGGCACCCACTGTAGTAGAGGGACCTTGGAGGGCACAAGAGTTCCAAATGATACGTGACGAGGCCCCATGTCACAGGGCAGGACAAGAAGACAGTTTGGTGCTCTTTGGCTGCTCTGCCAGCCTAGTCTTTCAGCCAGTCTCACAAACAATGGCTTCCTCTGGGACTTTCCCACGTCTGGAAAAGGCTTCCAGCTGGGGTCGTGGTAGAGTTACAGAGCAACAGAGAACATTTAAACACAAACCTAGGGCTCTCCAGATCCTTGGTCCCTGCTCACATACGAAATGTGTTGGAGTTTGGGGAGCATGGGAGCATCGAAACATGTGGTTTTGGGGGTAGTTTCTGTTGGCTGGTGTCCCTATCTGCGCTTGGCCAGATAGGATTGATTTGACTAAAGGGTTGTGTGTCTGAGATCAGGCCTCCCCCGGTATCCCATTGCTGCTGACTGTTCTGTATCTCTTCATATGGCATTCTCCTTTCCTTCCTGAAAAACATACTTCTGTTTCCGGCTGCAGCCCTACCGCTGGGGAGATGGAGCCTGGAAATCTGGAAATGCTGCCGGCCCTCTCCGCCTTACTTCCCTCCACCACCACGGCCTCTTCACTTCTCATTCCAGCCTTACTCGTTCTCTGTTTCGTGATGGTTTCGGGAGAGTGGTGCTCTCATTGGACCTCGTCAGTGAAGATGGTCTTCTCTGTGCTCAAGTGCTACCAGCTGTGGCCACGACTGAATTCCCACTTCCTTCTTACAGTGCAGCAGCAGCAGCAGCAGCAGCTCTGAGCAGTTACTCCTGTTGCATTTGTGCCTAACTGTAACTGACCATAGGGCCTGCAGTGCTTCAGGAGTGACTTTCAGTCCAAGCGGATAGGCACCTCAGTTGTCTTATCCTTAGAGGATGCATCTGAGGTGTGGTCGATCAGTGGTCCTGGGTCCCTGATGAGGCCACAGCTGCCCTGTGGTAACTGCTCATTAATATGGCCTTTGTTTGCTTCATCTCCTCATATCTACTCCTCTCTCTCTCTCTCTCTCTCTCCAGTGTTATTTTGTATTTTGTGTTCTGTAGGTGCTACAGAATGTTCTATGGTAGCCATAATTTTGGTTTTGAATGGGTGAGTTTATTAAGTATGCAGCAAGCCAAAGTAAAAGACTAAATAGCAAATCGATGATAGGTAATACTTACATAAACAGACAACAAAACATCATTAAAACGTCAACAGAAATTGGTGGAGGAAGTTGAGGCAGGCAGGCAGAATTCTAGCAAGCTTCCTCTCCATGGATTAGCTTCCCATGGCTGAACTGGCTCCTTGTCCCTGCTGTGGGCCTATTCCTATCATGGGATAAAGCCATAGTAACATCTGTTGGTAAAAGTTTGCATCTGTCTATTCTCAAAGGACACTGTTTCAGTCTCCAGCTTCGTTGCTGTTCTGTCCTCCCTGTCACAGTTGGGAGGAGAGCCCCTCCCGACAACTGTTCCTGGAGGACACTTGGGACAAACAATGGAGGCAGGCAGACTCAGCTTCTCAGTGAGCTCAGACAGCACATGACAGCTAACCCATACGATGTATATCTCAGTAGTGTCAACTGCTCCCATGGGAAAGCGTGGAGGGTCGGCTTGGAAGGATCCAAGGATGCACCAGATCAGACTCCCTTCCTTGGCTACTGAACTCGAGGCACCTAGGACTGGGAGACACCGAATCACCCAGTATTCCCACCCCAGCCTCTCTCACCAGCTTGTTTCCTCGCCTCGCACATTGTCTTCTGTCACCCCATTTCATCATCGTGGCATCGTCTGGTGATTGGATCTGCACGCACCAGTACCTAATTTCTTGTTTGAAACTTTTCTGGAATAGAGACAGCATCTTGGGTCAGGCAGGTAGACGAGAAGGAAGTTGGGTTGGGGCTAATGCCATAGCTGCATTTGCTGTACACAATTCGGGTGGCAGTTTCTAAAGACAGACACTGGTTCTGTTGGATGGGATAGCTGGATGAAACTCCCTGTCAGTTCAGCTGTTAGTGACAGTGGGTCTCATGATTCAGGGACCTCTCCAGTGCTTGACCAGATGGGACTGGGAGGTTTCCTTTGTTCTAGAATGCAGCTCCTACGTAAGAAACTTTTCAGGGTTCTAAGGATGAACCTGATTATTGCTGTTACATAATGTCCCAGTATAGCAAGCAGGAATGGTTTCTTCTATGCTCAAGAAGCAAACTCTCCTTTAAAATCCTTTTATTTAAATAAAGGAAAGTGAACCAGTATTTAAAAAAATAAATTAGTGTAGGTGGAGTTGGAGCCATAGAGAAGAGAGCTTGCTATGCAGACATGACAGCTTGAGTATGAATCCCCAGAGCCCAGGTAAAAAGCCAGACATGTCTACACGGGCCTATAAACCAGGTATAGCTACATGTACCTCTAAACCAGGTTTTGGTTTGTTTGTTTGTTTGTTTTTGCAACCAGTATTGAGGGTTGCAAACAGGCAGAAGTTGGGAAATCTCTGGTCATCCAGTCTAGCCTAAATGGCAAGCTTAGTGAGCGGTTGCATCTCAAGGCAATAGGCAAAAAGCAACAAATGAAACATGTAAGACTGTGTGTGTGTGTCTGTGTGTGTGGGGGGGGTGAGACCACAGGCACACACACTCACACACCACAGACACACACACACACCACAGGCACACACTTACCACAGGCACACACACACACACAACACAGGCACACACACACACCACAGGCACACAGGAGCATAAGCACACGCACACTTACCAGCTAGTACTTAGACGGCACATTCCTGAAATTTGGAAGCCTACATCCCAGAGTTTAAGTGCAGGTGTCATACCATATCCAGAACACATGTATGACTTGTGCTTCTCCTTAATGCCAGTCATTGTGTATGACCTTTAAGTTTTCTGTTTAAAAGATGGTGGGGATTTCCTTATCACTTCGAAAGATGTCTTGGCAGCCAGTGCGTATTCCCAACCAGCCTGTGCAAGCAAGGCTTTCCAGGCTGGGCCAGCTCTGATAGCTTGACTAAATGAATGGTGGAAAAAAAAAAAAATAGACTCTCCAGTGTATATTGAAATTCCAGGTATTTGCTCCTGGCAGCGGTTCCCGCTAACCGTGGCTGGCAGCATAAACAGCAGGTGCGAGTCGGCTGCCGACTGCTAGGGTTTATTGATTTCTGGGCTATAAATGAAAGAGTGGAGAGCCCCGCTTCACACCCAGGGCCTGCCTGGCTGATTGAGCTGACCTGCTACTCCAGGCAGGAACCCCCATTTACAGGAACATATTTATTTTTACATATCAATGTACTTGATGTACTTGATTGAGTATTATGGGTTTGGCCCCAGGAAACTCTCCTGCAGTTTATAAATAGCACGTTCAGGGATGTAAAAAGGTTCCTGGAATTAGAGAAGTGGTTTTATTTATTTATTTTTTCTTTTTATGAATCTCCCCCCACACCCACCCCTTTTATGACTAACTTTACATTTCCTTCACAGACACTTATTTCTTACATATTTCTAGAAACACACTTCTTCCAAAATGCTTAACAATGTAAATTAATTCCAAGTTATCTGTTATATTTCAGATTCAAAACCTAGTTCCCCCTAGGGATGTAGACTAGTTGCCTGACACGCAGGAGTTTGGTTCAGTTTCCAAAACCATGTAAGCCAGGTGTGGTAACATATCCCCGCAATACAGGTGCCAGCTCGGCAGAGGCAGGAGGATCCTAATTCAGGTTCATCCTTGACTGTATGGCAAGTTTGAGTCCAGCCTGGAGTGCATGAGACCTTGTCTCAGAGCAAAAGCGGTCTCCATCCAAAGCTCGAGCTCTGAGGCCCTCCTCCCTGAAAGCAGCCTCAGTTACTGCTGAAAGCGGAGTTTTATTATCTGGCAAGAGTGTGGCCTCAGGGATTCACAGCTGATACCATTCTCAGGCTCCAGGGAGAGTCCACTGAACCCAGTTTAGCAAATTGGTTCTGTGAGCTAACCTCTCTCTTCATCCTTTTTATGAATCCCAGCAGAGATGGAGATCTTCACCTTTTTCAACAGACAGAAGAGCCAGCAGAAATGTCGGCAGTACTACCCGGTCACCATCCCCCTCCAGGTCTCCAAGAACGGCCAGACAGTGAGCAGTCTGGACGCCAGCTGGCTGGAGCACATGAGTGACCATTTCCGGAAAGGCGGTGTGCTGGTGAACGCCGTCTTCCAGCTTGGCATGGCCAACGGTACGGAATGCCTTACCTCTTTTTACCACATTGCTTGTTCTTCTGATCCTGGCTCTTCTTTCCAGCCTCCTCCATCCAGAAAGCCACATAGTCAATAAACACACTGCATTTGATTTCTGATTAGCATATCTCGGGCAGATCGCCTGAAGGCTAGACCCTCTGCCGTGACCCGGTGTCTTCTTGAATGAAGATGGTGGGTTTGGAGGCTTTTAAAAAGGTGACTCTCTGGGACTGTTAATTCCACCCCACCCTTTAGATGCCACTCCAGGAGTGCAAATTGTTTGTCACTACTGCAATCTGCAGTACCAGCAGCAGCACCTTGGAACTGACAGCTGCAACTAATGGCAGCACCCAGAGCTCTGGTGAGGTGCTGCTGGGACGCAAGTTCCAGTACTCTGCCTCAGAGGTGGGCTCATCTCCAGGGCCTTGCTTTGTGAAATAGCACTATTGATGTCCGCTTTTGAGGCAGAAGGAAAGTCTATCCACAGTGGGGAATGTTTTTGAGCCAAGAAACAAACAGTTTGGGGTAACTTGTCAGTGAGTTGAGCCACCTTCAAAGATAAAGAAGCAGTTTGGGGTGTGGGGCTGGCACACCAGCTTGGGCAGAGGTGTGAGTCAGCCTGATGTCTTAGGAAGTGAGGTGTGACACAAGCCTGTGGGTCCCAGCAGAGTCTGACAAGGCATTGATGACAGGGTTGATGGTGTGTAGCTTCTTGGACAGGAGCAGGGTTGGGAGTGGAGTTTAGATGCTGTATTATCTGTGAAGGACCAAGTAAGCCTTCTTAGAGTAGAGAGCCTGTTGTTCTACATGTGTAGGCTCTGGATGATTCACAGCCTGGGATGATGACAACGCAGACAGGTCTCAATTTGGGATGCAAGGCCGTTGCTTGTTTCTATTTGACTATCCGTGATATGGTCAATGGGTCATTATAGCAGCAGCAGGCATGTTGAGCGGGTGAATAGCACTGAATGTCTGAGCTACGAAGAAAAGCATCTAGTACAATGCTGTCCAGTAGAACTTTCTGTGATGGTAGAATGTTCTGGATTGTGCTATCCCCTAGCCACCAGCCATCTTGGACACCTTTGACTTAGAAACTAAATTTTACAGTTCATTTCACTTTTGTTCATTTAAATACGAATAGCTCTGTGTGACTAGCGGATTTGAGAGTGCAGCTCTGGAGGACACATTTAGTTAACTGTCAGTCCCCAGTGGCAGATCGAGTAACTCCTTGATGCACAAGGAAGCCCCCTTTGGGTGGCACCAGTGTCCTCAGAAGCAGGGGTTGTCATAGGCTGTTTAGAGATGCACCGTTAAACACCAGGGGCAGGAGGTTCTTGAAGCAGGTGTTTCTAGTCTACTTCATCAGTACCAGGCATGCCAGGGAGGACCCCATCAACTCCCACTTCTTTAGGGACACTAATAGCTGTTCCTTTTCTGTTGTCTGGGTTGACAGACAAGGTTTTACGTTTCTCCTCAGCAAACCTATGACTAATTGTACTAACATCTTAAAGATGAACAGCTGTTAGTAGCTACTCAGGAGGCTACTGGGGAATTTGTCTTTCTTAGCAAAACTGGAGCACCAAAAGGAATGTCTTTGGCTCCATTATCTGAACCCCCAAGAGAGAATACCATGTAAGCTCCCAGAGCCGCTGATGCTGTCTTAATGCTAGCTTAATGATCTAGGCTGAGTCGACCTCTGGGCTCTCCCTCACCTCCCTCTCCACTCCTGCACACAAAGCACAGAGATTTGCTGGGGCTTTACGTCGGCCCCACAAGTTTAAAATGCTGTTAGAGCCGCCCCTGGCTTTAGGTACAGCAGCGAGCGTTCCATCTTTGAGAACAAATTATAAAATGTCCCCTGTGACCAACAGTCCCTGCAACAGTGACTCCCATACCTCTGCAGTGAAGAGGCTCTGCGAAGGCAGAGCTCTTAAAGCCTGGGGGCAGAACTCCAGGAGCAGACCTCGGAAGGTGGTGCTTTAAGTGTGTCTTTCTGTTACAAGGAGAGCGAGTCAGGGTAGCCTTAGTGGCAAGGCAGTTCTGCTCTGAACAAGCCGAGGGTTTCCACCAGCCAGGGAAAGAACAGGCACCCGACCTTTTCCCAGAAATGAAGAGAAATGACGTGCTGAGCATCCTTCTAATAACCTGGCAGGGGGAGAGTCAGTCTGTCTGTCTGTCATGACTTTTAAATGGTCATTCCTCTTCAAAAGTATTTTCCACAGAGCTATAAAATTAGTGAAAATTTTGTCCTGCAAATAAGGACAAAAAGCTTCCATTTTTACCTTCCCAGAATGTCCATTCCATGTCAGAATTTCCTGTCCTGGGTGGTGGGGGTGGTGGGGGTGGTGGTTGTTTTTGTTGTTGTTTAATTAATCCCCAAATGGGCATGTTACCAACTAGGAGTCTTGATTGGGTTCATTTTCTGGGCCAATTAAAGAATTAAAAGGCAGGAATTTAAAGGCACAACGGGTAGATGCAGGGAAAATCTCAGATGGAATTAACTTTTAAGGGGCTAGATGGGCTGTTTACTAGAGATGAAGAAACACGTACACAGAGTAAAGCACACAGGAAGACCCTCCTAGCCAAGCAGAGGGAACACTCGGGGCTCCAAAATCTTGTCTTCCCTTGACGGCTGTGGGGTTTGATGGCCTTTGAGATGTCCTCGTCCCCTGAGTTAATATTGGTGATCTTGAACAAAGACAGGGAAGCCGATAGGCCAGCAACATTGAGATTGGCATGGCCTGATGGGGCCTAGAACTTGTCAAACTGGTCAGGGGGCTGGTAAATGGCTGCCAGGCCTTTGTCTCAGGTTAGGAGTTCAGGGAAGAGGAAAAATTGCCATCTTTATTATCTGTTTGGCCCTGTCCCCATCTGTCTGTCTATTGGAGGTCTGTCTAACTCCAAGTCCCTCAGGCATGTGGCACAGGAGAGAAACATGGGGACAATGGCCTGTTACATTACCTGCTGCTGCCTCTCCCTGCAATCCATTTAGAGCAGTTCCTTCAAGTCTTCAAAGAGGCCCTGTGAGCTAGGACTCGGCCTGTGGGATAGCTGTGGAGACAGGTTCTCCTAGCTAGGAGGTGTCAAGAAAGTGGGAAGGAGAAAAAAAAAAAGAATAGGAGAGAGGTGGGAAGGGATAGATATCTTGGTTGGAAATTATCCTCTCAGATGGATTTTGGGTGGCCCTTGGGGATGGGGAGGGGAAGGTACCAAGTCACCAGAGAGAGCATGAGGGATGAACCCCTGGGCTACCATGTGGCTGGCCACTGGGGGCTCTCCAGCTTTCCAGCTAGTGAGTCTGTTTCTAGAAGGGTGAGAAGGGACAGCCTTGTGCTGAGCTGACTGTGCATGGAGAGTTAAGTAGGTCCCAGAAGCCCAGGGCATGGTCAGCGGGTGTCTAGACAGTACATCTGAGACACTCTAGATAGCCTGACTCTGCCAAATCCCTGCCACTGTCAGTGGGCCTCAGCTATGTAGTCACTACTCTCTCTCCCCTCCCCCCCCCCCCCCCCCCATTCTGCCTTGGAACTCCCTTCAAGGCCACATGGTCCTGGCTGGCCCCATTTATCTTGCTTGTCTGTGGTCATTTCCTCCTGTAACCCCCACCCCACCCCTGCATGCTCTCTGCACCCTCCCTCTTGCTCTCCACGTACTCTGATTCCTTCCGGCCCCCATGCTGTCCTTTTCCTCTCCTCCCCTGGGACACTTACACTTACCAGGACAGCTGGTTACTGGAGCAGAGTCCAGCCCAGTGATGTACTGGCCAGGGCATCTGCATCTTTCCTTTTGCCTGGAAGAGACATTTTCCTACCTTGGTGCTAGAAGGGAACACAGTTTCGTGTCCACTGAAGGACTTCCTACAGTGACTCACAGTGCCTCTTTGTGGGTTTCTGGCCTCTTTTTCTATCCATTCTTTCCTGTATATTTGAAGGTAGTTCTGCAGGCTTTCCAAATGAAGACTTGACTAGAATATATTCTAGATGACGTGTTCTGTTCACTTGTCCATTACATTGCACAGGGTTTTTGTTGTTGTTTCACTTTGTTTGTTTGTTTGTTTTGAGACAGAGTTTAGTTTCTCTATGTAACCTTGACTGTTCTGGAACTCACTCTGTAGACCAGGCTGGCCTCAAACTCAGAGATCTGCCTGTCTCTGCCTCCCAAGTGCTGGGATTAAAGGCGTGCGCCACCACCGCCCAATGCAGTGGTCATTTTAACTGGGCGTGTCTCTATTCCCGACCCTTTAAGCAATTTATTTTATGTGTATGAGTGTTAGGTTGCCTGTTTGTATGTATGCCATATCTGTATCTGGTGCTCATGGAAGCCAGAAGAGGGCACAGGATTCCCTGGAGCTGGAGTTACAGAGGGTTTCGAGCTACCATGTACGAGCTTCCAACTTCAGCTCCTGTGTAAGACTACCCAGTGTTCCTAATAGCTCAGCCATCTTTCTGGCCCCTATGTCTGCTCTTTTGAAGAAATAAATCATCCTGAGGCTCCTTGGTGCCTCTGCTGCACCCTAGTCTGTGGTAGCCAGAGTCTCTGGAGGAACTGATCATTCAGCTGGCTTGCTGGATGTCGTCAGTCCACGATACTGGTTGTCTCACTGTGCCTGACCCGGGGCTGTGGTCTTAGAAGACTGCTGAGAAGCTGCCGCTTTTCAGGCTCTGGAGTCCTGAAGAAGTCTGAGTTAAATGCAGGCTGCAGCAGGAGATGGATGAACTTGTCAGTGAGGGTAAGGGCTAGCAGGCAGAAGGCAAACGGGGTGCCACCAAGAAGGATAGCTCAGATTCAGAGTCCCTCTTTCTGATTCCAATAATCAGCTTAAGAAAATGCCTCATGGGCATGGTAGCAGCAGGGTTTTAGCCAACCCCACCTGCTAAATTGTTGACCAAGATTAGCCATCACAAACAGACAGAGAAAGCCAGGCCTGGTGGCACAAGCCTTTAGTCTCAGCACGCAGGCAGATCCCTGAGTTTGAGTGTACCTGGTCTACAGAGACAGTTCCAAAATAGCCAGGGCTACACAGAGAAACTGTCTCAAACAAACAAATTAGCCACACAAGTCAAAGCAATGGTGGGTTCTTATGCCACCTTTTCAGATACCAAGTTGATCCAGTCATCTGAGGCAGGCAGGCTACACATGTTAGAAATATGTACACTGGCTTAGATAACTCTCCACTATTGTCCCGACTCCCCTGAGTAAAGAGCAAGAAGGGTCTGTTGTAGCCTGTGCTTTTAGAGGCCTCAGTCTATGGTTAACCAGCTCTGAGGCTTTGAGCTGTGGTGAGGCATCACTTACAGAGGCCATGACCTAGGAAAACTGCTCACCTTATGCAGCTCAGAAGGTCTGGGGACAAGGTTGGCACTAACTGGTATGCCCCACCTCTAGCTAGTCTTCACCTCTTCCTCCACCACCTCCCAGAGATGTTATCACGAGTTGATCACTGGATCAATCGATGAAGCCTTGGCTTTTGGGGTCCAGTTGCTTAACAAAAGCCCCACCAGCTGTCAGTCAGACCTTCAACATATGAGGCTTCCAGAGATATTTCACATCCAAACCTTAATACATGTATTTCAAATAAAATGTCTATGTGTTCATACAGATACCTTGTAAACACTTCCAGAGAGCTGGCACCTGTTACTTTTTTAGTATCATAGTTTCTGAACCCGAAACTCCAAAGCAGAAGGAATGTGGCGCAGTGTTCATAGTGGTAGCCCAGGATCTTGTGAGCCTAATCCATTGCCTGATCCTGTTTCCTCAGGCACCATTTGGCTCCCTGGAGTGGCTCAGTAAATACTTCCTTACGCTGGAATTGAACTACATTCCATGAGTTGGTAGTTGGCCTTGCCAATACACATAAACATGTACAAATCATTTAACTTAAAGAACAAGATTTATTTTAACTTATTCCTGTGTGTGTGGTGTGTGTGTCTCTGTGTGTCTCTGTGTGTGTGGTGTGTGTGTGCGTGTGCATGTGCCTGTAGAGGACAGAGGCATCAGAACCCCTGGAGCTAGAGTTGCAGGTGGTTGTGAGCCACCTGGTGTGCATGCTGGGGACTAAACTCTGGTCCCCTGGGAAAGTGTGAATTGATTTAATTGCTTAGCCATCTCTCTACCCCTCATTTAACTTTTGTGGCCTTCCTCCTATATTCGCTGAACAAGAGTGATGATTTACTCCTCGTGGGAGGACTGAGTGGGAAACCGTGATCCATGTCTAACAGGGCGCCTCACACGCAGTGCTTCTTCCTGTGATGATTAATCTCAATTGTCAGCTTGATGATATCTGGGAGCGCCTGGGAGAAATGTTTTCTGGGCATGCTTGTGGGAGATTGCTGTGATTAAGTTAATTGAGGTGGGGATACCTATCCACTGGGAATGGCACCATCCACTGGGTTGAGATCCTTCCTAGACTGTATAGAACAGAGAGAGAATGAGCTGAGCAGACTCCATTGCCCTTAGCTGATTGACTGAGGATACAATCAGTGTGAGCATCTGCCTCAAGCCCTACTGTGATGACTTCCTCCCATGATAGACTGTAACCTGAAAGGTTACCTTAAGGCAAACCTTAAGGCAAATAAACCCTCCCCCTTAAGGTGCTTTGGTTGGGGTGTTACACACATTTGGTCAGTAAGATACATCCTTAACTGGTCTGTTAGGCATTGAACTTACAGACTAGTTCCTGTGATCACTGGCTCTCTGAATAAGAATGCAGGAAGGTAGCAAGCCCAGATCTCAGGCAGGGTTGGGGTAGGGTGGGGGAGGCAAGAGAAGGCAGCAGTGGTGATCTGGGGTTGGTTCAACAGTGTTTATGCTCGAAGATTACATAACAACCTAATTACCCATGCAGATATGGTTATTGAGTTAGAGAGTTGGCTGGGGCCATACCTGGAATCAACAGAAATCAACACAAAGTGCAAAATAAGGGCCCTCTGAATGTGGACAGTTGAGTCCTGCCTTAGATTGTTCAAAGAACAACCAAATAGCTCTAGTTTAAGATTAGACTAGCTGAATTGACCACCTGTCCAGGTGTGCACGTCCCAGATACTTTACAGCCCAGAACCACAGTCTGATCTTGGCTCTGCACTTGACGGGCTGGCTACATGTCTACAGGAGAGAATTGTACATAGGATTTACCTCTAGAGACGGTGTGGCGGATCTTTTCCCGTGTCCTTGCAAATCACAAGCTTGGAATGTTATGGTGGCCTTTTGCCAAAAGGTCGGCATCAAATATTTATGCAGTACCTGGGCACATAGTTCTTGTGCACCATAGGAAAGCACCTTAGTAAAAGGCACAGTGAAGATAGAATTCCTTCCATAGCATGGTGGATGCTAACCTTTTTACATCAGGAGGCTTCACTCTGAAGTGGTCCTGCTTACACCCGGGGTTGACGCAGATTGCAGGGAGGCTGAGTGCTGAAGGCAATGAGAGAAAGAGAGGAGACAAGTCCATCAAAACAATGGCTCCTTAAAAGCCGGGCCGTCCATCCTCCAGACTTCACTGACGTTTTCTGCCGTTACAGATGACCAAGTTTTGACAGCTATTCTGAACTTGCTTTGTTGTAGACAAGTAGGTGATCCAGCCTTCTGCACTCAGGAGAGCAAGGTAGAGCAGCAGGCATGCGGGCAGGGAGGAGGCGGGCAGTGGCTGGGCAGTGGGGGGTGGAGGATGGGACACATACAGGGAGGGGGGACTTCTGGTGGAGGCTATTCATCCCTTCCACCTTGGGGTCTCAACTTTGCAGTACTATTGATAAACTAAAGACCATCATATGACCTACGTTGAATTGGGCATTTTAGTACTTAGAGCTCAGTATGCACATTTAAAGGGCTGGGGGTACGGGGGGGTCTGTAGGTCCCTTGTTCTGGAGGGTGTCCCATGATGGTCTCCCGGCTGGGGACAGGGTGAGAGCAGGGAGGGCTGGCTACTGTCTCCTGTCTTCGCGCTCCCTCCCGCCTGCGTCCCCAGTGTCTGTAGGTCTCTGTCCTGGCCTGATGCGGGAGGTCGGGGTCCAAGGACACAGAGTGCGAGCAAGGAGGGGAGATTGCCTGCTCCCACTGCTGCCTCTGCTGTCACTGACCTGTCTCTCTGCGCTGAGCCAGTCCAGGCCCGGGCTGGGCCGATAAGAAGCCAGCTAGCTGGCAAGGAGGCAGCTTGGTGTCCCAGGCAGGTTCCGGGAGAGCAGAGCTCTCCCCAAGCTCTTGTGACAGAAACTCTCGGACACCAGGATGATTCTTGAGCGCTTTACTTCCCCTAAATAGAGCCCTTATATACAGTTTCAGGGTAGGTTAGGGTCTGGCAGCAGATAATGCTTATTGGCTTGACCTGAGAGCTTGGAGATACCTCATCTGCATGTGGGAGAGCCTGAGGGACTGTTCCTCATGACTGATGGTCATAAACCTCTCTGTGGGAGGGGTTGTTGGAGGGCTGAAGCTAAATGAAAAGAACCAGGGTTTGGGAGCAGAGGGAACTCCTGCCGTCCAATAATGGTCCGGGGTTCCAAGCTCGTTGGACCAAGCACCCAGCTGCTTCTCACAGCCCACCTCCCTACAGGGGTCCATTGAAGAGATGTAGCCAGAGGCTTTGGGAAACGGATGGTTGTTATTCCTCAGTATCCACGGGGTTTGGTTCAGGGAATTCCTCAAATGCTCAGATCCGAAGATGTTCATGCGTACTGACTACATAACCCCCCTCCCCCCATGTACTTTAAATCACCGCAGGATGACTTACAATATTTAATACCGTGTAGATTCAGAGTGAGTGGTTTGCTATGCCATATCACTTAGGGGATAATGGCAGAGAAAGGGAATGTCTCTGTTCTACACAGTTTCTGTCCACTGTTGGTCGACTCCACAGAAATGGACCTTGCAGAGGCAAAGAGCCACTTCTGACATTTTGTAGAAGTCTAGAGAGACTGTGTACTGTGATGTACAGTCCTGGAGGAACTACAGTGTCTCTTCCCACATTGAACGCCCATCCGTCAGGAGTCATACGGAGCTTGAGTGCTTCTTCTGTGACAGACTGTCCCCTGGAGTGTTGCCGAGAACTTAAAGTTGAGCTGGGCCTTGGGCCGTGCTTATCCTGGGGCCCCAGGGTACCTGGGAGGCTGTTCAGCTGCAGAATGCTTCTCCCTGGTTATCTGTGTTAAACATCCTTTGGAGGCCAGCAAGTTAACACTCAGGGGCAACTCTGAAGACTTGGCCCTTGCTGAGGAGGTTTCGTGGTAGACTCCAGACTGGGGAATAAATAGGAGTTGCCTCACTCATGGGGAACGTAGTGAAAGGAGGAGTTCGGACAGAGCTCCTGCTGCTCCACAGATTGCTCTCGTAGTCATCCATCACTCAGTTGGGCTGTTCAGGCATCTTCCTCATTCAAGACAAGGACTAACCCCAAGCTGAGCCAGCACACTTTGCTCACTCACTTTATCTAGGATGATAACACTGCCTATCAGTTAGCAATTGCTACAGTACCACAGTGTAATAAACCATTCCTGAGTTCATTGGCTCCACTGGGGCAGCTCTGTTTCATGTGTCTTTGATCTTCCTCGACCCAGCTGGCTACCTGAGGCATGTCCTTTCAAAGGCGGTAACAGACATAGGTGGTCAAGTTCAACCACACACATGATTTCCGACTCTGCAGCTCACCTGCTGTTCTCTCTTTACCTGAGCCACTTGGAGAAGTCTCCTTACTGTTCTTTTCCCACCAGTCACCTGAGACCCAAATCTCTTCTTAGGATTCTGCAGTTCATCTGCCATTGACTGCCCGCCCCCAACTCTGAATCTGCATTCCGTCTGTCCCCTTTCTGCTAGGAACTCACAAACCCTGTAAATCCATATGACCTGCTAGCTTAGTGTGTTCATTTATGTCTTAGTGTCTTTTCTTGTTGTAATAAAATGCCAGACAAAGCATCCTAAGCATGTCCTGAAGGTTTATTTGACTCACCATGCCAGATTACAGTCCATCCTAGCCAGAGAGTCAAGATGGTGGGAACTGAGAGCGGGTGGTCACGTTCCACACACCTTCAGTAAAGAGCCGGGAGCAGAGTCAGTGCACGCCTGCGCACATTTCCAGATCACCACAGTCTGTCGTAACAATGAGCAAAGTCTGTCAAGAAAGAGTATTTATCTGTAAGCATTATTTATAAAAATAGTTTTTTAAAAATACTAAACTGGGGTGCTGGAGAAAGTTTGATGGGCAAAGCTTTTGCTTTGCAGTCATGGGGATCTGAGTTCAGAACCCCCAAATGTCCATAAAAGCTGGGTGGTGAGTGCATGTAAGCCCACAGGGTAGGTGGCTTCAATAATAAGTAGGCATATAGTTCTCCCTGTTTCTTGAGGCTAGAAGCCCACGACCCAAGTGCCGGCAAGTTCTGTTTCTGGTTGTATTTATCTCTCTTCCTGCCTGGCTCTCCCTCTGTGCATATCCGGAGTATGAGGAGCAAGCAGAGGACCCTGGAGCCTCCCGCCCTTCCAGAGACTGAGCTGGGGACTGGGGCTTCAGCAGTTCAATGAGACTGAGCAATGTTTGCACAACAGATTGTAGGGCAAAAAGGGTCATCCGTCCAGATCCTAGTTCCACAGGTGAGATGACTGTCTGACCTCCCTTGCCTGAGTCAGGCCACCAGCATTTATCCTATTCTTATTTCTCTTAGTCTCATCTAAATGAATGGAGGACAGACTGCACCACAGTCTAAAAGAAGGCAGAAGGTGCACGTTCCGTGTGGCAGAGGCTCTGCCCTGCATTCCTTTAGACCTCTCTCACATAACACTGACCATCCCAAGTAAGATTGTTGAGTGGTAGCATACACAGGACCCACTTTCTTGTCTGGCAGTGTCCCAGGAGCATTATCAGTGGTAAATCATTTGGGAAACCCTCTCCTGCGCCCTGGCTCTGGACAAAGCTGCTGGAAGCATCTTTGGTACAGCAACCACACCATACACCCAGAATTAACACATCTAGAGCACAGCTGACAAGCTCAGATCTGGTGTCTTCAATTTATCCTGTGTTTTAAAAACTGCTCTTTTACCTAAATACATTTTCCCTTTAAAACCTCTGTCAGCGGCTGTGTTTGCCCTGGGTGAGTTCTTCCCAGTACATCCTGACACTGCAGCATGAACAGGAAGGTGAGCACGTGAATCTGATGGTGATTGCCGATGATGAAATTTGTGCTCACAAAATCAAGGATATTATTCAAAAGTGTGAGGTAAATTAGTCTCATTCATTCTGATGGGGCTAGACTCCGCGGCTGTGTATGCCGTCTTTAATTAACGCTCGGAAAAGATGTTCTGATTGGGATTATTAATGAATGCCGTGAAGATTTTTACTGTTTGTGAGACTTCTGCCACAGACAGCTTACATAACCCCCGCCCGACTGGTTTTTTTTGTTGTTGTTTTTCTTTCCACAGATTCCTTCAATGGCCTGACAGATGGAGTATTCATCTTTGAAGCTGTTTCCACAGAAGATAGCAAAACCACACAGGGCTACGACGCTATTGTTGTAGAACAATGGACAGTCCTGGAAGTAAGTGTGAAGCTGCCCCTTTGCTGCTTTTGTCTGGGGAGAGATTGTTTCATGGCTTGCTCCAGCTGACTGCAAGGCTGGTGCCCAGCTGTGCCTTTCTTCTGAAAGGGAGTTCACCTGGGTAGACCCTTGGGGGGGGGACCCCTTAATTCTTTTATACCCTGCCTCCAAGGTGGGGAGGACTTCATTTTTCTCTTTCTATAAGAAAAGCGTGTCTTTTTGTATATGTCAGACCATATACAAAAAGAGCAGTCACCTACTGCTAATTTGAACATCACTGTAAACGCAGATGATGCAGAGAGGCCTGTTCACAATGCTGTCATAGTAAGAGCTATGCTAGTTTTTCAGAGGTCTCTGGCCATCTCCTGCAAGCCATCCTTGGAGGAAATGAACAGGAGCTCTCAGTTCTCAGTGGGCAAATGAGGTAAATACCATTTTCACAGTTAGGTTTTATGCCAAGTACCACAGGATATATTTGAAGAGTCACTGGCTCTGGGTAGAAGAACCCAAGTCCCGTATCTTTGGAATAGTCTTCTCTCTAAGATCTCATTGGTTTTTCTCCAACCACGAAGTATGGATGTTTTAAGCCTGTCTCAGCCACCACTAGACCAGTGTTTCTTGAGAGTGACTGTTTGTCTAAGGGATATGCGGAGTTTCTCAAGCACAGATATTTGATCCCTACCTTAAAGTTCCCTTTCATCCAAAAGCATTATAACAAAATGTCACAGATTGGATTTTGACCTTTCAAGAGACTGGAAGGTTCAAGGTTAGGGTTCCATTCCTGCCGCTTCTCTCCAAGACTCTCATCTGGCTTAGAGACAGTCACTCACCCTGAGTCTGCTTATGGGCAAGAGCCAGTGAGTTCTCTGGTGTCTCTTAGGACATTAATCCTAATGGCTCAGGGACCCATTCTTGTGACCGTATTTAACCATAATTGCTTTTTAGAGACACCCAACTCTACACTGAGGGTAAATTTAGGTAGAGCACAAAATATTCATTCTCTAACAGTATGTCTGAGAGCAGGCCCAAGCATTTGCAGGTATACTACTCCGTTAGGTGAGTTGTCTCTGCTGGTTGAAAGATGAAACTCTGAGGGTTCTTACCCTTTGAGCTTGTTCCCAGCACAGTGAGCATCCTGCTGGGGACAGGATTGCAGAAGGATTGGCCTTCTGAAGAGGCTCCATCGGACACCCACTCTGGCCCATAGTCAGCCCCTTTCTGGGACACGTGGGTGAGCTTGAACCTGTTCATGCCACCCTGAGTCTAGCTACATCTTCCCTTTTTTGGAAGGGAAAATGGCCAATAGAAAGCTTTTTTTCTCCTTAAGCCTGGACAGGTACCTGAAAGGTGATGAGTTTGCATTTCAAAGGGACACTGAGGCAGAACATCCTTTTGGATAAGAAATTTATTAGAGTAGTTAGTAGCACTGTAGACATACATGCCGTAGGTGGGTTCTGAGGAGAGTTCAGGCCCATTCGAGATAGTGGGGTCCCTTGTTCCATGTTTGAGAAGGGGAGGGTCTCATGCTATATGGCCACAGTACGTATTTGCAGTCAGGTTGCCTCTAATCCTGGCAGGAGAAGGAGGGAGTATTGCATTACCAGAAAGAGAGAAAGGCATCTTGCTGGTGAGTGACTTAGAGAGTGGGATGGAGAGACACATTTATTTAAGGGGGGTACCCATTAGACTTGTGGTGGCAGTGGGTGTGCCACTAGTAGCCTTCAGATGTCTCGGTAACCGGGGACTGTAAAGTTCCTTGGGAAAATGAGGACTAAGGTGTCATCTGTCCTAGAATTCTGGCAGCATCTGAGATCTGTTAGGGGTTACAGATTGCACATAGGCTCTCTCTATTCCCTTCCTTGCAGCCCTGAGGGAGACTTGCTGCAGGTAGGTGTGGCCTGATCAGCACCCAGCTCCAAACAGAACAGTTCCTTCTTCCTTCTGGTTGACACTGTTTTTATTACAAGCACTGTCCTCCCAGGCTAGCCCCTAACCTCCTGGGCTCTGGATATTACCAAAATTGGGGGTTACAACCCATGCTCCAAGCTAGATTTGGTCATCCATGCTCAATAAGCCAATTACAAGAGTCAGATCAATTACAAGAGTCAGATTAATTGTATAATCCAGAAAGGAAAAAAAAAAAAAAACAGGAAATTTATTCAGTGTGGCCATATTGGAAGGATGGTCAGAAGCTAAGGTCTGTGTTGATTAGGTTATTGTCAACTTGGCAGAAGTTAGAGTCACCTGAGAAAAGGAAGCCTCAGTTGAGAAAATACCCTGTCAGACTGGACAGAAGGCGAGCCTGCGGGGCACTCTCTTAATTGATGATAGATGCGAAGGGCCCAGACAACTGTAGGTGGTGTCATGGTTGGGCAGATTGGTCCTGAGGTATGTAAGAAACCAGCTGAGCAAGCCATGAGAGCAAGCCAGTAAGCAGCACTCCTCCATGGCCTCTTCTGTATTTTGTGTCTTCTTTATTCCGGCCTCGAGTTCCTGCCCTGACTTCCTCAATGAAAGACTGTAAACTATGAAGTCAAATAAACCCTCTACTGCACAAGATGCTTCTGCTAGTGACCTTTATCATGAAATAGGAAGCAAACTGAGACGCCATCTGATGAGTCCTGGTCAAGGTGTAACCCCACCCACTTTGCCTGTCACTGCCTAGTCTTCAGTCTTGTCCTGTAAAGTGGTAAGCTAGATTTGTGTGAAATTTCTTTTTTTAGGAGAAAAGTTCCTTTCTGGCTGGGGCCTTTTCCTTCCCAGCATGAAATTCCTGGGGGAATTCCTATTTCCTTAGGGTTCGTTGTTTCTGTTTGAGAGACAAAAATGTTTCTTTAGAATATCCTCATTTCTGCCAGGCTTGTTACATGACTCTGAGATGTGACTGTCAGCCTTTTCTCATTCTTACTGTTGAGATCTGACCTGCCCCGTTATTCCCAGCCCTGCCCTCAGCCCTGTTCCAATTCTTTCATCATGTTTTGTTTTCCTTTACACACACACACACACACACACACACACACACACACACACACACACTTTCACCAGGGAGCCTGGCTGGCTGCCCTCAGCCCTGGGACAAATGCAACCTGCTAAGAGCAGGAAGATGACCAGGAACCTATGCAGGCGTGGCCCTCCAGTTCTCAGCTCTACTGCTCAGTGTAGAGAGGAAAATTCTCTTTCTACTTTTCGGTTTGCTAAGTGGAGGCTGACAAAGATGTCTCAGAGCTGCTGAGACATTAAAGAAGAAACGCTAGTCAGGTATGGTGACCTGGACCTACCTATAATCCTGGCTCTTGGGAGTGAGGCGTGAGGATTGCTCAGAATTCAATGCCAGCCTGCGTTAAATAGTAAGACTGTCTTAATCCCCACCCACAAGGAGTAAGTACAGTGAGAACTTGTGGCTGTCGGCCGGTACACAGAGCTGCTATTAAACAGTAGCCCATCAGTTGCTTGCTGTCACTCATGACACAAGTCTCCGCCTACTGCCTTGGTCTTAGTCTAAAAGGAATTTTGGCTAGGGAGTGTGTGAGGACAGCTACAGAAATTGCCAGGGGTGATGGTGCCAGGTTTTATTTAAAAAAAAAAAAAAAAAAAAAAAAAAAAAAAAAAAAAAAAAAAAAAAAAAAAAAAAAAAAACAGGTCTCAAAGAAAGAAAAAGAAAATAGTTGTGTCACCTTTAGTTATAAAGCCATGGCCTGAAGTGCCAGGTACCTAGAAGGAAGATGAGCGTCCCGGTAGGACATTTATAGGCGAGATTTCCAACCTAGAGTCTGAGTGGAAAGGGTAATTGGTCAAAAAAGCAAATGCAGACCAAGACAGAGGGAAAGAGAGAATCGAGTGGACTAAGAACCTCTTTGAGTCTGTGTGTCTGGATGGCCTAGAAGAACCTAGACGCCATTGTCAACACAAAAACCACAGCTCTCATCTTAAAGGGAATAAGAGAGAGAGAGTTCGTTCCAGAGCAATTCTGAAAGAACATGGCTTGGGAACGCAGATTTCAGTTACCCCAAGTTCCATATTCCAACATAGAAGCAGTTTTGTGAAGTTTTACAGAACAGCTAAACAGCTAAGACAAGTTTAAAATATACCGATGCGTGCACCAGAGAGGTCACAGCAAGATGGAGGAAGCTTGTCGGTAAGCCTAGGATGCTATTCTCTATTAACGCTAACACTGGCAACTTTAGGGTTGGTGGAAGCAAGGGCCCTGCTAAATTAATAGAATTTAAAAGGGTTTATCTATTAATCTCAGGATGTTATTTCTAACACAACTGGGCAAGGAAGCTAGCTAAAGATACGAGGATTAGCATTCCAGGCTCTCCAAAATGCTACAGTTCAAATCAGTCAGCCAGTCTCTGAGGACAAGGGCTCTTCCCAGTGGGTTCTGGGTCACATCAGTAAGGGCTAACATTGCCTTTCCCCTGGCACATGCTAGTTCATCAGCTCCTCTCATGATGTCTGGTGCTAGATAGGAATGAAAGATGGTAGGAAAAGCATGTATGAGCCAGGTCTCAGTGTGATCCCGGCTACTTGGGAAGCTAATGCAAGAGTATTACAGGTTCAAGGCTTGCCTGGTTTACAGAGTTTAAGGCTAGACCAGGCACCTTAGTTAAATCCCGTCTCAAAAAGAAGAGTGGCTGTAAATGCTGTTCAAGGGTAGACCACTTGCCTGTTATGCACAAGGACCTGGGTTCCAACCTCAGCCCTCTGGAAAAGTACTCACAGGTGATAACCGCTGGCATAGTGACTAGTACGTTTATGGTAAAGTCAGCCAAAGTGAAGAAGTAAGGACCAAATACACATCTGCCTGCCACTCCTGTCTGCCAGCACTGTTGGATTGAGATTTCCTAGATGGAATCCCACATCACCATGTGTAAAGCACGCCAGAGTACAGTACTGGCTACTTTGGACTGAAGAGAGATCTGGTAGCAGCGACCTGGATGTTCATGACTTCTTTCCAGATCTTAAGTATTGCAAATGGTTTAGCCTTTAGAAAGGTTCAACTTAGTTTTCTGAAAATTTAGTTTAGCCTTTAAAAGGCTTGCCTTAGTTTTCTGAAATTAAAAAAAAAAAAAACACCTTTTTGGGCAGTTCACCAGTTCATTCATTTAATGGTTTAGAAGATGAAACCAGGGTCTAAGTAAACACACAGCTATTGAGCGTCATTCCCAGCCCTTAGTTTTCAAGAACAGGTTTCCCTTTATAGCCCAGGCTGTCCTTGAACTCGAGGTGTTTGCACTGTGCTGGAGTTACAGGCCTACCCCCTCACAATGTCTGTTGAGACATTTCAAGTCACAATTACGTTGTCTTACATTTGGAAGGTCAGCCAGCGTTGGTGTCTCGGAAAGTTTCATTGTATAAGGTGGCAGCCGTGTGACCCCAGTGTCACAAAGGCTGGAGTATCCGTTGACACACCCCAGAGACTTGCCTCTTGTCCCCAAGGAGGACCAAACTGTGCATCGGTTTCAGACATGCTTTCTGATCCAGCGTGTAGATCTCCAGGCAGTCCTGAGAGACCACATCAGGTGCTGTTCCTGTAAGTGACTCTCCTCCATGTAGAAACCCTGGCTTCAATGTCATGGCTCTGCTCACTTGTCCTCTGTGACCTTAGGAGTTCTGGGCATCAGTCTTCCTTTATAAGGGAGCCCAACCAGCTCTTTAAATATTCATGTAAATGTTTACCACATGAATTTACCAGAGTGTAACTTTCATTTCTGTGGCATCTAGAATTTACTACTTTCAGCTTTGACAAAAGCGCCAATATTTGTTCTTTTCAAACTCTCTGGCACATTTTTTATTGCCATGATTTTTCTCCAAGAAAACTGTTTTGGTTTAAAAATCATAGTTTTGGATGCCACAGTCAGGAGATTTCTGCCTTTTCCCTGTGGTTTGGATGATTTTCTGTGAATCTTCATTCCTATGAAAGGACCAGGAAGTAAGATATAAATCTCTCTCCAGTGGTAACTCTGTTCTTTCCCACTCCAGAGAAAGCCTCAGTGTGTAGGAGGCCTGGGCACAGCTCTTGGAACCTCAGGTCGGTGTTGGCATCCTTCTCAGAACGGTGACTTTTATCCAACTCCATGTGCCCCTCCCCTTGACCATGATACTCCAGTGTCCTGGATCACACAGCTGAACACTTTGCCTGGGCATTAGGGCTCATCTCCAAAGTTCAGGATCCTTGGGAGGCAGATCACCAACATCTATTAAACTTTGAAGTACCCGCCTTCAATTTAGCAATTCCATGCCCATTTCCAAGTTCTTCAAAGAGGACGAAGGACAGACAGGTTAGAGAGTGAGCGTCCAAATGACAGTACAAGATTTTTACTGGGGTGTGGATGAGCTTTTGTAAAGGGGTCTCTAGTCTACAAACCAAAGGAAGAGGAGAGCTTCCCTTTTGGGTTCATAATTGTTAGTTGCCAAGGATACAGTGAATGAATTAAAGAATGTCAGTGGTTGTGACCAATAGACATCTCTCCTGGCCAGGCACTCCCAGGGGTCAGTAGGGTAGGGAAGGCAGGCATGTCGGGAAGCAAAGTGAAATATTTATGTAGGCCAAAGCACTGTAGTTTAGGGATTGTTCAACCTCATATTACTCTACACACACAAAGAAGGGTCACAGGAAGTGTTAAAGGAACAGAGTCACACAGGCTGTTTTGTTGGCAATATTCTGTGCTGGTATAGTTAGGCTATGCTACCTGGTTGTTGGCCAAATGGCTAGATACCGCTGTGGAGGTATTTTCAGATACAGTTTACCTGCACATGAGGGAGCTGCTAAGTACACATCCCTTCAGAGTACGGCTGTTCTCACTGTACCAGCTGAAGGCCTGAAGGGACTGAACTCTTCTTCAGAAGAAATTCTGTTTCCACTAGACTTCAGTATCTGGCCTTGGGGTTTGCAGCCCCTGGAAATCATGCATTTGCCAGCCTCCATGATCATGGGAGCCAGTTCTCCAAGAATACATCTCAATACATACAGACCCCAGTGTGGCTCTGGATGTCTGACTCATCTGTGGACATTTCTCAGAACTCTGACACACAGTTCCGTGTCGTATGATGCTGCCAGTGAGGAGAACTGTTGCCAGCCTCTCAGGCTTAGTTTACTTCATAGTGCTGAGGCGTAATCTCAGGGCTTCATGTGTGACAGGCACTTGCTCTGCCAACATTCTGTCCTGGGGAACTGGCACACTGTACACGGATGTGTCCCCAAGGTTGCTGTAGAGTGAAATTGTCAGTGTGTTTACATAAGAAGAGTCTGGAAAACATGACTGTTGAGGCAAGAGAAGGGATTAGGGTTCATCAGATCTCAAAACATGTGTTCCTAACATCATGTGGCTTGGGGTGAGAGCAGCAATGGGAAAGAGAGGGCAGCAGAGCCAAGATGAGAACAAGACCATGCTCCGTGTGTCCATTGGGATGTTTTCTGCTGCTGACAACAGGAGGGCCAACTAGAAGGGTTTTCTCAGAAGTAGAATCTCACTTTGTCACCCAGAGCAACAAGCTTGGAGTGTGGTAAGGACAGGTGACAAAGCCAGGCTTTTCAACAGAGGATGTCACCATGGGGGTGGGAACCTCTCTGCTCCTCGTCCTTGGCCTGTCTGCCCTGTCTCCCCTTAGGACCCTATTCACAAGGTGGCTGTACAGATCGCAGGCATCACATAGAAACATGGTAAATGTGACAAACACGAACAATTCCTTCTCGTCCTTGTGTCCATACTTACACAAGCCTGCTCTGGTCCTTTCGGCGGAGCTGAGTTACAGACTAACATCACTTTCAGGAATCAAAGTTCTTTGAGATCACAGAGGATATTAACTGGGACAGGAGTGTTTGCCACTGGAGACTGGTTCTCTTGTGATGGCTTCAAGGCATGCATTTTAGAAGAAAGGGTCTACTAAGGTTAGCCAGTGTGCCTTTTAGAGTGGCTGAGGGAAGAATGTGATTTTTAATCTGTCCAAACATTCTGTTTATAAACTCCATCTTCTTATATCTGACATCCGTGTTTTACTTCAAACTTGAGCCATGAAATCCTTTTGAAAAATTCATTCAGCAAATAAATACTGAGTTCCTACTGTGTGTCAGCAGCCGTGAGGATGTGATCGATGGTGGAAATTCGGATGGCAAGGATTGATACTCTAACCGAAGAGAAGGAAACATGGGCATTAAAAATGGATTCCCACCTCCTGCCTTTCCGTATCCATCGGTAATTTCTCATCCTTGTCAAGCTTCCTGTGGAGCGAGAGGAACATTTTAATGCTGATGCAAGGAAGAGGCAGAGATGCCACTCTGCAGGAGGTAGGGGAAGATGGGTTTAGAGTCTCATTGCAGAGGAAGAGAGAGTGTCAGAAGTGCCCATGGATTCAAATCCTACAACAGATGCTGTGGCAGATTGTGTATGGGCTCAGTGCACTTGTGTGTGAGAGTGTGGGTGTGTGCATGCCGTAGCATCTGTGGCAGATTGTGTATGGGCTCAGTGCACTTGTGTGTGAGAGTGTGGGTGTGTGCATGCCGTAGCATCTGTGGCAGATTGTGTATGGGCTCAGTGCACTTGTGTGTGAGAGTGTGGGTGTGTGCATGCCGTAGCATCTGTGGCAGATTGTGTATGGGCTCAGTGCACTTGTGTGTGAGAGTGTGGGTGTGTGCATGCAGTAGCATCTGTGGCAGATTGTGTATGGGCTCAGTGCACTTGTGTGTGAGAGTGTGGGTGTGTGCATGCCGTAGCATCTGTGTGGAGGGGAGAGGACAGCCCGAGGAGGTGATCCTCATCCTTCACCTTGTTGAGATAGCAGTTCTCTTGTTGACCGCCATGACACCAGCACACTGGCCTTTCTCTGCTTCCCATCTCCCTGTAGGGGCAGGGGGATTTTACAGGTGCTTGCACTATGCATCTGGCTTTTATGTGGGTTCTGGGTATTCAAACTCAGACCTTCATGCTTGCCCAACAAGCACCTTTACCTGCTTGAGCCATTTCTCCAGCCTCATTTTTAAAAAATATTACTTGGAGTTGGAGAAGTGGCTCAGTGGTTAAGGAGCACTGCTTCTGAACAGGACCTGAGTTCAGTTCTCAACACCCATGTCAGGCAGTTTATGACTTGCCTATAACAGCAGCATCAGGGAGTCCAGCATTCTCTGGCCTTCACAAGTGTTTGCACACACACACCCCCCCACTATACATACACAAACACACACATTTAAAAATAAAATTAAATAAACATCTTTAAATAGAACCTATTATGCATGCCCTGAATGACAGGAAGGTAGGTTATCAGGTTCTCAGGGGAACCAGCTAGCAGTGGATGTTGTGAGCACCCACACCCACCGTGAGATTTATTAGACTTTGGCTTAAGCTAGTATACATTTAAATCCTAGAGCATGGAGACTCAGCCAGAGGCGCAGTTCAGAGCCCAAGAATGATGGGTGGTCCAGGCTCAGGCCCTGAGAACCAGCAGCTATAGCTGCAGTGGTTAAGTGTTGTATCTTGGGTGGGCAGGTGGAAGGATTCTGTCTTCACCACAAAGCAGACACACAAAGTGAACTCTCAGGACAGCGTGTGTTAGGATGGCCTTGCTCTTTAGCTGCCCTGGTATGTTTGAGATTAGAAAGGTAGGAAATGAATCTATAAGACGGTGATTTTTACTTTTTAACATGTTAATATATCTGTGTATTTTTTATGTCCATGTGTATGTGTATATGTGGTTATATACATGTTGTGGCACACCTGTGGAAGTCAGAGGACATCTTGTAGGAATCGGTTCTCTCCTTTTGTTATATATGGTCTAGGGATCAAACTTGGGTTGCCAGGTTTAGCAGCAAACATATTTTACCCACTGAACCATCATACCAGCCTTCTATAGACAGGCAGGCAGGCATGCACGCATGTGTGCATGCATTCGCGTGTACACACACACACACACACACACACACACACACACACACACACTCCTTCTTATAGTTTCTTCTCAGCTGAGTTCTCTACCTAGGGCCTCAAAAGGCTGAAGTTAGGTTCTACTAGGACCCTGTGTCGTGCTAGAGGCCTTGGTGGAAGATTACATTGAGAAGTTCATTCTGAGTTTGACCAATCCCCTCCCTGTGCTGTAGGACTGACTGCATTCCTTTCTAGCAGTCAGCTTACCTGCTAGTCACGAGGCCATAGTGTGGTTTGGATGCAGCCCATCCTCCTGAGGACCGTGCACTGGAAGCTTAGTCCCCAGTGTCACAGTGTGGACAGTGTGGAGAGATGGCTCCACAGTTAAGAAGTGGGCCTACTGCAAGGTAGTCATGTGTGTCATTTCGTCCCCTCAGTTCCCTGGTCCTTTTGATCTCTACTGGAAGAATTCAGATAAGCCACTGGGTTTAATATGGGTGATAGGTTCTATGGCGTGGTAAAGCGAGGCACTCTCAAAGCTTGAGAGTGACCGGTGGCCAGAGGGACGATTGTACTGTGTGTACCCTATGCAGATTTTATATTTCTGGCTTCTAGAACAGGGTGCTTTCCCCAAAAGGTGTCTCTCTCTCTTCTCTCCTCTCCCTTCCTCCCTTCTCCCTCCTTCCTTCCCCCCCCTCTTTCTTTCTATCGTTTATTCTTTCTCTCTCTCTCTCTTTCTTTCTTTTTTTGGACAGACCCATTTGGATTCTGTTTTGAGTGAAGGGCACAATGTTTTTGTTCTTTGCCAAAAGGCTCCCTCCTGCCAGATAATAATCTTACGACCTTCTGGGCAATTCAGAACGTCATGTCTCCACCCAGGGCTGGAGATCCCAATCTTGAGAGCAGTCTTCCGTCTTGAAGTTTCAGTTCCTGCTTTTACAAACCACTGACTATGGCAGAGGGTCCACCCGCCCATCCCCAAGCCTGGTGTTATCTGATCAGCTACTTAACAATGCAGATTACACTCTGTGAATCTTAGAAGGTGTTACTGGGGAAACTGTCTAGGCTCTCTGAGATAGGATATTGAGGTTGTGTCTTGGGAAAAGAATCCAGGAAGATTTAGAGGAGGGGTAAAGATACATTTATCTAAATAGAGAGTAAGACCCTTCAGTGCACTCCACAGACTGGGAGTGAGCTCCAGCAAGCACATGGCTCAAGAGATCCTGTGGGCTCTTGGTGATGGTGGGGGTGGGGATTTCAGCAGATTTTTACTACAAACTTCGACGGGGCGGGGTGATCCCTGAAAGGGTGGGCCCTTCTTTATCTGTCATAGGCAACTGATTTTTTTTATCTGTTGAAGGGAAGTTGTATTGTTGTTGTGATCTGGAGACTGACTTAGGATCTGGATCCCTGAATTGCTCTTCTTATGACTTATACTCATGTCTGTCTGTCCATATCCTTCCTCACTCAGTGAGACTAATGATGTCTCCCCGAGGGAGTTCGTTCTTGGTGGGAAGAGGTTGTTATTCGGTGAGGTGAGTCTACATCTGTAGGTTGTCTGCATGTGACAGGTTCTTTCTGTCTTTCTGCCATGTTGTGATGCAGGCAGAGTGGCCCTTATTAGAGGCTTCAACAAACCTGTCAGATCTTGAACTGTCAGGATCCAAAAGTATGAGCTTAGCATCAACTTTAGGGATGGAGTGACAGAGGTTAAGACACTGGCTGCTCTTCCAGAGGTCCCATGTTCAATTCCCAGCACCCACATGGTAGTTCACAACCATCTGTAATTCTAATTCCAAGGGATCTGATGAACTTGCTGGCCTCTTTGGCTTCAGACCTACATGTGGTACACAGACAGACATACATACAGGCAGAACACCATGCATGTAAAATGAAATAAAATTTAAAAGTTTAAATGCATACTTTAATAAATTGTTAGAAACAAAGAATAATCTTCATGTTGCACAAAGTAACACACAGACAGTGCAAAATTAACTCAGCAAGGTGATTTCTGTCCTGCAGAAATGGTGCATTGGAACCCATGCCAGGCTGGCAAGCACACTGGCACCAGAATACCTCTGTCTTTTATCCCTGATATAGGTGGTGACTGTCTCATTTCCATTGGTGAGAACTGACTTCACAGTCTGATACAATTGGTTAATTAGTGCAAAGAAGGAAGGGGGAAGTTGCAAAAATAAGAGTTCCCATAAGCCATCTTTGATTTTAAAATGTTAAATGAAAGAGTAAATAAATTAATAGCCATTTCTCACATAAACAACCATTCTCAAGTACATTGTCATAGCAATGGACACTGGACTAGTTTCTTCCTAACATATGGACAGTTGGAGTCACATAGAGAAAGGTAGGACAGATAGCTCTCCGAAGAAAGCAGGAGTATATTAGGCAAGTTGGAGCACAGGGTTGGAGAACATTAATGTGGTCAAGCATTCACTCACCTTGTCCTTGGAAGTTAAATTGGCCAATTAAAATATACTGGTTTGAAATAGTCTCATTCTGTAGCCAAGGCCTCAAGCTCACAATAATCTCCCTGCCTCCATCTGCCAAAATACTGGGATCATAGGGACCCAGCCTAAGTCAAGAATTTTAATTGAAAAAAAAAAAAAAAAAATAGAAGGGGCCTGGAGGTGCAGGTCAGCACTAGAGGACTTATCTGACACCTGCAGTGTCCTAGGTTCAGTTCCCAGAACTACTTAGTTAATAAAATAAAAGGTGAGAGCATAAGGTCGAGTCAGTCACCTGGTGCACACAGGGACGTACTGTATGGGAGGAGGTCTTTATCCATGATGTTTTCCCATGCCTTGTTCTGTGTCTTGTCTTCCTTGGATGCTTGGGTTGAAATGTGGGAGATACCCAAATAGTGAGAGGTGTGGAGTGACTGGCATGGGCGCAGGGCTCTGAGGCCTGGGACTGCTCCTGATCTCCGTGGCATCGTGCCAGACATGCACCTTGACCAGGTATTAACAACAGCCCATTTATCCTTAGTGCTGAGTGATGTTCCATTATCTGAACACTAGTTTTATCCATCCATTATCTACAAAAGGACACCTTGGGTCTCTATTTTATGAATAAAACCATTGTGAACATCCACGTGTAGGTTTTTGTGCCGACAGATGCTTTCAGCTCGTTTGTGAAAAACGAAAAATGCGGCTGTGGGGTCATATGACTACGAGCATATTTGGTTTGTAAGAAATCGCCTATCTTCTTCTGAAGCGGATGTCCTACTTTGCAACCCCAGCAGCCGCGGAAGTTGAGAGTTCCTCTTGTTTCATCTCCTGGCCTGGACTTTGGTGTTGGTGTTTTAGAATTCATCCATCCCAACATGTGAGGGTGGTATCTCATCTTAATTTGCATTTTCCTAATAACATGGTGAACACAATATGGTGAGCATATCTTCTCATAAGAGGACTTTACCAGCGTGTTCACCAGTGACACAGCAGAAAAAGGACACATTTACATGTGGCCAATTCATGTTTACAGGATTTCTCAGTCATTTTGCAGAAGTACCCAGTGGGCCTGAGTGCCCTGTGAAGAGTCGGTACTTGGCTCTCCATGTTTGATTTTTGTATGGGAATATATTTACAACTTCCGCATATGAGGTTTCCAAAGAATGGGAACAGCATCTTGTTACTGCTCTGTGTGCTCCATGGTCATTTTGATTAAACTCTGAGAATGTAAGACACAGTGGCAGAACCCACCCTCCAAGTGTGTGTGGTTCTACTCAGCAAACAACTGTGGAGAAGACGCCTCCCTGCATAAGGCCTTGGATTCCCCAAGAGCAAGTTAGACTCCCTGCATTCCTGGAAGCCATGTTCTAATGCAGGAGAGCACAATAAACAAAGCCAGAGCCAGCTCAGTGGTCCACATCTGGCCTGAAGTAGAGGTGATGGGAAGATTTTCCCCAGTTAGCCAGGCTTTTAAGAGCATTTCAGTTTCCTTGAGTTTGAGAATTTGTGTTTGTTTGTTTGTTTGTGTTTGCTTTTGTTTTAGTTCTCTCTTTGGTGGGTCATCACTCAGATGCTGATGGGAACCCAGTAGCACGTCTGCTGTTGTAGGCTATGGTGGATTTCTCCCTGAGGAGGGGGCTCAAGAGTGGGAGGATAGTCGCAAGCAATGGGAGTCAGTGAACAGTGGAGAAGCTGACATGTCCTGAAGCCTGGATAGTTCATCTGGAGCTTTAGGTACTTCTGAAACAGGCATGTACCAGGAACTGGGTCCTCAGAAAACACGCTGGGGGATTAGCAGTGTAATTTAGTTGGAAGAGAAGGGAGAGTAGAGCGAAAAATGCTGGTAACCATAGCAACACGATGCTGACAGTTGGGTCACCACAAAAGAGAATATTGATGGACTGTGATCGCCTAACACTGCTGGGGAAAGTGGCACCTTGAGTTTACCAGGGTGAGGAAAATCACAGATGCTTTGTGTGGCTCAGCCCTTGCTGGCTGGGCTAGTGGACTTACCATTCATTTCCTCATTTCCATTTCTTCCCCTATTAAGATTGTGTACTAATTATTACTCTGACATGATTTCTGGATTAACCTTTTTTTTGTGTGTGATTATTAGTAAACTCAGTCTGTAAAGACGACATAGCATTAAGTCTTAGTATTTTTGTAGATAAACTGGCTCTCTCCCCTAACCCCTTCACTCTAAAAGAACTGCTTTTTTCATTAATTATGTATTTTAAGAAAATCTTTCCACTCCTCTTTCTCTCCTAACAGAGAAAGTAGAAAACGAGAAAGGGTTGGTTAGAAGTATTCCAAACAATTGTCTAAAGAGAAACAAATGGATACATCTCTATTTATCCGTAGAAAATGTAACTTCTCACCCATCAAAGCCAGTGGTAGGGAGTTGGCAAGCCCCTGGATGGAGAAAAATGTTTCTTGTTTTTATTGTTAACAAGCAAAGCTGCTTCTGGAGAGGGGAGACTTGTTCTCTGCTTTCAGCCAGTGTAAGATGTCAGCTTCTGAGGCTGGTGCTGTGCCGACACAGCATGTGGTCCCTCTGCATGGCTGGCTGACAGTGTGTAGCAGCTTTGAGCTGCTTAATGTTTGCACCAAGAAATTCAGCATCTGCCCCTACTAATGGGTAGGATCTGCCCGAGCCATCATGCTCTTGACCTCCCAAGTCCAGCCTCATTAGCTTTCATATGCTGTGGGAGCTAGAGCGAGCATGTGTGCTGAACACCCACCCCTTGCCTGGTATCCATTCTGCCAGCTCTGCACATGAGCAGGTAGCACTGATCACAGCTACAGCAGGCTGCCTCCTGCCCCTTCATCCAATGACCTGTCCCCTTGCCTGACTCCAGAGTATGTGACTCGAGAGAATGCACACACAGCAGCCAGGGAGCCAGGTGCCCAGAATCCAGAGAAGCGTTATCTTATGCAAACAGGCTCAGTTTTGCTGCCAGCTAGGCATGGTTCTGTAGGAGATGCCAGGCAATGGCTGGAGCTGGGATGTTCTTCCTCGCTCCGAGTTTTTATCTCTCCCTCCCAGAGTATGCTGGGGATGCTGTTGGTTTCATGGAGGGTGCCATACATTAGACATCAGGGCTTCAGAGGAAATGCAAGGTCACAGTGTGCCTGATGTGAAGGATGTGAGGGTTACATATGCCAGCCTTGATGGTGAAAATGAGCAGCCCAGTCCTCCCATCACGAGTACTAGCTGTTTTGGTTTTCTCTCCAGTCAAACAAGGTGACTTTCACTATGATTTTTTTTTTTTCCTACTAGGGACTTGCTTAGATATGTGCAGCTCTTGTTAGAGTAATGATTATACACCAGTTAGCATCTGCTGCTTGGTAAAGCACCCCAATCTCAGCAAATTAAAATGTGAATATTTTAACTTTGCTTCCTGGCCCTTGCTAACTCTGCTGAGACAGTCTGTGGGCTCAAGGCAGGTCCAAGATGGCATCTTGCACCTGTCTGCTGTTTGGCTGGCCCGTTTATCTGTCATCATCCAACAGGCTGGCTTAGGCTTGTCCTCACCAAACAGGCAAAGCTCTGGAGAGGAGGCAGGTGCAGCAAGACCCTCCGATGCCTAGGTTCAGACACTTAGGGTCATAGCTGCCAGGTTATGTTTGTCAGAATTAGTTCTGGGAGCACCCTGGATTCAAGAGGTGGGAAAATGGAGGCTCTTACTGAGTGGGGGAGCTGTAAGGGGTCCTGGATAAGGAGGTCACAGTGGAGACCATTTTATAAACAATATACCTCACATAATAATAACATCTATTATCTGCTATTGTGCTGAGCTACTGAAAGGCTGCAGTTGGCCTTCATTCTTGTGTGGTAGAAACAATCAGGCAGAAATGTGAATTCACCAGCCCTGGCTACTGAGGAGTCTTGGAACTGGAGAAAATGGAATTTTCTCCACATTATATATATTTTCCATCAGTCCCCCTTTCCTACATAAAACAAAAACAACAACAACAAAAAAAATCCTTATTCCCTTTGAAGGTTTTGAGAGCCAAAGTTGTCTAAAATGAGATGACTGTTCTCCCAGGCTCTATTATGTCAGCCTAATTACATATCAGCAAAATGTTTTTCTGGGGCATTGTGCACAAAACAAAGAGCAAAACAACATCTCCAGCCGGCCAGCCTGTCTGTCCCTCCCTCTGGCTGGCAGGCTCCCTGTCCTGTGTGATGGGATGCCTGGGGGAGAGTAGATAGCAGGGCAGCTCTGTGTGGGCCTCAGAGAGGATTACCCATCTCCTCAGAGAGTGTGGGGAGGCCAGTTGTTTTCTGCTCTTTCCTGCTTCCCCCATGGTCCATGGGCTTCCAACCCATATGCTCGTTCACCATGTTCTGCGCTCCTTAGCTCTGCTTCCAAGTGTCCAGTGTGAGTCAGTTTGACTGACTGGAGATTCATAAAAGAACTCTGGTACTGGCATAGCCTACCCTCTGAGATACTAAGGGGCAGACTGGGGTTCTCTGACAGTCCCACTACTTTCGGTAGGATAGCAGAGGTGAAATGCCCCCCTTTTCACCTTGGTGTTTTCCTCCTGCCTTAGCTTTGGGCACCCTTATGTAAGAATGTGATCTCCATTTGTCCTGACACCTCCTCTGTTCCCCTGCCTCACCAGGGAGCCCAATTCCTAGCTTCATTCCTTCCCGCATTTGCAACACGCCCCACCCCTCTTCCTTGGCCAACCCTTCTTAACTCTCAGAAGGAGACACAAATAATCATTATATTAGTTGTCCATTACTGTAACCAAAATACCTGGCAGAGATGGCTTAAGAGAGGACAGGCTTGTTTTAACTCATTTTCTGAGGGTTTCAATCCATCACAACAGGGAAGCACGGTGGTGGGAGCATATGGCAGAGACTGCACACCCTGTGGACCAGGAAACAAGAGGTTAAGATCAAGGAGAGTGTGTGGGAGATTGCAGGAGCAGGGCTACTGCCTTGGAAGGCTCACTCCTGGTACCTACTTCCTTCAGCTAGGTTCCATCCTTTCACGGCTCCGTAGCCTCTTCATTGACCAGTTAGGGAATAAGCATTCAAAATAAAAGCATGTAGGAGATAGTTCAGACTCAAGCTACAGCAGATATCAGGAGCCAGGTGTTAGCCACACAGTAGGACCCCCCTCTCCCCTCTCACCTGTCTCCCCTCTACCTATTCCCCCCCCACAGGATGTAGATAATTGGTTGCTTCCCTTTCTAGTCTCTCGAGGTTCCCGCTGTTCTGTGGCTCCTGGACCTTTCCCTGTATCAGTCTAGTCTCTGTCCCTGTCATCGTATTTCCTTCTTCGATAAGTACTTTCCTGGGTGTTTCTGCAGGTTCCTTACATTCAGTACAAGAATAGAGTCCCGCTTTGTGTCCTGATTTCCCTGATATGGCATCTGAGCCTCTGTTATTCAGCACTGTAGGGATGAAACAGTCTAGTGTTGGTGGCACTTGTAGCTGCCAGGGTCTTGCTATACAAACAGTTCTCCAGTGAATGGTTTTGCATTTTTCCCCATTTTTTTTATATGTAGGACGAGTTCCCAGAACTTAGATCATCGGTCAGAGGGTAAATGGTAGATGTATTTGTAACTCTGAGAGATGCTGTCAAGTTGTTCTCTAAGAGGGTTGACTCAGTTTGCCCTTCCATCAGCAGTGTGTTTCCTGTCAGCCTGGCAAACAAATAGGCTGTCACACTTGAAAGCTGGATATGTGAAAACCAGTGCCTCAGAGTAGCTTAATTTGCATTTACTTTATTACAAGACTGGTACTTTTTTTTGTCTGTTTAATGGCTATTTGACTCCCCCCATTGCCATATCCTTGTCCATTTTAAAATTTAGATCATATTTTCCTGTCAGTTTTCTGTCTGTCGTATGAGGTTTTACCCATTTTGTGTTTTGAATTTACATGTGGTATCTTCTGTCATACAGGTGGATTTTTATGTAATCCAATGTATTGTTTTAATCTTTTTACTTCTGGGGTCTGTTCTTTGGAGGAGTATCTAGTGGGCCCTTTAGACATTACAATAATAAAACCATCCTAAATGAGAGCAGTTAGATGTGGGTGTTTCCATTTCCTGAAAAATCACGGAGAAGTGACAGGAAAGGAATGATTTAGAAATAGACCAAGTTGATCCTTACAGTCGCAGATCCTGCATCACTGAATTTTCCTGCCCTGGAAAACTTATTTGTAGCTCCAGACTCAGTCGCTGCTCTGGTGAACCCAGTTCTTTACACAGCATCTGAGCCACCCAATGTTCATTGTTCCAGCTGGGGCTGAACAAAGCCATGTTCTGCCTCATTGTGTGGTGCTCAGAGCAAACAAATGTCCTTTTCATGGTCTGCTTGGGCCACATTTTCTTCTTTTCCCCTGTGATTTAATTTTTTTAAAATGGTGTTTCACTGTATGGCCCTGGCTGGTCTGTTCTAGATATATAGACCAGCCTGGCCTTAAAGTGGCAGGAATCTACCTACTTCTGCCTCCTGAGTGCTGGGATTAAAGTCGTGTGCCGCTGTGCCAGGCATCCTTGGTGATTTCATTATTAAAAACAGCCCCTGAGAACAGGCTGGGGTTCCTAAGCCTGGGGCGCTGTGGTGCACTTTACTGAACAGATGCAAGTGCTGGGTGAGGTTATTCAGGCTTCAGTCACATGCTGCTGCCTGAGAGTTCACAAACCAGCAAGACACTGCAAACAAAGTCTCTTTAAACAAACACAAACATGCTGACCAGGTAACAAAAACACAGGAACTACTAAGAACCTCAGTCTGCATTTTCCTTGGGGGGGGGGGGGGGGGGGGAATGGCTCAACATTCACTGACTTAATGTTCTTTATAGAACACAATTGCCAAGAGAGAATGTAGACAGAGAGACACTTGCAGGAACACTAAGAGGAGAAGAGAGACTGGCAAGGTCCATTAGCACTAGGCTAGCCTGGTCTGCTTAGAGTTCCAGAGAAAGAGGGGGGATGGAAGGGGCAGAGGGACAGTGGGAAAGTGGGAGAGGGAGACAGACAGACAGACAGACACAGAGATAGACAGAGAAAATAAGATGAGTGCTTATAAAGCTGTAGAGGGAGGAATGTAAATTATTAATGTAAGTGGAAGACTCCTCCTTTCCTGAGAAGCAAAGTCTTCAGGACTTCAGCACAGGGGATGGAGAGGAGGGAGGGGATGGAAGGAGCCGCTCACCACAGAGCTGAAAACCAGGGCAAGGTGTAAAGCTCCATGTAGTATGATCAGCTATGAGGCCAGGTCTCTGGTCATGGTAGTTCAGGGATCGTACACAGTCAACAAGTATTCGTGAAACACAAACAGGCTTCTACAGAAAAGAAGGGAGGACTTGGAAGATGGATGAGCTTTGGGGTCTCAGATAGGGATGGAGAATATTCAGTGCATAAGAAAAGGGCTGGGTACAGGGAGAAAGCCTTGTACAATCCATGTAGTTCATGAAGGTAGGAGTAGCAAGCTTAAAACAACGACTTTGACTAGCAGTCAACCCAGGAGAAGAGAAGACGGAACGGGGAAGACCTCCAATAACGGCGCTGTAAAAGGAGACCGCTTTACACAACGGCAGGACGAGAATCCACACGGCGCATGCCTGTCAAGTGTGCAGTCTTGAGTAAAAAGATTCACACTAAAGCAAAATGTTGTGATGTTTAAAGATTCTAAGCTTTCCCAACACAGTACAATAGGCTGCACTCAAGGGAAAACAATATTTAATAATACATACTTAGTTGTAATAAAGCTCTGGCTGATCTCCAGCTCAGGGTATGCTGAGAGCTCAGGGTATGCTGAGAGCTCATCTAACAGATGAGCAGGACACAGGAGCCCCATCTCCACCTGGCAGGTGGCTGGTGACTGCCTGCTTCTGTCCCAAGTCTGAGAGTTGGGGAGTTACAGGCAGTCGGCTAGGTGGTTGAGCCCAGGATCAGAAAGGGGGGCTGTCTCATGCCCTAACTTATTCATTAGATAAACCCTTGCATCTTAAACCTCTAGAACCCAGGACTTAGAAAGGGAACTGAGAATTCAGGATGGAGGCCGTGCAAGAGTCTGATCACTAACGCCTGGCCTACGAGGTAGAAGGCCGGGATTTCTCCAAGTCGGGACCTTTAACAAAAACTGCCCTACACCAAATTAGCTAGCCAGACTTTTTTTTTTTTTTTTTTTTTTTTTTTTGCTTTTCTCTATGATACTGTCCCTTTCTGTAGAATGGTATATTAAAAACTGCTTCATTTCCACTGGTCCATTTTATTACCAAGTGAAGATCGTATCACCCATATGTGTGTGTCACAATATTTAATATCTAGAAACAATACTTACACAATTTTACATGGAAAATAGATGTCGGACTAGGCTTCTATTTCAAAATTGTCAATTAAAACTACAGGCACATGTAGAGATTCAAAGGATTTCCAGGCTGCTGCTCTTTAGGGAGGCACTAAAGGAGATGATGTCCCCGCAAAGTGGGAAGGAAACTAGAAACAAAAACCTACGAGTCATAGACACCAGAATCGAGAAAACACCGGCATGGAAAGCAGCCAGGCCAGATCAGATGGTTTAGAGAGCTCCAGAAAGGGTGTCTTTCCCTGAAAGACATGATGAATGGTGGCATAAAATAGACTTTAACATATAGAATAAATTAATTATGAGTTCCTGTAACCATTAGGGAGACAGGGGTGGTGATGGTTAAATGTCAGAAGAAATGAAGAATGGCATAAGAAAGACGACATGTCCCAGTGTAACTCAGGCTGAACACTGGGCTCGTGTCCTGTGCTCTGAGCCAGCCTTGGCTACACATCCTTATGTAGCCAATTAAATAGTTGAAAGCAGGGGCAAGGGGGGATATTTGTTCAATGTGAGCATATTGGGAAGATGGTCAAAGAGACCCAGTAAGTTCCCCAAGTCTACTCTATGGTCTAGAAATAAGATTAACATGTAAATGAAGGGCCAAGATAGGTAGAAGTAAGCAGTCCTGCCCACTGCTGACCGCTCAGTGAGTTTATTCTGGAGCCAAGTTTGAAGGACCACCCAGGAAACATGGGGGTAGGTTACCACTGGTCCTGTGTTCCCACGTGGAAGTAGTCTCACAAAGTTTTACAGTAGCAGAACAAAGAAACCTGTAAATGAGGAGAGGCAGTTATAGCAAGATGGGGGAAGCTCTTCTGAAGACCTCAGATGCTATCTGATGATACTCTTAGCATTTGGCTGGATGCAAATTAGTGGTCTGTTCTGTTCATAGGTTCCAAAATCTATTAGTCACTATTAATCTATTAGTCACTGGATGTTAGTTCTGGCTTAGTGTTGCGCAAAGAATGGCTAGCTGTTCGGGAACAAAACTAGACCCCAGGATAAAGTAGTTAGCGTCTGGATCTGCAGCATTCCGAGCTCTCCGTATTGCTGCAGTTCTGATCAGTCAAGCAGTCTGTAAGGTGTCCTGACAAGGTGATAGATAGTGCTGTGCGAACTCTCTGAGGGACAAGTTCCCTTGTGGCAAGGGCCTTTCCTGAGGAAATTCCCTTTCTTCGGGGTCCATTGTTTCAGTAGTCTGATAGATTTGTAAGAAATAAGTCTGGAAGAAAATGAAATAACAGACTGAGTTCCACTTTGGAATGGTACGAGGGGCTTTTATCGCACTGGGAGGTTGGTTTCCTCCAACCCTGTAGCTGACCATCGAAGGATACCGGAGCACTCACTGTGCAGGGTAGCTAGCTTTTGTAGTGGAAACTAGGGAGCAGGGAAGGGCCTAGAAACTGCAGAGAGGGAATAAGTAGACTGCCTGCTCTGGTGCTTCTGGGCTCCGGGCTGTGTGATGGAATTGGTTACTTTCCAGAATTCCATGGGCAGAAGGTTTCTTAAAGTCTTGGTCTCTTTTATGACCCTGCTTTGGGGGTGAGAAGATCTTTTTTATTCCAGACCCTTTACATATAAAGGCTATAGGTCGGCATTCCTTCCTATCTGGCTACTTCCTGCTGGCAGAGGGGGCACCATTTGGAAGCTTTGGAGTCTGGTGCAACTCTAAGAGAAGCATTGTTTGTGCTTCATCCTGTGTAGTGGACCTGGAGATCCAGGAGGAACATCTGTAGAATGTTTAAAAGATGAGGTAAAGATGCAAGTATTCAGATAGTAAGGAAGGAAGGGGTGAGGAGATAGAGCCAGGGCAGGGGAAACAAGGGCCCATCCAGAGGAGGAGGAGGAAGAAGAAGAGGGGGTGGAGGAAGAAGAGGAGGAGGAAGAAGAAGAGGAGGAGGAAGAGGAAGAGGAAGAAAGGGAGGAGGAGAAAGAGAAAGAGAAGAAGAGGAAGAGGAGAAGGGAAAGGAGGAGGAAGAAGAAGATGAGGAGGAAAAGGAGGAGGAAGAAGAGGAAGAGGAGGAAGAAGAGGAAGAAGAAAAGGAGGAGGAAGAGGAGGAAGAGGAGGAAGAAGAGGAGGAGGAAGAAGAAGAGGAGGAGGAAGAAGAAGAGGAGGAGGGGGAAGAAGAGGAGGGAGAGGAAGAAGAGGAAGAGGATTGTTGTTGAATTCTCCATCTGGCTTCTAAATCTACATCTAAGTTGATGTAGAAACTGCCCCACCACTGGCAGCAGTCATGAAGTCCAGCCCTCTTCAGTTGTAGACCATGACAGCCAAAGAATCAAATTATGTCCTGAAGGGCGTCCAGCTGATACGAAATTTCTTTATGGCTTTCTGAAAGCCAGTGGGGCAGAGAGGTCAACTGATGCAAAGAAGCCATCGTTGTTTTAGTTCTGAGCTCCAAGTAGCAAGAAGAGGCAAGAGCCGGATGGCACATTAGCTAGGCGAAGGGCATTGGTGTCAAGAAAGATCCAGAAAGGAGAGGGGGATTTTAGGAGCCCAAGGTAGCAGCAAAGTTAGATTTGAATAGGGAGGGACTGATGGGTATTTGCAAAGAGCACATTGAGAACCAGAAGAGGCTCAAACAATTCAGATGGACACGGGAAGTTGGAAGGAGCTGAGAGGCACAGCCTAGTTAAGAAAGCCCTACCCACTATTTCAAGCGTCCCCCAGTATGTTTACAGGCCAGGTGAAAGCCAGAAGGTATGGCCGTTGTGTTAGTTAGAATTTCCATTGCTGTGAAGACACATCGTGATCAAGGCAACTCTTATAAAGGACAACATTTAATTAGGGCTGGCTTACAGGTTCAGAGATTTCGTCTATTACTGTCATGGTGGGAAGCATTGCAGCCTGCAGAAGGACAGGGTGCCGGAGGAGCCAAGAGTCCTGCATCTTGATCTGAAGGCAGTAGGAAGAGACTGAGACACACTTTTTCCAACAAGGTCACACCTCCTACTAGTGCCACTCCATGTGGTCCTCTGCAGCCAGTTTTATCTAAACTCCCACAGTCGTCCAGATTGGGAGTAGGATCTATAGTACTTGGTCAGCCATTTAAGAGAAGACACACAGAAGGAGACCAGAGAGAAAGGCCCTGTATGAAATAGAGAATCTCGAAGCCTAGAAATCTAGGGTTGGGTCAGTCTGAACAAGGACAGGATGTCTGGTTGGTCCACAGTGGCATCCTGATTGGCTTTGAACTCATCAGGCCAGTTTGTCAGCAGGGGCCTGACTTGCTGGAGAAAAGCCTGCCAGGTCTTTCTTCTAGGCTGTCAGGCTTCTGTCTCAGGTGAGGAAGAAGCCATCCTGAATGCTCTCCATCTTTTGTCTGTCCCACCCTCTCCCTGTCTGTCTGCCTGTCAGGTAATCTTTCTAGCTCCCCATATCTTATCTGAGAGAACACCTAACTGCTGTTAGGGATACAGGGGAGTAGAGCTTTCTAAAGGACAGCAGTTAAAATGCCTTAGTTAAAATGTCAATCTGAGGCCTAAGGGATGGTTATAACAGAATATAAGACAGCCTTTGACGGCAGCATACATCCTTGAGGTGTGCTAGGCTGGTGGGGTAGCATCTGTAACACACATAAAGTGAGAGTGAGGCCATTAAGATTGTTGCAGTCCTTACTGCGAGCTTTCCTAAGAACAGTTGAGGCAATGTTGTCCTTAGTACAGGAAGTAAACAGCCTTGGACACTGTAAATCTGAAAGTGTTAGCCCCTTATGTTAGCAGGCCTGTGTTGGAGGCAGGTGGCCAGAAAACCTCCTAAGTCTTCCTTAGAAGCCAGTGAATAGATCATGGAAACATTGTGTCAAAGTTAAACAAAACAAAACATGCGGAATAAGATCAACCTTGGAGGCCTGGTGTTACCTCCTTAGTCTAGGATAAGAAGGGGTGTGGTAATTCTCCTAGGACTTAGTAGGACCAGGACATTTTATGGATACCTCCATTTTGGTGCATGCCACATGGTTACATTAACCAAGATGGTGATGAAGTCACATGGTGTATGCTCTTTCCAGAGTATCTTTAACAATGTGGTGACAAAACACATGATTGCTTTTTGCTCATGATAAGCGTGAAGATGGCTAAATATAGCCTATCCCCCATCGGACATGGGTGCCCATGGGATCCCCACGTCTAATAGATTAAATACGAACGGTCACATTTACCCTGGGATAAAGGTCTAGTGACTTTCTTTACTACTTCCTATTATGAAGGAGTTGCCTGTGCTCAACATACCTAGACGCCACAATCTTATAAGCAGCTCCTGCTGGTCTTATTTTACTTAGAAGATAGTGCTGTGTGATACCATGTTAATAAAAGAAAAAAGCTGAATCCAAACTACATACAAATTAGCGTTATCGATGTACACACTGTTAAACTAGGATCTTTTATAAATTTCCAGGTAACCCTTAATAGAAAACACAAGAAAGTCTATACTATACATGAAGTCATCTCTCAGCTTTGAGTGAGTATATGTACGAGATACAAAGCAGCAGATACAGAACAAATCCCTTACTATACTTCTAGAAATCACCAAGGAGGCCCTGTCAGGAACTCTTAAGTTGGAATTACTGATTGGGGAACTTCTAGACAGAGAGGCCTCTGTATGGATAAGCACCCCGTTAGCTGATTTTACTATATCCTCTCTGTATTATGTATTAGGTATCTGTCAATAGCCTGCATTGAACGTAGCTTGTCCATTAGCTTCCCTTAGGCACACAGGACCTTTGTTTGGTTCTCCCCTTCCTTGTTACAGAATGAGGAGGCCAGTCTGGCCCAGGACAGGGTTTGGAGAACATTGCAAGCCAAACATGCTTAAGTCTGAAATGGGAAGGCCAAACCGCATCTCCTGACAGTGGCTTGGTGGATTCCAGCAGCACAGAGCAGTTTGCCGAAGTTACCAAAGGTACTCAGGAGTCCTCTGCTCCTGACGCTCTTAGCAGCTCCCGTCTGGCACACACACTGGGGAGGACACTTCATTGTGGCACACCTGGGACAGTTGCTAATGGCCATCAGCAACCATAGGGACCATACTGCGTTTTTGTTCTGGGCAAGACTTAGGGTCCCCAGAAGGGATGAGGTCTTTGATCTCAATCGGGCCTTTGAGTCAAAGAAGAGATCTATAGGTCGGCCATTTGTCCCCGGGGCATAGAGAGGGCAAGTTTCAGGGAGAGGAAGAAGGGTGTGTGTGGTAAGAAGGCCCTGGGGACAAGGGTAGAGAGAAGACAAGGTGTGTGTAGAGAGGCAGAGCGGAAGAAAAGCTTGGTAAGGAGGGGGGCTCATGAAACAGGTCAAAACCAGAGCAAGAGGGTGGGAATTAAGTTTAGAAGTTGAAGCTAATAAAACTAGATATGCAGAAATGGAGAAGCAAAGGAAGGGCCAGAATAGAGATGGAAGGGCTTGAAGGTGAGCGCTTCGGACCCATTCCTGTTTCACTGTAGGAGCTCTGGCAAGGTGGCAGGTTCCAACACACCAAATTTAGGATAGTGATTTTGGCTGTCATGAGCATATTGAGTCTGGATATAGATCCAACGGGAGCTTCTTTTTTTTTTTTTTTTTTAAACAGAGGGCCTGTTGCCCAAGTTACAGGTCTAAATGGGCTGGGCCTGGTATTTCTACATGAAGTGTCTGTCGGCTTGCAAATGTTACCAGAACCAAATTCCCAAAAGGCTTCCTGGAGGGAACTATCAGAAGAACCAAACACCACTGGTGTCTGGGGTCTGAAACAGAATTGAAGTCCCAGGGCATCAGCGGGTGTCTACATGGCCCTTACCTATGGCCAGTGTTGTTTGTGGGCTCCAGAAATGGCAGTGATGGCCCTCTTGTGTGTAGGAGGTTGGTTTAGAGGTTAACCGAGGTGAGTGAGTGAGTGAGTGAGTGAGTGAGTGAGTGTACCCTTGCTACCAATGAAGAGTTACTGTGAAACTCCTCCATTCACAGAGCTGTTGTTAGAAACCATGGGTGAGGTCTCTGGGTCATAGTGAGTGTCTTAGTTTCTATTTCTATTCAGGGTTTGGTTTCTATTTCTGCACAAAACATGACCAAGAAGCAGGTTGGGGAGGAAAGGGTTTATTCAGCTTACACTTCCACATTGCTGTTCGTCAAAGGAAGTCAGGACAGGAACTCAAGCAGGTCAGGAAGCAGGAGCTGATGCATAGGCCATGGAGGGATGTTACTTACTGGCTTGCTTCCCTTGGCTTGCTCAGCTTGCTTTCTTATAGAACCCAGAACTACCAGCCTAGGGATGGCACCACCTACAATGGGCCCTCCCCCCTTGATCACTAATTGAGAAAATGCCTTACAGCTGGATCTCATGGAGGCTTTTCCTCAAGGGAGGCTTCTTTCTCTGTGATAACTCCAGCTTGTGTCAAGTTGACACACAAAACCAGAAGAAAGATGCCTGGTCAAGAAAGGGTACATGTGTGTGGACCTACTGAGAAGCTCTTCCTGGTTTTCAGCACTAAATGTAAGAAAGGCATCAGAGCAGGGAGTGAAGACTAGACCTTAGGACGTCAAAACAGCAAGAATAGAGGCTTATTGGTCAGTGAGAGGTTGGTGCCCCAAACCCTTATGTTCTGTATCTGAGGGTACAGGAGACCACTCCCTTCAGGCTGCAAGGATTAGTTTTATAATAGTTGAGAATATGGAGGGTAGGGGCCCTGGTATTGGGCCTGTAACTGCTTTTGAAAACTGCCAGGACAGGGATAAGTCAGTTGGCTGCCTATTCTTGTTTCCTCTGGGCTCAAGGCAGTGGGATGGGGATTGCCCGATTTCCCAGAGGGGGATGGGGTGAGTTAAGGTAGGAAGGGAGGGTGAGGGTGGGGCCAGGGAGGGTGGGAGGGTAAGGGTGGGGTAGTGGACAGGTAGGTTTATTAAAGTCCTGGATCTGTTTTTATGGCCCTGGTTTTAGGGTGGGGATTTCCCTTAAGATTGAGAAATAAATGTGTCTCCTTAGAATATTTTTTATTTCTGCCAGGCTCGTACAGACCCATGCTGAGCAGTTTTTATAAAACTGTAATAAAGTGAAATCTGACTTTTGATTTAATTAATAGAAATTGCAGACAAAAGAAAGAAAGAAAGAAAGAAAGAAAGAAAGAAAGGTAGATAGATAATAGATAGATAGATAATAGATAGATAGATAATAGATAGATAGATAGATGGATGGATGGATAGATAGATAATAGATAGATAGATAATAGATAGATAGATAGATAGATAGATAGATAGATAGATAGATCACACTGATGTTGGGTTATAAACTTTCTAACTGGACCAATATGTGGTCGCCCATCCTTTCCCTGTAGAAAGTGTCTTTAGAAATGATCACAGGGGCTGAGCAATGGTGGCGCACGCCATTAATCCCAGCACTTGGGAGGCAGAGGCAGGCAGATTTCTGAGTTCGAGGCCAGCCTGGTCTACAGAGTGAGTTCCAGGACAGCCAGTGCTACACAGAGAAACCCTGTCTGGAAAAACAACCCCCTCCCCCCCCCCCAAAAAAAAAAGAAAGAATCAGAGGTCAAATGTATTTCTTTGCAAGCTATACATTCTGTTGTCACTGTTGGTGGAGGGTAGGGTAAGATTATGTTGAGTCTGTTTCTTTAGTCAATTCTCAAACACTGAAGAAACTAATAGGGATCAAAGTGGGAAAAGACCATTAATACAAATGAATTCCTTTTATACAAGTTGAAAAAAAAAAACACAGGGCATGTTCCACTTTTTTTTTTTTTTTAACACTCCAGGTGTGACTGGAGATTAGGTACCCAACAAGGGAGAGAGGAGAGTTAATTAAAGTTTTTTGTTCTGGCTTACAGAAAGAGACATCTTTTCATTTCATAAGCAGGATAAGCAGGATGGCTTTTGAGAGCTGTTGGTGCTTTCTTCTCCTTAGGAGTGTCACCAAAAAGCAGATCAAAGCAGCCTTCCTTCCGCATCTGTTTCCAGCCACCTTCTTAGCTAATGGAGTCAAAAGTGTCTTCTACCGATGGGGTGGGGCACATCAGACTTTAGAAAAGACATCTCGCTGTATTCGTGATATGCAAAGTGACCTCAATAGATGCTTATGGAAAACCATATTTAACATGAATTAAACAGGAACCAGCCCTAAAGGCCCAAGCGGGAGAGAACGTGGCAGGTGCACCTCCCCCTCCTGCCTGTACTTTATTCATCAACTCTGATTGACAGCCCAGAAATTAGCACACAGGCTTGAATGTCCCAGGCTCTGTAGATGTGTGTCCTCTGTTCCTTTTGGTCCTTGTGATTCAGCACCCCATGGCTGACATTTCCTACCCTTGCAGGGGCGAAGGGAGGGCATGTTTGGGAGAATTCCTGCTGTTTTTCTCTTCAAGATAGTGACAAAGTGAAATAAGACAGAGTGAAATAGAAGTGGCCCTGGTGAGGCCTGTCGGAGCTGCCGGGTCACGGGCAGCAGGGGTTGGTCATTGTCTTGCAGTTCTGGGCTCCTGCAGAGAAAAACCTGGCCTGGCTACAGCCACCAATAAAAAGACTGCATTTTGCCACTCAGGGCTTTGTGAAGGCGCCAAAGCTTGACATGGTTGCTATAGCTACTGTCTGATTGTGGTAGGCTTGTCACAGTGCTTGATAAAGTGGGAAGGTTATCCCTGATAGGCCCAAGTAATCAGAACCTCACAAAGCTTGAGTATGTGGATTTAAATTGTTGTTTTTTTTTTTTTTTCCCTCCCATCTTTTAAGCTGAGAGTGCTGGGAGTGGGGTTAGGGATCTTTAGCTACAGAAGCCTCAGGACTTTCTTTCAGCTATAGCAGAGGCTTGTACTAGTTTAAAGGAAGGTGTCCTTAAGTCTTGAGGGACAACAGAAATGAGGGTCAGGCTGGCTACCTGCTAAGCCGTGGCTGGCATGATTGTGGCTTTGAGCGATGCTGCAGAGACCCTCTGGTGACCCGTCCTGTAAATTGATTCGGTTGTTTCTTTGTGGTTCCTTGCCTCTTTGCCTGCCTTTTCTGATTTTCCATTCTTTCCTGGCCTTTCCTCCTCCCTTCACCCGCCACCGCATTTCTCACAGACACGCAGATCCTTGGAAAGGACATCTACCTTTTCATATGGGTGATAGGAACGGTTAAATTGAAAATGGCAGCTCGAGGATTTTAGCTCCAAAAGTATAGACACCTTTTTTCTTCAGAAGGAGAACTGAGAGTTTATCTGGATGGCGGTCCCTTGCTCAGTGGCACAGAGATGACGATAGTGGCTCTCTCTAGATTCTGGTGTGCTTATGGAAGTCCTAGGTCTGTGGTACAAGGCTTTGAACCTACATTTTCCCCAAATTCCCAACTGAGGTCTGTGCTGCAGTTGCCAGACCAGGGTGTAAGAGCTACAGCACTGGTCTGGACTTCACGGTTTAGAAAGCCACAGGTAGATTAGTTACCAGGGATTCAGGGGATTTGGTAGATAGGACGAGAAACCTTTAAAGCCATTTTAAAAAGTAGATTATTTCCTCAGCCTCTCTCTCAGCTTCCTAGTTCAAAGCATCTAGATTCACCAGCATGACTTCCTAGACTACCCCACAGGAGGCCTCGTCCGGCCCTACTCTATCTAAGAAAAGTGCGTGTCTCCAAGTAAAGCCCGCCCTGCTACCATGTACCTGGCCAGGAAACCTGCTTTGACCAGGGCCAAGGTGCCTTGCTTTCTTGCTGACACTCAAAGTTACTACAGAGTATATACGTCATTTGCATGCATAGCTCCTAAATAACAAGGGACATGAATCTATGTGGGTCCCTTTAGTGTAAAACTGAAGCCCTCATCTTTAAAAGATAAGAAATAGTTTCTTCTGAGGCCATTTTGAGTGACCACAGCCTTAGAATACAGATTTAGATTATCCCAAATTCCAGGTTCTAACATACAGGTAGTTCCATGATGTCTTAAGGTTTTGCAGAACAAAGAAAGTCATAAGTCAAGGCAAGTTTAAAATATATTTGTGTGTCTATCAGAGAGGTGGTACAGCAAACAGGGGAGCTTTCTATAGGCCCAAGATGCTATCTGATGACATCCTTAGCTTTTGGGTTAGTAGAAGCTAGTGGGTTGCTAAGCTAACAGACAGCAGTAGATTTCTGTTTATTAGTCATAGGATGTTAGTTCAGATACATAGGTGGACAAGCAATGACTATTCGCAAGGACTAGAACTAGCTTAAGATATAGCCCCTAGATGGGCAGCAGTCCAATCTCTCTACAGAACTGAAATTCTAATCAGCCAGTCAGTTCTTCAGACACAGCTTCCTTTCAGGGGTTTTTGTTCACAGTACCAAGGTTGAAGGAACCTGGATAGAGATCTGTCATCTTCCTAAGCCAGTTAATAAAGATGGAGAGTCCAGTGTATACCCAGAGCAGGGCTGGGGACCTCATTTTCATTGGTGAGGAGCCCAGAGTTAGAAGCAAGGCCTATGATGTCAGGATGTCCCTATAATGATTCCCACTGCCTTGGCCTTCTGTTAAGTGAGTCTCCCTAAGCCAGAGGGGCTGTATCTCTAAATTGTAAAACAAATATTTGTCTTCGGGCCCTAATTAGAAATAAAGCACAAGCAGCATGCATTTACTCCTGAGTGGCAGGGCTCAGAACTCAGGGCTGCTCTGTGTGTAGCTGGGGTCCCCAGATCATTTGTCAAGTGTAATTTAACTCCCCAGGACACCAGAGCAGAGCTGATACTGTGCGTGCTAGGAATGGGTCTGGGAGGAAGGTAATTGTGTTTCTTCAGTGAAATTCACAGGAGACTGTTTGTCCAGACAAGAATAAAACAAAATTAATGAATTCATCTGTGGGCTTCCATTTCTTGCTGATTGCACAGACCATTTTGACCCAGGAAGAGACTGACCCCAAATTCTCAAGTCTGCAGTTCATGTACTCAGAGACTCCAACTCTGCTTTGCTGGGTTGGATCAATGGGAGGATGGACTCCAGTGGTGAGGAGGTAACCTTTGGTGATAGCAGTGTTCACGGTGGCCTTTCTCCACAGGGTACAGAGGTGCAGACCGACTACATGCCTCTGCTGAACTCGCTGGCAGCCTATGGATGGCAGCTCACCTGTGTGCTGCCAACACCCATACTCAAGACTACCAGGTAACAAACATGGTGACCTTGATGACTACTGTCATGGTTCGTGATAAGTGGAAAATTTCTTAAGTCTTGCAGCAGGCCTGCCAGCTGGCACTAAACCTTCTCTGGTTGAGGCTTTCAGGTCCAGGGGTCCACTTACTCCCCTCTTCCCTGTCCTCACATAGAAGAGCCTTGCCAGTGAGTCGGGGTTGCCCTGAAGGACTGAGATTGGCCACCTGGGCTGACACAACAGTGCACCAACAGGGTTCTGGGCTTGGTGGTACTGTGTATGTAGAGCCTCAGTTTAGAGAGAGAGGGAAGGAGTCGGGAAGAGAGAGGAAGATGGGGAGGAGAGAAAGAGAGTGGGATGGAGGCAGAGGGGAGGGGGGAAGGAAGGAGGAAGGGAGAGAGAGAGACTGAGCTACTGGACTAAGACCTATGAGGTAGATTTTTGTCTAGTTTTGCCTTTGAGCTAGGATCTTACCCTATCCCAGGCTAGCCTTGAACCTATACTCCTTCAGCCGTAGCTTTGTGAGTGATAAGCATATGGCACCGTACCTAGCTGGCTTATTAATGTTATTATTTCACACCCACTTTTCAGACAAGGAAAGTGTGTCCTGGGATAGTAAGGGACTTGGCCAAGACCATGATGCTGATCAACGAATGCCCCTCCCCCCCCATGGGGCAGAGTCTCAGGCCTTGCATTTGGTACTCCTCACAAGTTCAGGTTCCTGGATGCTTGCCCACTGTCCCTTGAGCCTTGCCATGCAAACACTAAAGACCTCCCATCTATATTTTGAGCCCCCCTGACTTTCCTTGGGGTTGTAATCCTAGCTGCATTTCCCATTTCACCGATGAAAAGTGAGGCTCAGAAAGGCCTGTCATGGACCTGAGGCCCAGTTGGCAGGAGGTAGCAAAAACAGAGCCTAAGACCTCAGTGTGCAGAGTCAGGCTCCTGCCCTGTGGCTGGCTGCCCCTCTGTTGATCCATAGTGATACCACTCTCTCATCTCGTGGCCCCCAGGGTTCTACCTTTAGTGAACTTGCTGTACAGTCCACACTGCAGGCAACAGCAGGTAGTCAGGACTAGTTGACAGTGGGTTGATAGCCATGATAGTCTGTGGCCTTCCTAGGCCCCTCTTCTGGCTCCTCTGGGTCTTCTCGGTCCTCAACATGATTCCCTGCCTGTCTATGGCAAGATTTGGCTTGGCCACTGGGAACCGCTGTGTTCTCTTTGAAGACCAAGACTTCTCCAATAGTGGAGCAGAAAACACCCAAAGTCTGACATTTGCTATCTATGTCATCCTGGTTAAGCCCCCCCAGGCTATCAAAGTGTTCCCTAGTTCCTTTCCAGAGGACACAACCATGATGGGAATGAGTTTTGGACAGGAAGACCCAGTGCTCTGAGGGGTGTGAACCCCAGGAGTGCACAGAGCTGTCTCAGAACTCTGGGATGAGTGAACTCTGGGCTGAGTGCTTGCTTCTGGTTTGTCAGAGTGGTTGCAGGCTGCTAGCAGCAGGGTAGAGACCCAGTCTCTGGCCAAGCTGCAATGCTAGGTGAGTGTTTGCTTCTGGTTTGTCAGAGTGGCTGCAGGCTGCTAGCAGCAGGGTAGAGACCCAGTCTCTGGCCAAGCTGCAATGCTAGGCAGACTTTAGATCTCAGTTCCTTGATCTCTGGACTGAAGGCAGTCAGAGACATTTACAAAACAGAGTTAAGGTGAACAAAGGGGTAGAGGTGGAGAGAACCCCTGTCACCTTTAGTATTTCTGTCCAAGGCACAGCATGGGGTCCTGCCTTCTCTGACACACAAGAGCCATCTCTTTCTCTTCCCATAGGTGTGAGTCAGAGTTAATTACCATGTCCCTCTTGCTGCCAACCTGATATCACTGTGTCTATAGGAGTGACATAATAACCTACATACATATCAGCTCTCCCTGTGCCACCTTCATGTCACACTGGAGGGCTAAACTTGTGACATATCTTTATTCTTCTACAGAGCATACTGTAACTACCAAAGACAGAATTGGAAGACAACTCTGTTTTGGGGGGACTCCCTAATCTGCTACTGTATCCTCGCTTAACCAAGGCACAGCCTTCCTTCACTTATAGGAAGTTCAGGATTGTGCCCATGGGGAGAGGATGTGTCTGGGTGGTTGGGGGGCTTTGGGGAGATGCTCATTCTCAGCTCCTGTGTTGTAGGGAAGGAAACATGTCCACCAAGCAGATTGTGTTTCTTCAGAGACCGTGTCTACCTCAGAAAACCAAGAAGAGGGAATCTAAGGTACGAGACATGAGACCTGTCTACTCTCCCTCCCTGGGTTTATGTCTGTGCATCTTGGCTTCAGTGGGCTCTGTGCCAGCTGGGCCTCTCCCATTTCCAAATGCTTTTGGGGCTCAATGAAGACCTGGGTCCACATGGGGTCATAGCAGGGATACTGGGATGGGCCGTTGAGGAGCTGGAAACTGGTCCTCAGGCTCCCTGATGGCCTGACTTTTGAGCAGGTGGCAGATGCTTTTCTGGTCACCAGCATGTGCTAGAGAATCCCACAAGGCTAAAAGTCAGCTGCAGTCTGACAGAGGCCTAGGAACAGCCGAGATCACTGTCAAATGTTCTTTCTCATCTCACAAGCTGGCTGGAGCTCTGGCCTGGCTATTAGATCCCTTCGGACATCAGAGTTTGCGATCCTGGCCTGGCGTATTCGTGTAAGTCTGTAATCCCTGCACTCAGGAATTACAGACAGGAAGATGAGTTTGAGGCCAGCCTCTGCTGTACAGGGGGCCTTACCTTATAGTGTAAACCAGAAGTTTGCTAATCTTAGTGGAGGAACTCCCAGTATCTTCTTACTGGGACCTGAGCCAGGTGTTTGACTGGCAGTTGGTGAGGGAGACAGAGGCCAGCACAGCCTGTGGCAGTTCATCCTCAGGCAGGCTCGTGCTGGAGGGTCGCCAGGCCTCTTTCCTCCTTGGTGGTTGTCTAACCTGGGCACAGCATCACAGAGGGACAGTGGCTGTTCCCAAAGTTTTCTCTGTGTCCTGAAACTGAGCCCAGCATCTGCTTCCCATGGGTGATTCAGGAGCTCCACCCTTCCTCTGTGAGGTTGGCGCCTCTCCTGTGTGTTCTAGTTTGAATCTGCAATGTCCCCCAAAGGTTCATGTGCTTAAGGCTTGGCCTCTGGCTGACACTACTTTCATGAGATACATAGTAAAACATTAGGTAATCAGGCAGCGTGGAGGCTAGGCCGTGGTGGGGGTGGGGAGGAGGCATGAGAAGCTACACCATTGGGTAGGGGGTGTGCTCTTGAAGGGATATTGGAACTCGTTCTCTTTCTCTTTTGGTTTCTGGGTCACGATGGATGAACCCTCTCTGCCACCCACTCTCTACCATCACGTGCTGTCTCATGCGGGGCCAAACGCCATGGGATCAACGGACCAAACCCTCTGAGCCAAACTAGACCTTCCCTTCTTTCAAGTTGACTTTCCTTTAACATTCAACATTGATTCTTATTTTAGGTGTATGCGGGTATGCCTGCATGCTGTCACTTGCGTGCCAGTGCCCGTGGAGGCCACAAAAGGACTTTAGAGTCCTTGAATCAATTATAAGTGTTTGTGAGGTGCTTGGTGTGGGGCTGGAATTGAACCCGTGTCCTCTGAAAGAGCACCAAGTGCTGAGCCAGCTCCCGCCCCATCCTCTTTTAGTTGACTTATTCTCTTACAGCAAAAGAGCATGGACTAGCATGCTGTAGGTGTGTTGCTAGCTTCTCAGGAAGAGGCCAGCGTGTTGACGGAGTCTATCAAAGCCCAGTTAGGTGTCACCTGGATCCACTGTGCTCCACCTCGATGGCCATGACCACACTCTGGTGAAAGTTGCCAACCTGTTTGGCTCTGCACAGTTGGCCCCTCCCCATATACCCCAGTCTTTGTTCAGGAGTCCCAGGTAGTAGCATCCAGCCAGTGAACAGATTGCAGTAGCCCCTTATCAGCCAACAGACCCTGTGGGTTGCCCATTTATTGAAGGAATGCCAGGTTGGTAGGAACAAGAAGCCAGATGGACTGGAGTGCAAAGGAAGGCCACTCTCCAGGCTCTGGGACAGTAATGTGACAGGTGACAACAGAGGTAGACCAGAAGGCAGCTGCCAGTCACCATTAACCACCAGGAGCAGTCAGCCACCACCTGGAAGATGGATGGCTGTAGACTCATATCAGACAGTGCTCAGTCACAGGCTCTCAGGACATCACCAGCCACAGAAAACAACATTCAATGAGCAGCACACAGGGTCCCCACTCCCAGGCATGGAGAGATCGGGCTTTAGCCCCTTAATGGAAACAGCTCTAGACCCGCTCGCCAGGGCTCTCCTTGTGGGGCTCCTTGAACTCACTCTGCCTTAGCTTGTGATCTCTGGTAGCTGCCTTACAGGCCCAGCCCCACATCTAATTCTGAGGTAGGTAGGTTAGCTGGATTAAGCAAGGTCAATGCCACAGGTGAGGTGGCTGTAAAAAGCCGTGGCTCTGTTGTCCATACAGCCCTGTTGGGTGTTTGGTTGACCTTAGAGACTCTCTGCCACTCCTCCAGCTGTAGAACCTCTTTGGTTGGGAGAGCCCTGAGACATGCTCCACGCCCTGCCTCAGAGGTACAACCTGAGGCTAGCTGTGCTCCTGCCCTCTCCCCAGTTTCTGTGTCTTCTTTTGGAGCCTCAGGATTTGAAGCCGGTGTTGTTTATCACATGTGGCAACTGCCCCATTCCTACAGGGAGGCTGAGGAAGCCCTTTGCTGTGGATGGCCCGAGGAAGCATTCTTTCTTCTTAGATATTTCTCTGCTACAGTAGTCCTTCCAGAAGTTTCTCTGAGCAAGCAGCTTTTGTATTGTGGCCTGTGAACCAGCAGCAGCCACAGTAGGACTTGAGAGTCCAGTGAGTCCCCATCCTGCCTGTCCTGTGGAAGCCTGTAGCTGTGTTTTACAGAGACCTCTGTGATAAGGTTGCTTGCCAAGGGCCAAGGAAGGGCCCAAGTCTCAACTGAGTAGTCTGACACCTTTTCTGGACCCACCTATGAGCCTCCATTCACACTTTCTCATAATTAATGTTTTATCCTAATTGACGTCAGGGAGCCTACAAACAGGGAACTCTGTTTTTAATAAACCGAAAGAAAGCACCACTCACTGCCACTAAGTCTCAGCTGGTGCTCCAGTGCCATGCCTGCCTTCTGCGCCGATATTCCACACCATAGTGTCAATGGACTCTAACCCTCTGAAGCTGTGAGCCCCCAAATAGAATTAAATGCTTTTCCTTTTTAAGATGACTTAGTCATGTTGTCTCATCACAACCGTAGAAAAGTAGGAGCACAGGGTGACATGCGCATTTCTCCTAGCGTTTTCCTTGAAGACTTAAGTGTATATTTGGCATAATCACCATGGTGCATCTGAAATGGAAGAAGGAGACAAGTGAGACCTTAGAAGCCAAAGTCCCTCTATGTCTCAGGGTCACAAAAGAGGCAGAGAAAACTGGCCAGTGAGTGTTCCAGCTGGATTCTCTCAGCAGCCCCACCCCCACCAGAACTACCTCTTGCCAATCCTCTCACTGCGCATATGGCCTTAAAACTCTGAGCCTCTGCTGGTTTCCTTTCACACGAGCAAATACATTGAGCGAAGCAAGCTCAAGGATGGATCTGGGGAGAGGAGACTTTCAGAGAAGGTACCCTAGTAGGAAGGAGGAGAGGGAGAAGATGGCGTGGGCTGCATCCCAGTCTCTAGGAGACTGTGAGTTGGGCTAGCTTTTCAAAGTTGTAAAAACAACAAAAAAAATTGGTTTGTTATGAACCAGCCACACCAGTCATAGGTTTGTAGGTTGCCTGGGGGCCTTCATCAGATTGTCAGAGAGGGCTGGTAACAGGCATCACTCCCACATGTCCTGCAGGAATGTCTGGGTTCTGCAACACAGCACCTTGGGCCCATGGCACCCTTCTCCTTCCAAAGCTAGAACATACATGGAAGCTGTTAGCAGGCACCAAGGGTGGGAGAGATGGGTTGGATTAGATTTAGCTTGGTGGTGTCCAGGGAATCTGAGATCTGTTGGGTTTGGTGAAGTAGAAGAATCAGCTCCTGACTTTACCCATCTCCGATCTCTGTGCCTTCTAGTTCCAGTGGCGATTCTCCCGGAACGAGATCCACAGCAGGCAGACAAGGAAATCCAAAGGGAAACTCAGCACCAGCGACAAGCAGCAAGCAGAAGAGAACGAGAAGAATCTAGAAGACCAGTTCACCAAGGCTGGAGATGTGGGAAACTGTGTGCTGGGGGCACAGCAGTGGGGCAGAGCCTCTGAGGTCAGGGAGCAAAGGCAGGGTTCGGCAGCTGTGCAGAATGGTCCTGCTGGCCACAACAGGGACTCGGTGGCTCTTAGGCACTCGAATCCCAGAGCAGAAGCTGAGCTTACTCCAGGCCCTGCTCCAACAGAGGCAAATTGAGTCCGTAGTTTGTACTAGGCCTGAGTTGTGATTGCAAACCTTGGGAAGCTTGCTAGCAGCTGGTTTGTTCTGTGTTACCCTTTGGCTTGACCTTCTATTGTTAGCTCAATGGCCCTGTGAGGGCGGGTCTCTGAGAGTGTTGTTTTCTGCACATCCACTGGAAAGCTGTCTTAATGATCCACTTATATTAGAGTGCAAGGTTGGGCTGGTCCTCCTAGACCTCAGGGCTGGAAGCCTGGCTCTGGTCTGCCTCTTCCACAAGGGAGAGCATGGACTGCAGTGCCTGTACTGCCCCACAGGGCTCCAGGGCACATCTTGGTCAATTTCTGGGACATTCTTCGCTACAAACCAAGGTTTTTCTGCTCACTCTTACATGCTGCTTCTCTGAGCAAGAACTTAGTGACTTTAACCCTGCAGCCTGCCTGCTGGCCTTCTCCACCTGAACTCTGGAGACCCTGCTGTTGGAGAAGAGAAAGTACCCAAGCCTCCAGCCTGTCTTAAGGTAGTTCTATAGATACTGGTGATCTGGAGACAAACAGGTAACTCCCTATGCCCTGGCTCTTACAGAATGTTCAGAAAAGTATTCCGTGTTAATATAATGCCAAAAATATTGTTTTTAAATTTTTAAATTTTGTCTTCAACACATGTATGAATATGTTGTCATTTTGAGCAGTTGGTAACTGAGTGCCCTTGTGTGCTATTTTTGTTGACGTGTCATTGACTGAGTTGTATGCTGTGCCTGTCACATGTTTATACTGTCCATAAAGTGTTGTTAAGGCTTTAAGTAGAAGCATCTGGCAAACCGTGGAGAGAGAACACCAGTTGTCTCAACGGAAACAACCCTGTCTCTTTCTTGTTTAGTTATTTAAAGCAATAAATGACCTGAGTTTAGTGTGTGGTGAGAAGTGAGTATTTACCGTATCCTGGCAGAGGTCCTGGTGTGGTGTAGAAGGACTCAACCCCTTACCTCCTGGTGACGCTTACATTTCTACCTCCTGCCAGTATAGTAGACCATGACAAACAGCAGAGCTACCCAAACACACCAGGGTTTCAAGCTTTTGGTAAAAAGAAGTGGAAAATGGATTCAGCTATCACCCAGTGAGCGAGAGGGCACAGGTTGATTTCGATGTGTGGTTTCTAAAGTTTCACATAAGTTATCTAATGATGAAAATCTTCACTTCCAAGTTCATTAAAACAAAACCGGCAAACCTGTGCAGCAGGCAGAACTGCAAAGCCTTTCTAGCTATATCTTTTTAAGTTTTAATTTTACATGTATGGGTGTTTTGCCTGCATGTATGTCTGTGCACTGCCAGCATGCCTGAAGCCTGCTGAGGTCAGAGAAGGGTGTCAGATCCCTGGAGCTGGGGTGGCAGATGACTGCCTCCCAGACCCGATGGCTTCAGCCACTCAGCTTTGGCTACATGCTTCAGTAGGTAACATTTAGGTTTTACTTACTATGGGGAATTTTTTTTCAACTCTTTCGGGTTGTTGTGCCACTATTAGGCTAACAACCGATACTGGGACATCTTCAGGGGTTTTTCTTCTTCTTTTCTTCTCCCCTGTACCCTGCTGATGCTGGCAGGATGTCACTGTATCGTAGAAGTTCTCCAACTAGCTGTGCAATGGGAAAACTAGGGCAGTTAACAGAAAACGTAAATGAACTTGTACGTGAATATCATTATATAGTGCAGTGTCACTAAAATGTGATTATGTCAAAAAACAAGTATCATCCCTTTCCATCCATGGACTCCACATTAATATAAGTTCAATTATCTGTTTCTTTCTCTTTCTTCAGTTTTTCTCTGTACAGAACATTTCTAAGTTTATTAATTCAGAATTATAGAAAGCTTAAAAACCTTTACTCACATGCGAGAATAAACTTATCAGGTGTGCTTTCATAATCTTCTTAATTAGAATATAATTATATCATTTTCCATCTTCTTGTCTTTCCTCTCTCGGTCCCTCTCACATTCATGCCCTCCGTTTTAGATTGTTACTGTTACATGATTACACACACACACACACACAAGCACGTGCACGTGCACACGCAGAGACAAACACATACATACAACCTGCATCTACTTGCTAATACATGTATGTGTTTGATTTCCTATAGTTCTTTGTCTAGGGTTGGGCTCATGCGTTTCCCCTTGTAAATAAGTATCTCCGTTGGTGGTGTCCTTCAGGTCTTCTTTCTGGGCCCTGACATTGCAGGGGGATGCAGCCTCTCCTCCCCTCAGCGATTTCCTGGTCCTGGCTCTTACTATCTTGTCTTCTTTACTAACTTGTTGTTCTCTGATGGTTAGATACAGGAGTTGTGTTGTGGAGATATTTTCTGGGGTTGGACACTCCACTATTACTGTTCTCTGGATTTTGATCAGTTGTTTTCTGTCATGGTCTCCATCTGCCCCAAAGGGAAGAATCTTTGATGAGGGCCAAAGGCTGCAGTTACCTGTGGGAATAAGAATATATGTTTAGAGTGCAGGTAAGAATTATGCTGGTCCAGTAATGTGGGCATGGTAGGCTGTCCTCTAAGACCCATGACCTCACTAGCTCTGGTAGTTAGCTAGGTTTGCAGCCCCAGGCCTGTTTCCCTCCTAGTGAGTAGACCTTACAAATAGCTGGACTAATGGTTACCGCCAAGATGAGGTTTTATTGTGTTGTTTTTATTTCCCCTTAGTTCCAGAATATTTTTTTTTCTTCCGTGATTTCTTCTTTGCTTCTGTTCGTCATTCAGCAACGAACTACTTTATCTCCACGAGTCTGCACATACTTGCTTGCTGTTGAAGTTTCATTACGTTGTGGTCAGATAGAATAGTTACTTCATCTCCCCCCCCCCCCAAATTTATTGAGATTTGTTTTGTGCACCAGGATGAGGTCTGTTTAGGCGAAGCTTCCATGGACTACTGAGCAGAGCGTGCGTGTTGGTGTCTGGGTGGAATATTCTAAAGCTATCAGTTAGGTTCATTTTGAGGTCATTTAATTCTGCCGGTTTTTCTGTTTACTTTTTTTGTCCAGATGACCTGTTAGAGAAAGCAGGGCATTAACGTCACCTACTATAACAGCGTGATGTTAATCTGAGTCTTTCAGTGGCACTAGTCTTATGGAGCTGGACACACCAGAGTTTGAGCTCGCTCTGTGCTTCTCCGTTAATTGTTCCCTCGATCAGAAGTGTCCTTTATTTCTCCCGATGAGTCTCAGTTTGAAGTCTGTTTTGTCAGAAGTTAGTGTGGCACTGAGTGCTTTCTTTCTCCTCACATTCGATTAGGGTGTGGTTTTCCACCCCTTCACTTTAAGGTAGTTTGGCTCTAAAGCTGAGTTTACTCCAGACAACCAAAAGATTTTGTTTCTCAATTCCATTCAGACAGCCTTCGTCCTTTAATTGGATACCTATGGGAATTAATATGTAAAGTGACTCCTTAAAGGTGTGTGTGGATTGCAGTCCTTTTGATGTTCCTTTTGCTGCTTGTGTTCTTAGTGTCCCCTTGGGTTTCAGTAGTTACAGCTTCATTTGTTTTCTTCCTCGAATCCCTTGGCTACCCCCATCCCTCTTTTCATCCCTAAGTAAGTATTGTTTTTTCAGTATTCTTTTTACAGTTGGTCTGGAGGACATGAATTCTTTTTGTCTGTTTGTTTGATGGTAAGTTTTTCTTTCTCCAAGTATGGCAGACAGGTTTGCTGGGTCTGCAGTTGGCATCTCTGGTCCTTTAGAACTTGAGTTCTAAGCCTCTGTTAACAGTGTTCAGAGTTTCTGTGGAGCTGGATGTGGTGGTGCATGTCCAGTACTCAGGAGGCAGAGGCACCTAAGAACTCTGCGAGTTCAAAGCCTCCCTGTCTACAGAGTTACTTCCAGGCTAGACCCTGTCTCAAATAAATAAGTAATTAAATGTCTGCATTGAGAAAGCAGCTGTTACTCTGACCTTTGCTCTTTTTTGCTTGTTTGTGTAACTTAATGATTTTTTTCTCTTGCAGCTGTCAGTACTCTGTTCTATATGTTTAGTATTTAAATGCTCATACGCCGTGGGGAGCTTTCTTTTCTGGTCTTCTCTATTTGGCTATTTGGTGTTCTGTGTGCTTCTTGAATGTTTATGGTGTCTTGTCTTAGTTTGGGGAAGTTTGTTATCTGATCTTCTTGAAACTCTGGTCTGCGCCACTGACCTGGGTTTCTCCTCTCTCATCTATGCCTGTGATGTGCAGGTTTGGTCTTTTCACGGTGTCCCATATTTCCTGTATGTTCCTTTCCTGTGTTTAAAAAGTTAAGTTCATATTCGTTGCTTGTGTGGTCTAATTTTTTTTATCTTCCAGGCTAATATTCTATCCTCAACTCACTCCATCCTTGTGAGGCTTTCTTTCCCTTGTGTTTTCTAGGTGGATGATTGATTCATTTCCGCTTGGGTTTTGTTCTGCATTTGTTTCTTTGAGTTTGCTTCCCAAATCCTAGACTGTCGTCGTCATTCCATTCAGCCCTATTGCTGTGTTTCCTTGATTATTTTCTTTGAGCTCCTTGAGCTGTTTCTCTTCCTTAAACCCCTTGATTTCTTTGAGGAAATGTGTTGGTGTTGTTTTAACTCTGGAATTCAGCTAGGTTACTCTCATCGGAGAATACTTATAAAGGTATGTTGGGCCACACTGACACTGGCAGGCAATGAAGGAGCCTGCTAGTCTACTAATCTGACCTGGCATCTGTAGGCTCCAGTATTTGCTGCCTTTCATATAGTTTGGAACCACAAGCATATAGTTTCAGGCCTTTGAATATGTCTGAGACCCAAGTTCTTCATTTCCAGCATTCTTGGTATAGTAGTTAAAGACAGATAGGGTTATTAATACCATTGGCTTTGCTAAGCCACTGTGATGGCGATGTTTATCTTTACTGAAGCATAGTACATCCAAGGTTAACCAACAGAAATGTGACAGCAGCATTTATGAAGTCCAGGTTTATGTAGTAGTGGTAGCAAGTGACAAAGTGGGTAAAGACCTGTTGGCTCCTTGTTGGAACCTTTGCATCTCCAATCATCTTGTGCTTCACTAGAGTAACTAACACTTGATAGAGCAGCTCCAGAAAACGTTAGCCTGCATTCTGGCAGCCTGAGTTCTACCCTGATTCTCATACAGTGTGTTTTATCTGCCCTCTAATAATAATAATAAAAAAAAATCCCAGATGATCCACACCGGGAAATGCTTCTCAGCAAGACCTGCTGGGCATTTCCTGTCCAGCAAGTGTGATCCAGGTTCTGTCACATAGGGCTCACAACATCTGAGTTAAAGATCTGAGGGGTTAAAACAGACTACAAGAGGAAGAAGAGGCAAGAATGGCAGGCCTGTGGAACGGGCTTGTTACTGACTCGGTTCTGATGGCGGGGCCTGTTTCCATAGCCCCATAAGAAGGTCAAGGCAGTCCTGCATGAGGACAGCAGGACAGGGCCCTGTGAGTAGCTTTCTGTCCCCTTGGTGACCTGCTGATTACACATTCTCCCATGAGAAGTTGGGCTTCCTGTACCTGACTTGTAGAGCCTGAAGCAGGATGTCACATCTCAGGACAAGACTCATTAGACCTTTGGCTGGGGCTTTGAGGGGGCTATTGCCAGAGACGGAAGTAAAACAACATTCACCATAGCTTCCTGCTGATAGCTTCGGTTTCTGCAGCCAGACTAAGAGAATCAGGCACAGTGTACAAGAGCTGACTCTGGGAACCTGGCAGGTGCCTGCTTCCCCAGCACTGCCGTGCAGACTGCATCTCTCTCCAGCAGAGGTCGAGGGCTTCATGAGACCTGAGTGTTGACATGGCCATAAGAGATCATATTGTTTAACATGCATCATGGTGGTGGGTGTGGAGGAGACCATAAGAAGGGCCAGGGACAGAAACACACTGTTCAGTTTTAAGCAGGAAAATGACAATAGAAACTACATTTTTAAAAAAAGAACCTTGTAGCTGCAATGTAAGGGCCCGAGTAGTGTATGCCAAGGCAAGCTAAAAGGCTGATGCTTTAGTCCCAATGATGAATACTGCTGGCTTCAATGGGAGAGAAGGGGGCACAGATATAAGAACTATTTAGCAGCAAAAGTAATTGGATTTTATGATTGGGGGAACGAGGGAGACATTGATGTTGCCAACCTGCTAGGATCAGGTAGCATTTCCTTACAGCAACATCAGCACCATTGCTGTTGGTTAGCAGCTGTCTGGAACCTCTGTGTAGATTCCTTCTCAGGGCTCTGACAACAGTCTCTAAAACCGAAGTGTTGGGAGAGGTGTCACTGAGGAACAAGATAGCAGTGGCTGCGTGCACCTGGTCACACAAAGGAAAACTGCCTGTCTTGGTCTGCAGTGCACAGCCCGTGACTTCTGTCCCCAGTCTTACTAATGTTAATGTGGCACCCTCTGCCAGGTACTGGGGGCGAGCCCCATGGCTGTCAGCTGTGGACTGTGTATTAGGAAGGGAGTAAGAGAATGCCTCCAAAGACAAGTTCCAATCTCACACTGGCTGTGATGAAAGAAAAGTTGCTCACCCCATCCCTAATACAGTAAAACCTGTCCTGTATTTATATGTGTTGCCCACCAGGTATTGAGTTCAGAATGGTTCTAAAGTTTTCAGTTGCCATATTTCACCTCTCAAGCATGAAAACCTCCCTTAAACTTTGTTGAGTCTTCCTCAAAAACAAAAAGAGGGTTGGAAAGGCAGTGCAGTGTCTAAGAGCCTTATTGCTCTGCTCTAGCAGAAGACAATTCAGTCCCCAGCATCTGTGTGGAACACCTCACAGCCACCTGTAGCTCCAGCCTCAGGGCATCCTGTGCCCGCTTTCGGCCTTCACAGGCACATGTGCTTATACACACACACACACACACACACTAAAAATAAAACATTTAAATCTTCAAAAACAATAAGAAAAGTAACTATGTTAAAAAATAATTCAGACAGAAGAAAACTTTAACATACATGTTACCAGCATATCTGAACAGTAGAGTCTGAAGGCTAAGTGTGTATAAAACCTATTCGATGATACCACATCAGAGAAATGTCCTTGAGGACAGAGACATCCGTATATTTGAGGCTTATAGAAAACCTCCAATGGAAATGGTCAGAAAAAAAATATTCTCTGTAACTGATGCTATAGTCAAGCATCCAAACTGCAAGGTGAAGATTGCTAAAATCTGCCAGAAAAATCACCACTTCCTACTTCCGGGCAACCTCATCAGTCAACAGAATTTTATAAAATAAACACAATTAGACCTAGAGAGAGATATATGCTCCAGTGCCCTAAGAATAACGGACTTCACTTTGGAGTAAAATTCCATGGAACTGTCATCCACATTGATTGTAATCTCTCAAACCTTTCTAGGCCTCCTCCCATGTATCCACTCCCAATATCCATGTATCAAGGTCACCAAGACCTTCCCGGTACCAAGTCAGTGCTTGCTGGTTAGAGCCTAACCTCTCCCGTCACAGCAGAAGCAGGGCTGACCAGTGCATCCTCACACTCCTCATGTGATGGTTCCTTTGCCTCCTCTCTGTCTGTCAGAACACCGTTGTGTCCTGAGTTCCAGACATGAACAAGGCCTGACTTGGTCTGAGCCACTGACAGAGCAGAGGCAACTTGAGACAGGATGAAACTCACACACACACATACACGGACACCCCCACACCCCACTGTGCACACAGACCATACATACATATGCACACATGCATGTGCACACACACACACACACAGACACACATACACATATGTACGCATGCACACACTGCTCATCTTTTGTGATTGCTGAGGTATTAACTCAAGATATATTAACTGATACATTTGTTAATTTATAGAGGAAAGAAAATACTGATCCTGCAGCTTTCCTTTGCAGAATCATTCTGTTGATGAGGGCAAATTCTTTATAGAATAATCAGAGGTAATGCATTCAGGAAGTACAATAAACGGGTAATTAATCCTTAGTGATTAATGGCTGCTAAGACAATCAGGTGAAAGGCTAAGAGAGCTTTATACTAGGTGGATCAGCTGGACAAAGGTTAGACCACTGGTCCTTCCTGACATTAATAGTGAGATGGGCCATGGCCTATGTGCCACAGAGGAAGCATGTGCACTTTATAATGATGTAGTCTTGCAAAAAAGATTAACTCTGACTCTAAATTCCAGATATAGCTTAATGACCTGTTTACATGAGACAGAAGATAAAGGACCTTGTTAATAGCACCTGTGGGGACAATAAATTGGGTATTAAATGTCAGACCTGTGCAAGAAAGGAGACAATCTCTTCAGCCAAGGAATTTAGAAGGACATAAGTGTGTGGATAGGTGGGGCAGGATGTCACCTATTAAAAGAAACTTAAAAGATGTCTACTTTATGTAAGTTGATGTCTTTAATTGTGCACTGTGCATGTCTGTGTGATGGTTGTGTGCATGTAGAGTCCAGAGGCACTGGCTCGCCCTAGAGCTGGAGTTGCAGGCACGTGTGAGCCAACCCAGCATGAACCAAACTTGGGTCTTCTCCAGGAACAGTGTATGCTCTTAACCACTGAGGTCCTCAGCCTAGCACTAATGATGTGCAAGTGTGAGGACCTGAGTTCAGATCCCCAGTACCCACCTCAGAATCTGGATGAAGTATCTACACATTCGTAATCCTGGTGCTGGGGAAATGGAGGCAGAGGGACCCCTGGGCTCACTGACTGAGTTGGTGAGCCCTAGGCATAATAAGATCCTGCCTCAAAACAATAAGGTAGAGAACAGTTAAGAAAAGGACCTGACATCATGGACCTCTCCCTACACACACACACACACACACACACACACACACACACACACACTACCAACCCAATATGACAGGAAAACACAGGATGTTCGAGTGTTGGAAGCTATCAAGAATCATTATGACTTTTTCTGTGTGTGACAACACTGCTTGTGAGAAGTGATTCATCTGTTAACAGATACATTCTGTACGACGCTGAAGAATTTATAAGCAACATGGCAAAACCAGGAAGAACATGATAGCCACTGTAGCTGCGTGGTGGACATATGGGGTTTGTTTTACTGTCTCCTGCTGTGACATACAGGTGGAATGTTCCCTGAGATTTCCTTCCTCCACTTCCTATCTCCCTCCACCCTTCCTTTTAAAGTAAGCTTAATACAGTTAATTTATTTTTGTGTTATGTGTGAGTGTTTTGCCTTCGTGTTTGCCTGTGCCCCACATGTGTGGTTGGTGCCCTAGGAGGCCCTGGAGTTAGAGTTGTGAATGAACATGTGGATCTCGGAAAGAAACCCCAGTCCTGCGAGAGCAGTCAGTGCTCTGAGCCATGGGTCCAGCTGCCTAAAGGATTTTTATCAGTCCCTTTAACGGGCTCCTGTTCTGAGTAAGCCTGTGTCTCTGTGTGTTCGTGCATGCATGTGCGCATGCATATGTGTACATATGAGTGTGTATGCCTGCACATGGGCTTGTTTGTGTGTGCATGTATGCATGTGTGTACATATAAGTGTGCATGCATGCACATGGGCTTGTTTGTGTGTGCACGTATGCATGTGTGTACATATAAGTGTGTATGCATGCACATGGGCTTGTTTGTGTGTGCACATATGCATGTATGTGTGTGTGTGCATGTGTGTGTATTCAAGTGTGTAGGAAATACTCATGCTGCAAGCACAGTGTGAGAAAGGAAAGGTCCCTGCCCACAGGAAGGAGTGAGTGAGTGAACTGAGTCCTCTCCACTCGGCCTCCTGGCGTTCTTTCTGAGCAGGACAAGGCATGGCAAATACGTAGCAACAGCTCACTCAGTGTTAGTCATTACAAGCCCCATGAGTGGTGTTCTCACCTGCTCATGCTTAGATACAAGTGTAAGATTTATATGAAGCAAAAAACCAACCAAGTGACTTGATCAAAGTCAAGGGCCTCGGTGATAACGTATGAGCTCGCACAGTTTCTCCCTAGCCTCTGCTCCTGTTGCAAGCCTAGCTGAAGTTTCCTCAGTTTGAAAACCAGAGAGCTACAGGCCAGCCTGGCAGCAAGGGCAAAGGGACATTCTTACCCAGCAGAACACAAAATACCTTTCGGCACTTAGCACTGAGAGGAGTAACAACACAGACAAACAAAGGCCATGGCCTAGCCTGCGACAGCAGCTCACATTGGTGACAGCAAGCCAGGGCAGGGTGTCAAGGCTTAGCTGGGATCTCCAGGCAGGCGACTCTGCCAACAGCAGGCACACAGCATGGTGCTGATGGGACAGAGGCTGGGTGGCCTTTCCTGTGCTCCCACCCCAATACTGCTCTGAGAAAGGTTCCCAGACACTGCCAAACTTGTCACACGGAGGGCTGGGCTACCTTTCTGGTTGGCAGAAGAGCCCCTTGCTGACCCTACACCCCTGCATCTCACTGTGCTATGCTCCTGTGTCTCTTCTCCAGCCCAGCCCTCAGCTAAGGCTCTATGGGCCAATTGATAAGCCACGGCTCCTCATGGGGCTCAGCTGCTTTCTGGGATGCACAGTGCACTGTATCCCCTCAGGCCCACTGCCCTCTCCCTCTTACTGAATCTGAGATATAATACAGCCATGCATTATATGGCAATGTTTTAGTCCGTGGCAGGGCACATGACAGTGATGTCCTAAGACTGTACCTCTTAGTAACACAGGAGCCACCTCTGTTTGTGATACATACTTTTTAGTGTCTGCACAGTGCTGGTCTGGTCACATAGCAGCAAACAGCACAGAGTTGACTGCTAGCCACTGGTGACTGTCTGCTTAAAATCTGACAAAATTCAAAACAAGACAGAGGCTACATAGTGGCACTCTTCAGGTCTGCTGAAGAAACTTGTGTTTAGGCCGGCAAGTCCCTGGGATGTGTGCAACATCGGCGATTAAATGAGCAACCTCCCTTCTCTTACCAGCTCAAGGGTAGAATTCTCACCCTAGCCTCCTGGTCCCAGCACTGGGCTGTCTTTGCGAAGACTTTATTCACTTCCTTTGCTTGTTCTCTGATACTGTGGGTCCAAGACAGCTTGGCTCCAGTTGGCCCATAGACTTCTGGATTTTTCCAACTCTAAACAAACATATAACTTTCACCAGAGCAGCCCTGAGATGAGCTTGCATTACTTTCTGTCCACCTCAGGATTGCCTCCCAGCTCCTGACTTAGGGAGGGGTGAAAATGCCAGGTGCTCCCTTCCACCATCCAGTGAGCATGCGTCACCCGCCTGCTGAAGGCAGGAACAAGCCTCTATTCAAAAGGAGGCTCGTACAAAGCAGGCAAGCAGGACTCTGAAGGACTCTCCACCCCAGGCAATCCTAGCCATGTTTCCACAGCCAGCCCCACTGCAGGCAGACTCAACATGAGAGACGTTACCCACACCTTTGCTCCAAACAGAAAGTCACCCTGGCAAGGCACTGTGCAGAAAGGATTTCCTTGTGGCTTTCTGTGTTTTTCTCAAGCTTTGGTAATTAAGCAGCGATTTTACTACCAGATCTTGTAACTGTTTCTGTTCCTTTGTTTTTGCTGCTGCTGTAAGGCTCACGCTTTGTCTATCCCAAATTGTCACTTTTGGGGCTATGACTGATGTGTACATCCTAGGCCCAGGGTTCATATTGCCTAGCTCTCACCGTTCTCTGTGTTCTCTGTGAACCTGTACCCATCTGCAGGTCTCATGACTCTTCTGGAATCTGTGGTGTCCTGGAGATTTGTTTTGACTTTAGCTTGTCTGGATAGGGTCTGGAGTACTTCAAACTGGCCTTGAATTTGCTGTATAGCTGAGGCTGGCCAAGTCCACCCGATCTTCCCTGCCTTAGCATTTCAGGTGCTAGGCTTGTAACTGTGAGGTACTAGTGCCTCAGCCTGATGACTTTTCTATTCCCTCATTCTACTAACCTCCAATGCCATCCCACCAGGGTCCCATCTACCCTGTAATTTAGCTGGAGGTGTGCTCAACGGTAGTGGTTTTAACTGTCCTGGGTAAGGTTTGTCTGTTAAATTTTATCTGAATTGACTAAGCCTTGCAAAGCCCTCTCCTCTTCCAGAGGAACTAAAACATATAAAAGGATTTTTACCTGCTTCATTAAGTATTGATATATATTCATTGTACATAGAAGTAGGTTTTACAGGAATATTTTCATTCAGGTATAGCATGCATTCTGATGGCATTCACCCCAGCTTTCCCCGCTCCCACTGATCCACCTAAATAGTTTTAGTCTCACTTTCAAATTCTATATGGTTTTTAAAAATGTAAACAAGTGTGTAAAACAATGGGTTTTATGCATTTTCACACACCACACACACCACACACACACACACACACACACACACACACACATCTTTTCTGTTCTCTTGTCCCTGAGCTCCAGCTTGTACCCTTTGGTACCCTATGCCCCCCCCCCTTAAACCTATCATGTCATGTCACATACTGATTATGAACAATAACCATTACACAAACAGCCCCCTCCCACCATGCCTCAGAATAGGAATTCACTGGTGTTCTTTGTACTGTAGAGCCGTTCTGTTGTTCCTGTTTTATACCCTGCTCTTTTGTCTTCTCGGTAGAGTGAATGGTGGAGGATAGAAAGCACGAAGTAGGGTGAGTGTTAATTCCAACCTCTCTAGCAATCAGCATGAGGTTCCAAGGGGCTTCTGTGGACTGAGGGTCAGGGAACTCTCAACCCACTGTGAGAGCCTCTTCAGAGTCGAGTGTGCACTAGAGCAAGCAAGAAAAGAGCCTCAGTACTTTATGGCTTTCTACTTGTAAGTGAAGCTGTTGGCCTGATCTTCTGCAGCTTGCCACTACCGAAGCAGGGTTGTACGTTGTGCTCTCGGCTCTCCAGGGCCTTGAGATGTGTTCCTGCCTGTCCATCATGCAGGCCGCTTGCTCTTACACCCTGTGACCCGTACGACATAGCCCTGTGCTGGTGCTGCCCAAAATGCACCTAGATGTAGAGCTCTTTGCCATTTTCTAATCTCTCAGATGAGGAATTGAGCTGATAGAGAAGGCCAGGCTGGCCTCTGCAGTATCCTCAAGGCTGAGAAGTCTAAGGCCCTGGGCAGACCCAGCCAGACTACCACTGAGGGCTTACACCAATAGATTCCGTTCACTTCTCCCTGGAGCAGCTGGACAGGCAGTGCACGCAGGCCAAGTCTCACACAGGCCTGTCCAGATAATGTACCCATGTTTGGTGAGGTCACTTAACACCACAGCTGCCACCAGCAGTGAATGCACAAGTTCCTGGAGGGTCAGTACTGCCTCAGGTGGGGCATTTTGGAAGCTGGCAGCAGCATGTGTTGTTATCCTAATGACTTGGAGGATCTAAGTGGTGTTCAGAGTATAAGGTTGGAGATGCTGGGTACCCCATATAACTGGTGGTGCCTGACTCTGCCTCCCAATGAGCTGACAGCAAAGCCTGCAGGATTTTTGAGCTACTCTCTCCTGGTAGTTTGGAATCGGCCACTGCTGTAATATTCAGAACACAGAAATTCTCAAATGATACAAATGAGAACTTTCTTTAATTCGAGGCTCTGTCTTCCCAGCATGCCTTATTGTAATACCAAGATGGTTAGGAAGGTGTCTGAATGGCCCATGCACTATCTGTGTTGGCGAGAGCCAGTTTGTTATAATCTGAGACCATAGATTACCTCTGTTGCTTGAGCTGTTTTGTTGGTGTTATCAACAACTACCTAAGAGAACAGCTTAACAAGGAGCAGATTGATTTTGCTCCCAGCTTGAGCCGAGCCATAGTCCTGTTGTTACTGGGCCGTGGTGAGGCAGGTACCATGGGAGAAGCGCACAGCAAAGCTGGTCTGTTTAGTTCATGGCACCTAGGAAGCCCAGAAAGAAAAGCTCGAGGGGTGAGCTTTCTCCTTTTCCCTGCCCGCCCACACTCATTCTGCATCTTCTGCCCTGTATTCATCTGCTCTGAGAATGCCATCCCAGAACACACCAGAGGTGAGCCTGATCACACCCCTGCACACACACACACACTGCCTCATTTTACAAATAATGGGGACTTTTTTTTTGCACAGATCTAAATTCATCTGAATTTCCCAGAACATAGCAAAGGCATAGAACACATTTGGTTAAGTTCAGAACGTTACCAGGCATGCTCACGGTTCTGGAAGACCACACCCCAGGGGTCACAGGCATCCTGTCACCCACACACCAAGTCTGAGGTTACACTGCAGACCATGTGTTTTCAGCAGTTCTCTGTTTAGTGAGTCATCTGACAGCTTCATTCTGCCCTGTAGTTTCAATATGCCAAAGCCTGTGTGTAGGGAAATGCATATTCTTTGATTGTGGATGGCTTTCCTCCTCATACTCCTCCTTTATTACAGCTACAGGATTCTGAACTTTAGGGACTGTTTTGGTTTTTCCCTTCAATTTTATATATTCGTTGTACTCATTACAAATTTCATTTTGAGATGGCTCTAGAATGGCAGCTGCAGCTCCGATGACAATTCCTGGGTCTGGAGAGTTTAATGAACATTAGCCAAAAGTCTTTTCAGCTGTTCTGAGCCTCCACTGTCACCCTGGAAGTGTGTCAGCTGACCTGCACTGCCCACTGTCACACGTCACAAGGGTCAGGGGATCCCTAGCTGGGTTGAGTTCTATATGAAAGGTTGACTGGGCTATTGTGCCTCTCAGAATAGAAACAGCACTGAATCTGATTCCTTCTCGGCCCCTGACAAACAATCAAGGAATAGTGATGTTTGTTCTCCAATCATGATTTTGTTCCATTGCATGTTCCTGGCATAAATCAACTAAATGGGTATCCCCCTGGAAAGTCCTGTCACATCATGGGCTTCCTGAGGGGCCAACCCTTTGTGTGCCGACCATGACACCTCACGTACAGGTGATCAATGACTTTAATTGGAGATACAATGATTTACAACTAAACTTAAAGAAAAAAATATAAGAAAAAAAAATCTGAACTCATAACTCATAGGTCCCTTTTTGTTAAAAATAAACTTAACTGTTGTAAATGCTGAGGAAGACCATTAAGTGAAGGGTGGTAAGTGTGTGTTTACAAATGTTGCTTCCTTTCAGTCCAGAAAGTAGAATCCAGCACCCAACAAGCTCTTCCCCTCTTACCAGGCCCCTCTCCAGCATGTCTCATAAGAGTCCTGGAGAAAAAAAAAGATTGAGAAATGAGAAAGCAATGTTTTCCTCCTATGACCTGTTCTGCGTGTTTTATAGTGACAACAAAGAAAGCCATTCACTGGCTCTTGGAAATTTGGACGTGTTCAACACTAAAATTTGCCAAGAAAATGTGCCCTGGAGAGAGACACACTGCCCAAGAGCCTTGTGTCCCCCCTTGGTGACAAAATAATCTTTGCCCTGGCTTCTAATTTGCTAACATCTGGAAAGAATCAAAAACTACCTTTGTCTCTTGATGATCAATAAAACCTGTGATTGTAGCATGCACTCAGGAGTCAGATCACTGAGCACTCTGACACACAAGCAGATAAAAGGACATCACCGTCATCGCAGAGCACTGTATCAAATTGGAGCATAGATTTTCTACTCGTGAAATTAAAAAAAAAAAAAATCCTTTCCACAACAACGGGAGCTGAGCATACAATAGCCCTGCCAACAACTCCAGCCAAATCCAATAAAATAAAGGAAGATGTTGATGGCATTTTATCCTGTGTCCCAACAGAGCAGCCTGCTGCCACCCAGCATTCAAGTTCCTCCATTGTCCACCCTAATGGCTTAATAAGACAAATCCCCAGGAGGAAAATAGCTACCTGGAAATGGTTCCAGAAAAAATATGACTTTATAAAAGGTTGGTTGCAAATCTCACTACAAAGAGAGGAGCAGGCACTACAATTAGGATGTGCATTCAGGCAATGCCACTTGGAGGCTTTCTACAGCCTCAGAATGAGTTTCTTCATTGAAATGTTAGCGAGGCATGAATCCAAGAGGGAGCTGTAGACTCGAATCACGTTGTGTGTGTGTGTGTGTGTGTGTGTGTGTGTGTGTGTGTGTGTGCGCGCGCGCGCGCGTGTGTGTGTGTGTGCGCGTGTGTGTGTGTGTGTGTGTGTGTGTGTGCATGTGTGTGCCTGTGTGTGTGTCTGTGTGTGTGTGTGGGCGCGTATGTGTGTGTGTGTGTGCATGTGTGTGTCTGTGTCTGTGTGTGTGCGTATGTGTGTCTGTGTGTGCCTGTGTGTGTGTTTTTATCCTACTATGAAGCAGGATGGTTATATCCTCCTTAAATTTTACGGGCCAGGGGCCTGGAGACATAACTCAGTACAGTAGGTGAGATTACTTGCTATGTTAGTAAAGGGCCTGGGTTCAGTTTCCAGCACCTATATCAGGTGACTCAGAATTGTCTGTAACTCTAGTTCTAGGGGATCCAATGACCTCTTCTGGCTTCTGCAGGCACCTGTACACCTGTACACTAGTGTTGAGCACATAGACAGGCACACACACACACACATACACACACTTTAATTTAATTTTAAACAAATAAGATGAGGAATGTGTGGCATATTTTAGAGACTTGGAGAACAGCCCAGAGAGAGCAATGGGTTGAAAATCTACAGAGAATTAAAAAGCAAATGAGATAGGTGGGGCCATACCACAGGAGACTCAGAAGGCAGCTGGATAAAAATATGACAGGAAACATTTACAATGAAACAATGAAACAGCATCTGGAAGCAGCTGAGGTTATCCCGAACAGACACAAGTTAGCATGTAGAACATACTACAAGAGGAATGTATTTTTATGCCTCTAGAGATTTAAAAATGTATTCTTAAAGCACCTACAGTAAACCTTCATTTTCCTTTTGGTATGGAGTTCTATTATTATGCATGTATGTACATACGTACATGTGTATGTGTGTGTGTGTGATTACCATCAAAATAAAAATCCATAATAGTTCCATAACCCCAAGCCTCCCTATGCTATCTTTCGATGCTCAAAGCTTTTCCTCCTCCACCCTGTGACGTCCTGGTCCGTGCCCCATCATTTCTGCAGAGGGAATGTGATGTAAATGGACTGTACTGTGACGTCCTGGTCCGTGCCCCATCATTTCTGCAGAGGGAATGTGATGTAAATGGACTGTACTGTGACGTCCTGGTCCGTGCCCCATCATTTCTGCAGAGGGAATGTGATGTAAATGGACTGTACAGTGTGACAATGTTCATGACTGGCTTCTTTCTTTCATCATGACACCTTTGGGACTCACCTACATTGTCATGTGCGTTAATAGTTTATCAGTTTTCATTGACAAGTCCAGACTATGCAAGAATCACAGTGTGTCCACTTGCCAGGGGACATCTGCACCTTCTGTGTTTCTCTGGGTGTCACTGAATCAGTGTAAGTGCATTCCTGACTTGACATATTGCTGCCAAAAGTCTTCCAGACCAGCTACTCTATTCTGCATCCCTGCTAGCAAGACAAGCAGAGTATCTATAATTCCTCTTAGCAAAGTGTCTGCCCTATGTCCGTTTAAAAATATTACAATTACACTGGTTTTTTTGTTTTTTTTTTTGTTTTGTTTTGTTTTTGTTTTTTTGTTTTTTCGAAGAAGGGTTCCTCTGTGTAGCCCTGGCTGTCCTGGAACTCACTCTGTAGACTAGGCTGGCCTCAAACTCAGAAATCTGCCTGCCTTTGCCTCCCAAGTGCTGGGATTAAAGGTGTGTGCCACCACTGCCTGGCCACTGTCGCTCTTCTTAAAACTCAAAGATTTTTTTTTTTTATTCACATGAGTGTTTGAATATTTTACACACATTAATGTACATGAATGTGTTTGTTCCACATGTGTGTCTGATGCCCACAGAGGTCAGAAGAGGGTGTAGGACCCCCTGGATCTGGAGTTACAGATGAGCCACATGTGGGTTCTGGGAACCAAACCCTGGTCTGTAGTAAAAACAGCCAGTGTTCTTAACCACCAAGCCATTTCTCCAGACACCGGCCCATTTTGACAATTCTTTGTAGATTCCAACCATATCTTTTAGTGTGTCCTGATTTACAATATTTTTCCCCAGTTTATAGTTACCTTTTAATCCTGTTAATGGTCTTTTGCAGAAAGATTTTAATTTTAGTTAACTTCAGTATTTTTTCTCTCTCATAGTTCTTCATTTTGGTGTTGTGTGTAAGAATGCTTTTTATATATAATACATTTTATATACATTTTAAATATGTAAACAAATTTAATATACAATATATGTATTATATATACATATAACACACACACACACACACACACACACACACACGTGAGAATATAAAAACTAGGTAGGAAGGAGGGCTGGGCTTTCTGCAGAGGACCCTGGGGCTTGATTCCAAGCATCCACATAGTGGCTCCTAACTGCCTACAGCTCCTGTGTCAGGGAATCTGATGCCATTTTCTTACCTCTGAGAGTTCATGCATGCATGTGATACATAGAAACTCACATAGGGAAACACACATACAAATAAAGGCATCCTTTTAAAGAAAGACATAAACTACCAAAATGGCACAGGAAGCAAAAGAAAACATAAGCAAAGTTACATGAAGTGAAAAAATTAAATGAGTAATTTAAAAATTTCTACAAAAAAAAAAAAAAGTCCAGATGACATCACTGGTGGGCTCTCCCAAATTTATAAAGTAGAATGAATTCCAGTCTTTCATAAACTTCCCAAAACAGAAGAGAACAAATGATTTGGATTTATTCTAATGAATCCAGTATTACTCTGACAGAAGAAAACACAGAAACATGTAAGAAAATTGTGGATGCTGCATATCCATTCAAAAAATACATAAAAATCAACAAACCCACAAGATTAGTGTAACATTGAGAAATTGATCAATGTCATATCACTGAGAATTAAAGACAAAATCTAATGACTCTATATTTAAAACAGGATTTGATAAAATATAACAACCACTCATAATGAAAATGTTCAAGAAACTAGGAATAAATGAGCCTGTCCTCTATTTGATAAGTGCGTCTGTATAAACCCAGAGTGAAAGGCTGGATCCCTGTGTCTGCTCCTATGCTTCCCATTCAGCAGCCTGAGAGGGCTTGGTAAAGGTGTAAGCAAATAGCATATAGATGTGGAAAGGAGGAAGTTTTGGATGCACAATTTCATATACAGATTTACTAAAGTGGTATTACAACTAATAAATCCAGATAAAGCTAGCTTCAGGCCATGGTGCTATAGAGACATTTACTGAATTTTTATATGGTTGCAACAAAAAATCCAGGAGGAAGAGAAAGAGGGGAGAGAGAGAGAGAGAGAGAGAGAGAGAGAGAGAGAGAGAGAGAGAGAGAGAATATATGAGGGCCACCAAATATGGTGGGATGGGATGATGGGCTTTAATCTCAGCATTCAAGGCAGAGAGAGGCATTAGAGTTCAAGGCAAGCCAAGGCTATATAGTGAGACAACCTCTCCTTTAAAAAAAAGTGGCAACAAATATAATAAAGAGAATTATAAGACTTATGCACTAAAAACTACAAAACACTATTAGAAAGGTTAAAATGTAAATAAGTAGACAGGCATCCCATGTTCATGGACTGGAGGATCTAATATTGCTTCTGTGCTAGTGTTTCCCAAAGTTACCCAAAGGTTCAGTGCAATTGTGCCTCCCAATTTCGAGTTATTGCAAAACTAGAGTCTGAAAACATTAGGATGCTGGTATAAAGACCGATTTGCTCAGAATTCAGAGTACAAAAAGAAATCTTTAATTTTATGATCAAACGATGCATGGCAGAGGTGCAATTCCATGTAAGAATAGTCTGTTCAGCAAATGATACCAGAGAAACTGGACATCTTCAGAGTTCCAGCCTCAGTTTGAGAGAGGGTCCCAAGGAAGGAGTATTGGGGAGCAGCCGAAGAAAGACTGGAGTCAGTGATGGATGCAAGCTGACAGCTCTGTGATCTGCTTGAGAGATAGCTCTCTCATGCAGATCAAAGCCCAGTCTTTTATTTGCATGAGCTACTTCCTTAGACATAGCATATCGGTTCAATCATTTACCCCAGGTTCCATTTTGAGCATTCCAAAAATCAGCATTTTATGACCCTTGACTCTTAGAAATAGAAACTGAAATACTGAGCACTTTCAAGGCAAATGAATCAGACAACAAGTACCTTTTTTTTTTTTTTTTTTTTTTTTTTTATAGCAAGTCCTATGCAGTTTGCTGGACACAGAGCTGGTGGTTACCAAGTCTAGACACAGAGGTTATTTTTATTTGAGAAAGTTAACTTTAAGTATAATACTTTTTATAATTTTTGTTTGCAAATTATCGGACTCTTGTTTGTGTCCATACAAGCAGCATTGAAGTTCATTTTTATAATCTTAGCTACCATATATTCTTTTAATTTTTGGATCATTTCTTTTTTATCTCAGCAACTCCAAGGCTTATTATTGGAAAGTATTAAGTGATCCCAGAAAGTAGGATTATCATGAAACCATCATCTTTTTTCTTGATATCAGACCTTTGTCCACTCCCAACCTCTATTTGGATCACAAATGTAACTCCCTCTGTGATAGTTTGTATATGCTCAGCCCAGGGAATGCTACTATTAGAAAGTGTGGCCTTTTTGGAGTAGGTGTGTCATTGTGGGTATGGGCTTTGGGACCCTCCTCCTAGCTGCCTGGAAGCAAGTATTCTGCTGGCAGCCTTCAGATGAAGAAGTAGTACTCTCAGTTCTGCTTGCATCATGCCTGCCTAGATGCTGCCATGCTCCCACCTTGATGATAATGGACCAAACCTCTGTACATGTAAGCCAGCCCCAATGAAATGTTTTCCTTTATAAGACTTGCTTTGGCCATGGTGTCTACTTATAGTAAACTCCTAACTAAGACACCCTCCTTTGATTTAGATCAAATTAAGCTGTTGATAGCCTCTATGGAGGGGACCATTTTCTCACTAATTATATACATCTATTTGAGCCTTATTTTTTAACTGTTCCTTCTCTTTCATGATCCAGGCTTTTTCCTCTATTGCCCAAATCATTTCTCTCTCCATAATATACTTCTGACAAAGCTAGATCATTAGTGCAGCTAATGGGGGTCTCTGTTCTTTCAGGTCTGTGAAGACCCTCATACAATTCATACTGCATCCTTATATTTTCATAGTTGTAAAATCCCATAACGAACAGTTCTCACACTGATTCATGTATTCTTGAACTCATGTTTTCAGAGTTCTTTCCCACAGCCTTAAGGGCAGCCCTGCAGATCACAGCATCATCACTTTGCTAAGGATCCCCAGACACATTCTTGCTTTCTGATTATCATGGAGTGAGTCCATAACCTTGGTAAGAAGAACATTCTCCAAAGGAGGAACGTGAAGTTAATTATGTACTTTATTATGCAAACAAGCCTTATGCTTGGAACAACCATCAGCACTCAAGGAGACTCATATCCTGCCATCTCTGCTCCAGGAGCAGGACCCATGTCACATCATTCCTTCTGTTGACATGCTGAACCTGACAGGCACCTACACAAAAAACAATGCATGTGGACCCTTCCTTTACATTACATATTAAGTAATCATGAAACACCCATGTTGACATTTGGCCTTCACATACATGAGCATGTGGCCTCATGTACAGCACATGTGTAAACACACACAAGCAGTACCCAAAACATGAGTATCACTAATGGTCACAGCAGCTCAAAAATAAAATTAAATATCCATATTGACAAACAAAATGTAGTGTATTCATACAATGCAGTGAAGAAACGATACATGCTACAACCGAGAAAACACAGGAGTCATCTTACGTTAAAGAAACCACAAAAATATCATATACTTCATGATCCTATTTATATAAAATATTCAGAATGGACAAATCTATAAAGGTATAAAAAAGAGAATGGGAAATGGATGGTAACCTACAGAGGTTCTTTGTGGGATGATGAACCTGTCCTAAAGTTGGACTATACTGTTGCTGAGAGGTAGCTCAGTTGGTAGAGTGCTTGCCCAGTAAACAGGAAGCCCTGGGTTTTATTGCCTGCACTGGATGTAACCAGCTGTGGAAGTATAGCCTATACTTCTAGCAACTTGGAAGGTAGATACCCAGGGAACAGGAGTTCAAAGTCATTATAATGAGTATATATAATGTTACATATTATACTATTATAATTAAATATTAATTGTTTAATGTAATATAACATATATCTTATATATTTACATATAAGATATATAAGACATAAATTTATGTAAATATAAATATATGCAAATATAAATATATGTAAATACATGAAATTTATACAAATGTATAATTATAAATTTTAATCATATCTAATTAAATTTTAATATTTATATTAATAATTATTACACAATGTAATAAATTATAATGTTAAATATTAGATATAATTATGATAATATAAATATAACAATAATAATAATAATCAGCAATAATAATTTAAATTCTCTGTGGGGTAGGAAATGCTCCAGAAAAGCTCCCTTCTTGAGTATTTTCCATGAAATCTTTCACTTGCCTTTCATTTTAGATAAGGTAAAAAATATATAAAGGCTGTAGTTCACATTCAATCAATGAGGAAGTTCAGTCTCCACTATTTCCACGTGTAGCTATTTCTGCTGCTTCATCTTCTTAGCTGCAGTGCCCTCTGCTGCTTGAGGCTGGTAGAGATCTTTTTTCAAAAGCCTCTTCTGCCTCTGAAAATGAGGTACAGAAAAATTAATTAAATTAAAAACACCATGTTAATTTAAGAAAACATGCACAATTCACATGTCCTGAAAAATACCTGTCCAAGAAAGAACTGATCTTAAACGGACACCTTCATAGCAGCCTTTGCAGAATTAGCACTCAGGAGTCATGAGCCGAGCCAGACTGAGGGGCCAGGTGCATAGTACAACAATGTATCCCTGCCCGTCATTAACAAGCCAGATGCCAGTCCCGAGAGGCAGCACCAGGGCCCAGCACACAGTGGGCCACTGAGGATGCTACACTATGTAGTTCTGAGGTCTATTCCTGTGCAAGGGCCACAGGCAGCACCTGCCTACCATGGACAGTGCCGTTGCGCTTGTGGGAGAGACACCATGGATGCCCTACTTCCTGCCCTCAATAAACTCATCCAGACAGGGGAAAGTTAACCATGAGATTAAAGTCTATGTTAAAATCTCCTCAGATAGGGAGGCAGGCAAAGGAACCAGCCAATTCTACCAGAAGTGTAGCTTAAAGCTGGGATGGAGGAGGAAGTCTGGATAAAGAGCCAGGGGACACAGCACTTCTTAAGTGTGGTCAAGGGAAAGGGCCCCAGCTCATGGCTGTGGATGTCAGACTGTGGACAAGGGCAGGGGTTGTTTTTCTCCTTCCACGTTGCTCTTGAGCTTCTCTTCAGTCCGTGGTGTCATGTGACATGTGCACTCACCCACTCGAACGCTGGCTGCTGCCCTTCCAACCAACATCTTCTTAAGCCTTTGAGTCTGAGCCTGAGCCTGGGCTTGAGCAAGGCCATGAAGCCTCTTTGACCACAGCAATGATGTCACCCCAGGAGACAGGCAGGAGTGCCATACCAGAATATGGCAACCACACAGACATGTCGATAACATGCCCTTCTCACTCCCAAGGAGACATAGAGCACAGAACCACCCTGACAAAGAATGGAAAAGGACATGCCAACCTAACCAAAAGGTTAGATGTTGACATGAACCCACAGCTTAGAACCTAGCATAAGTCAATGGTAAGGGTGCAGTCATTTGAGGGAAGAGCCTTGGGTCAGAAGTAAGTGCAGACTCACACTGCTAAACAGAGAAAGGGGCACACTCTGATCCCTGCCACCCACACCTGTCAGGATAATAGTAAGGCAACCCTAAGCCACTCACTGGGCTGGGGGAGATCACTCCAGCTCTGAATGCTTTCACTGTGACGTTCACTGTACCATCTCATTTCTAATTGTGCCCAACAGGTCACTGCAGCCTGCAAGTGCATTAGCACTCGTGGACCACAGTGGCGTCAGCATCACAAACAAACACCCAGGCCTTTTAGACCCAGGAGACTGAGGATCCACCTCTGGGATGAATCAAAGGTTGAAGGCACAGAGACAGTACTATGCTAGGGCAAATCTCCATGGAAGGGAAATATGGAAAGGCGGCACTACAATAGAAGTCTCTATTTTTCAAAGTAATCATTGCTCAACCATCTTTTGAAGAGTAAAGATGCTGCCCACCCCTGAAACTCCAAATGCATTTAATATGTATCTCCGAACATGTGCAAGGATTGTACTAAATTGCTTCACAAATACAAATTATTGCAATCAGCATCTTGTTTTCTAGTTCTAAATTCAAAGGCAAACTATTAACACAAGACTGCTACTCTTGCTATTATCACACGTCCTTCCTAACAAAACCACATCTCCAGATGGACTGACAAAATTAGTCCAGTGACTCCTAACAAACACCACCAAGATTGACATCCCAGAAACTCATAGAAATGAAGATGAAGCTTAAATAGAGGCCACCCCCCCCCCCCCAAACACACCTTTTCTAGGGAAATAGAAGTGGCTTTGTTTACAGTACAGCTCAGTGAGGCCATTCTGAGAAACAGTGGGACAGCTGGGTTGCTAGCCTGTGAGCATACTGATGAGTCCTCAAAGTCACATGGAACATGCTTAGGATTAGTGTGTGATGGCGGGTGGGAGGTGTGTGTGTGTGTGTGTGTGTGTGTGTGTGTGTGTGTGTGCAAGCACCAGGCCTGACTGGAGAATCCTGTTAACAGTGAAGCAGAACGTTTAAACCCAGACAAGGTGTAAGGAGCACAGTCGGCTCTGAGATGGCAGAACTTCTTTCGGCGGTTCTATTTATTCTGTTAGAATAAAGGAGACTGATACTTAGAGATGCCTCAGTACCCAGCCACACATAACTGGAGCAGATCTGGCTGAAAGCTGGGCAGACGCCACTATCCAGCTGTGGTTCCATGGTCCAGCCATGGCGGCTTTTTTTTTTTTTGAAACTGGATTACTCAAGGTGTGGCAGAGGAAAATATGCACTCAAAACAGATGTAGGGTCCAGCCCAGAAATGAGCAGACTATCTGACAAAACTGAAGTGTCCCAGGACTCCTCTCAGCAGGTAGGTAGAGGTCACAGAAGGTCCTTTCCAGAAGAAATACGATGTCTTTCATCTAACGGCACCCCTAAATACACACTCTTGGAGATGATAAACGTCACTCATCTCTGGACAGTCCTAAAAATCTTTACTAGTAGTAAGCACAAGGAGGCTGTCCACTGACAGACTGGTGGGCCTTCCCACACACTTTAGCCACGGCCACAACTGGAAGCCAAGAGGACTCAGAGCATATGTGGCCCGAGGGACAGATGTGTTAGAGGACTCTTCCCGAGTGTTACCATTTTGTATAAGCTCTGCTCCACAGTTACCTGGCAATAGCTGGGTGACTCACTATAAAAGGGGCTGCTTGCCCCCTCCTCTCTCTCTCTCTCTCTCTCTCTCTCTCTCTCTCTCTCTCTCTCTCGCTGTCTCTCTCTCTCTCTCTCTCTCTCTTGCTCTTGCCTTCTTGTTCCTACTCTCTCCCCATTCCCCTTCCCCCCTCTCTCCATGTGTTCATGGCCAGCCTCTTCTTCTCTTCTCTTCTCTTCTCTTCTCTTCTCTTCTCTCCTCTCCTCTCCTCTCCTCTCCTCTCCTCTCCTCTCCTCTCCTCTCCTCTCCTCTCCTCTCCCCTTTTCTCTGCTCTCTTCTTCTTCTTCTTCTTCTTCTTCTTCTTCTTCTTCTTCTTCTTCTTCTTCTTCTTCTTCTTCTTCTTCTTCCTTCTCTCTCTCTCTCTCTCTCTCTCTCTCTCTCTCTCTCTCTCTCTCTCTCTCTCTCTGCCTTTCTCTGCCTCTATTTCCCTCTCAACTCACCTCCCCATGCCCTAAATGAACTCCATTCCTTACTATATCATCCTCTGGCTGGTCCCTCAGCGGGAAGGGATGCCTCAGCCTGGGCCCACTGAAACATCCTCTTCCCCCATACCTCAGCACACATCCACCAAAAACATTTTCCTTCTCTTTTTATCTTTTTATAAACACATCACTGAGGACTTTCTCAACTCTACCAAGGTGCTGTTTTGGAAAATGGCCAAACAAGGCTAAGCACACAGTGTTTTGATTCTGCCCATTACCGGGGGACGGGATTCAATTGGCTTCTCTTCTTGACTTGGTTCAGCACCGTTTTATTCTGCACACAAAAAGCACTCCTTATAGGGATGCTGTGACCAGCGTCCAAGTAGTACTTGTTGCATAAAAGGTGTGGGTGGAGTAAGAACTCAGAAAAGCCCTGCGTGTCAGGCTCCCTCTAACCTTGCCTGACCTCTAACCTCTCCATAGTACTAGAGCCAAGTAAGGCGATTGTCATCTCTGTGTATGTAAGAAATCCATGGGGTGCTAACAGCAAACATTCCAAGAAGCACCAAGAATTATTTGAAGAAGAAATTCCTGATGTTCAGGTGAACAGAGAAAATGGTTTGTTTGTTTCTTGTGTGCTTCTTAGCTTTTTCTGATTTATTATTATATTTTACCAAATGTAAAACAAGAAGACCGGGCCGTTTCCTACTGAGTTTTGAGATTCATCTAAAGGATGCATCTACCATTCACTGAAGGGTGCCCAGTGGCTTATTACCAGATATAAATGTGTCTGCATTCCCTTCCTGCATTCCTCTTCCACTCTGCTTTGCATTTTTTTCCTCCCCTAAGCTTGTGGCATTGTGTGAGAATAGAAGATGAATACACTTTCCTTCAGCCTTCCTAGATGCAACCGCATCTGTGATGCATTCACACAGGAGCAGTCCCCAGGGGTGGAGAGCCCCGGAGAAGCTACAGCAGAGGGCACTCTGGAAACCTATCCCAGTGCCAGCTCATCCTGATCTTTCTCCAGTTTCTTCCTCTTCATCAGATTTTTGGAGGATACTCCCTAAGTTTGTATCTACATGAATCAACCCTTCTGGTTCGCCACTCAGTCTCTGGTACCTGTACTGAGTGGGCGTTTTCTATTTCTGTTTTCCTGTAACATTGTGTTGTCCATTGTACACTGGCCAGCAAAATCTGTTGCACCCTTGGATAAGGCTGCCCTTCCATAGACACGAGCTTCGGCTGTGGCTGGGCAGGGCAGGCTGGAAAACCAGTGGAGGTACTACCTGGCCAGCTGCCTGGATCCAGATCCTGCAGACTGCAGCCCTTACCATCAGACCTGGTGTCAGGAATGGACCAGTCCTTGGGGAGTTAAGTGGTAAGAACACCCAGTTACACTGGGCCATCTGATTGGTGGTAGCAGGAACCTGACCACCTTATAGAAAATTATAATTGCCTAAATTAGGCCAGTCAGGACCTCAGTGAAGTTCCTGTCTGGAGTTTGGTAGGAAACGGAGTATATGTAGTGTGTGTGTGTGTGTGTGTGTGTGTGTGTGTGTGTGTGTGTGTGTTCATGAGTGCACACCCAAACTTATGCAAGCGCTTGGGGCTCTGGGGAACTAGCTTCCTCAGCAAAAGCTGTTCAGGTCTTCCTTACAACTGCCTACTGTGGGGAATCTGAATCCCTGCAGGAGGAAGAAGCCAGGCAGTCAGAGTAATTGTGTCCTGGAGCTGTCGAGGGGGTCCTTGCCTGTGTTCTGACTCAAACACAGTTGGAGGTACACCATAAAAGGACCCCTTCAGAGCACACTGACTGCCCTTGACTGTGTAGTCAAACATTTCAAGAAAGGAAATTCAGGAGGTTACAGTGTTGGGGGCTGTCTATAGGAAAGCAGAAAGTTCTGTGACTTAAAACGGCTGGCTTTTGATATAAAACGATCTCCAGAGAACACTTGATGTGCTCAAGATAAAGCCACTGGGTGGTAACCGTGGAACTAGGCCACCCAAAACCAGTTCCTATATATTCAGTCTTGGCTTCAAGTTGCCTTAGTTGAGCCTGTTTAGATAGAGACTGTAAAATCGCCCTGGCTGAGACTCCACTGATCCTCCAGAAAGATACAGGTGAGCCATTGTAACTGCTGACCCCCTACACCACCCTGCCTAAAGCAAAGACCTCTTATCAGAAAGTTTACAACCATTGATAACTCCCATAAGGCTTGATGAACCTGAACCCATATGGAGGTACCTCTGTGTTGCCTAGTGACAGCACTCTGTTCTCCAGATGCTATTCCATAAGTCCAGGAGCCCCCAAAACACACAAGATGCAAGTGTCCATGAACTACAGTCTAATTTTCATTACCAGCCATTCTCCAACACCAGCCTGCTCAGTTGAAAGCAGTGCATTCCCACCTTTCTCAGAAAATCCTCAAGCGATGATATCTAGATTCATCTTCCCACCCTAACGCAACCGGTGCTGCCTCCTCCTGATTACCTGTTTTCTGGCTTAAAAAATTTAGGCAAAGTCAGGATGAGAGAGATAACCAAAAACCAAAAAAAAAAAAAAAAAAAATATATAGTTACTACTCAGAGAACTTCACAGTTAAAGGAATCTACTTATTAAAAATCATAGGTCAATTTACATGGAAGGACACCAAAACCCAGGGACATTATTCAAGTGGTAACAAAATACCAAGCTGCCACAAGGACCTGATTACAGGGCTGTTTTAATTATGGGACTGTACAGAAGATAGTGTGGGCTACAGAAAGTCTCAAAATCACATAAATAAAAGAAAGGTCATAAAATTTTCAGGCACTCATATAATTTTAATTATTAATTGTCTTCTGTTGCTTACTACTAGACCTTGACCAGACAGAGGAAGCCTCCTACCAAAGGCTACCTGCATACCTGGGCTGACCTTGTCAAACTTCCCTCTAGTAAGAATCCTCCATTCTCTCCATGAACTTCAGGACCTCCCATGAAACAGAAACAGTAGCAGCAGGAGACTATGTACAGCATGTATCACAAACCAAACACATGCTCACCCACAATCAATATTCACTATTCATCCTCCACAATGATCCCGAAAGGCTGATAACTCCCAGCTTTACACATGAGGAAGCTGAGATCTGGAGGCTTCTAAGTACCATCTCAGGAGATCTGAATCCCACATTTGTGCATTTTGCTGCTTCTAAATATAGAATATTGCAAGCCTTTTCTTTCTTGGCTGTCATCCCATTTCCCTACTCCCATTCACACTGACACACTTCAAAACTTCCACGGTTCTGCCTCCATGTTTATAGTGGTTTGACTAAGAACGGCTCCCACAGGCTCATATATTTAAATGCTTAGTTACCAGGAAATGGAACTATTTGAAAAGATTAGAAGGATTAAGAGGTGTGGCCTTGTTGAAGGAGGTATGTTACTGAGGGCTGGCTTTGAGGTTTCATGCCATGCCAAGCTCAGAGTTTCTCTCTTTGCCTGTGGATCAGAATGTAGCTCTCAGCTACTTTTCCAGCACCATGCCTGCCTGTGTGTGGCCACACTGGCCATGATGATAATGTGTTGGGAGCCGACTTTAGTAGAAAGCGGCTAGATCAATTTTGCAGCCATCTGGAACCATATACCCTGATGAAAGACTTGGTTGTCAAAAGCCTATAACAGCTGAAGCACACTCTGATAAATATATTGTTTATCCCACATAGCTTGTTTTGCTGTTTAGTGACCTCAGCTGTATGGTGCACGTGGTAAAGAGTTTTCACCTGTGTTCTCCTGCTTGCGTATATAAATACCTCAGAATTCCCTTCAATAAGGGAGACATGAGAAAATAGAAGAGACTGAATCACACCTGGTCTTGTCTCCATTCTTCGCATCTCTTGCCCCATAGCCACACTCTCTCTTGACCAGAGCACTTAGCCCCAAAAGTGTTGAGGCAAAGTGTTGAGGCAGAAGATGGGCCTCAACAATAATGAACTAAACTTTGAAATTGTAAGTAATTTCCCAATTAAATGCTTTCCTTTATAAGAGTTTTCTTGGTCACAGTGTGTCTTGTGTCTCCACAGCAACAGAAGATTGATTAATACAGAAGTTGGTGCCAAGGAATGGGGTATTACAGTGACAAGCTTGCCCATTCTGCTTGTTATAGGATTTTGGAAGACTCTGGGGAAAGTGATAAATACCTTAAGTGGGGCTAACTGGGCCATCCTAGCAGGAGCATGGAACACATTGGTGCTTAGAGCAATGTAAATAATGACAGAGTAGCTCAAGAGGTTTCAGGGGTGAAGAATATTAGTAAGCAACCTAGAGACCATTCTTGTGATATTTTGGAGAAGAATGTGGCTGCTTTCTGCCCTTGTCCAAAAAAATCTTCCTGAGACTAAGTTGAAGAGTCTTTGGATTAATGGTATTGGCAGAGGAGCCTTCAAGACAGTCTAGTGTTGACTGTGCCCTGTAGTTATTAGCAGTCACTCTTATGCAGATCTATAATAAAAAGGAGCAACCCAGTAATCAGCATCCCTCCATGACCTCTGCAGAAGCTCTTACTTTCAGGTTCCTGCCTTGTTTGAGTTTCTATCCTAACTTCCTTCCATGTCGAACAGGTATGGAAGTATAAGCCAAATAAACCATCTTCTCCCCAACTTGCCTTTCTGATTGAGGTGTTTCATCACAGCAATAGAAACTCTAACTAAGACAGCATTATTCTCTTCATTCAACTCAATCAAAGCATTCTGGTCACTCACTGCCTATCCTGGTCAGTCCTGAGATGAGCACACATTCTCAGAAGCGTGAACACAGTCTATCTCCCATTCTCTCACATTAATTCTGCTAAACACACCAAGCTCATCCTTGTCTTCTGCCAGTCTGTCTGCCAGGAATGCCATGCACAGAGCTGGGTCTTTTTGTGTTCATATCTTAGCTCAAGTGTTAAGCACAGATTTAAAATGGCCCTATCCACTCTTAGCTCCTACCACTCAGTTTTAGTTATTTCTATAGTGCATGTATTTCTAGTGTAAACCCCCATGACAGTCCCTGGCTTACATACATCACAGCAAAGTTCCACATTATTGTGTTAGATTAAAACCTTCCAACTTGTAAAACACAGAATGTCAAAGGGAGGGGAAACAACAGGGTGTTCTAAGGTTATGGGGAATTCCTGATGGGAAGCTACTTAAGTTCAGGAAGTAAACAACCCAACACCCAACCTCTTACAGGAAGTTCCTGAAATGGACCAGATAAACCAGGCCACTCACAAAACACCTACTCTATAAAGTGCTTCCCTCAAGGTTGCACACACACTCATCTATAATGCTGGGATCAGGGCTTGTGTAATCTATTAAGTGAGGCAAGTAGCAAATGCCTATGGGATGTTAATATTTTATCGTTACTGTGGCTCCAAACCTGCAAGACTGTGTCTCCCTTCCAGAAATCTCCTTTTCTTTATCAGATGTGACTCTGAATGGTGAGTTGAACATCCCAGGACCATACAGCTTCCTGGGCACCACAATGCATTTTCTGAGACTTTCTCTAAGAAGAATGTGGTGATTTGAGTGAAAATGGACCCCATAGTCTCAGAGGGAGTGGCACTATTGGAGGTGTGGCCTTGAGAGAGTAGGTGTGATCTTGTGGGAGGAAGTGTCTCCCAGGTGGTGGGATTTGAGGTTTCAAAAGCTCAAGTCATATCCAGTGTCACTCTCTTTTTCTATTGTTTGCTGATCGAGATCTAGAACTCTCAGCCACCTCTCCAGCATCATGTCTGCCTGTGTGCCACCATGCTTCCCAATGTGGCAATAATGGACTAAACCTCTGAAACTGTAAGACAGCCCCAATTAAATGCCTTTCTTTATACAAATTGCTGTGGTCTGGCCAAGCATTGGACAGAGGTCAAGGATGCTTATGGAAGGACTGATGGCCCTGAAGAGGGCAGGAACCTCACAGGAAGACCAACAGTCAACTAACCTGGACCCCTGGAAGCTCTCAGAGTCTGAACCACCAACCAAAGAACATACACGGGCTGGAATGAGGACCCTGGCACATATGTAGCAGACATGCAGCTCAATCTCCAAGTCTGCTTGTCTGGCCTTAGTGGAAGAGGATGCATCTAATCTGACAGACTTGATGCACCAGGGTGCAGGGGGAAGCCCCCCCTTCATCAGAGGACAAGGGGAGGAGGGAGGGGAGAGGGACTCTGTAAGGGGTGATTAGGAGGGGGCCAGCATTCAGGATGTAAATTAATTAGTTAAAAAGTGAATTACTGTGGTCATGATGTCTCTTCATAGCAATAAGAACCCTAACTAAGACCACCATCTTACGTTCATATCTAGCACCAGACACCATAGAAAGCACTGATGGACTAGAACTAGAACATACTCAAACATCAGAGTTCAAGGGCAGAGCCTTCCATGTACCTCAACAAGCCCTTTAAACTCAGGCCAACAGCCTAACTCATGTTTAGTGTGTGTGTGTGTGTGTGTGTGTGATTTCTGAGAGTAAAATGAATGCTACTAAGAACCATTCTGGGAACAAAGGGCAAGAATCATACTTTCCTAAGCAAGTCAACAGCAGGACCACTCCAACAAACCTCTGGGCATGCATTCCCTCACCCAAGGAACAGCATGAGTGTGGTGAAAAGTTTGGTCTCTTTAAGAACCCAGTTATGTTATGTGAATGGTTCTTTGTTTTAGTCCCAGGTGTGGGCTATGGGGCTGCTTCAGTTTGCCCACAGCCATCAAGTATGATTGTTTCATGCACTAACAGGGGTGCGATCTTTGCCAGCTGCAGATAGTTAATTCTGGGTACTGTGGAAAGGATATAAATACCAGAGTCACAAGTGGGGTGAAGGCATTCTGAAGAAGAGAAGGAGGAAGAGGAAGAGTGGGAAGAGGAGGAGGAAGGGGAGGATGAAGAGGAGGAGGCGGCTTCGGCTCCCCCTGCTGCTCCTGGTTGCTGTTGTTACAGTTGGAAGAGAAGTTATCCTGACAATGAAAATTGGACTGGCCCCAAGGAACACAATGTCTCTAACCAGCAGGTAGAAGTCTAATGAGGTCGACATGCCCTTCCCCTCTAACCATCTTTCTTTCCTTCCCAGTGTTGAAGTTTGGAAGTGATTAGTAGAGGAAGGGTTGGAAGGGAGGTAGAGATATTAAGAACCCAATAAAAAGCTAACCAACTATGCCAACAAGCAAGAACCCTACACTTCCCTTCCAAGGTTGCTGGAGAAATCAAGGACCAAACACTGCATAATTTAATGTTTCCTAAACAAAATTGTAACAATGCATACAAGACATTTTAGTAGAAGGTATAAGCTTCTAAAAGTAATCTCGTGTGTGTGAAAAAAACAGTTTTACGAACAGCAATTAAGTACATAAAAATAGCTTTTCTGGACCAGAGCACCACCAAACCATGAAGACAAGTGTTTGCTTATGTTTCCAGTGCCCAATACCTGGCGTACTGCCAAGCAATACATTTTTGCAAAAGAATTAATTTACAAACTTCTGTCATTGTAAAATGTTCCGGCCCAAGTGGCGAACAGTGTAGCTTGCTCAGTGGGCCAATCTTCACACTGGCCGAGGACAGGGTGGCCCCCTCCAGAACAATATTTCTCTTGCCTGAACAACTTTTACCGTTTTATAATTCCTACTCTTCTTGATATTTCGGAAGTTGGCAGCATTGCTCATTCTTTGACCTTCAAGGAAAAAAATGTGAAGTTGAACACAGTCAAATACCATTCAACTCCGAGTTCAATACCCACACCAGCATGCCTTGGGTGGCAACACTTACAGCCCCAGAAGCATCTTGATCATAAGATATCTACCTTGTATCGATTCCCGAGGAAACGCAATGCCAACACTGGAAGGACATCTCTGGGTGAGTTATTGTTCCGTTCTGTCTACTCAGGAGGTAGAAAGAGACTCTGGTGTAGGATTTCCGAGCTGGAGGTTCCCTCAGGTTAGAGGACGTGACCCAAGTCTAGAACATCTCCTATGCACCGTATCCTTTTAGTTAAAGCAGATGGAAGCCTACCATTAAAACTTGAACTCAGAGACCAAAAAGGAAATGATACATAGTAAGAGTTTTGTTTTTAATTTGGTGTGCATGTGTGTATGTATGAGCACATGTGTGTACTCTGTGTGCACATATGTGGAGGCCAGAGGAGAACATCTGGTTTTTCCTCTGCTGCCCTCCACTGTAGTTTCTGAAGTAGGCTTACTGAACCTAGAGCTTGCTCTTTGGCTAAGTTGCTTGGCCATGGAGCTCCTGTAATCTATCAACTAGTAGGTAAAGTAAGACCATTAGAGCCAGGCCTGGTTAACGCTTCCAGGCATTAATCCCAGCACTTGGGAGGCAAAGGCAGGTGTATATCTGTAAGTTTGAGGCCAGCCTGGTCTACAGAGTAAGAGTTCCAGGGAGCTACATAGTGAGAACCCCATCTTGATAGATAGATAGATAGATAGATAGATAGATAGATAGATAGATAGATAGACGATAGATATAGATAGATGATAGACAGACAGACAGATGTAAAGATAGGATGAAGCAGTTGGAGTGGTGCATCCAGTTCAGCCAGCATAAAGCCCAGCATAAAAGTCTTTTCATTACAGCAAATTCAGTCCCTGCTCTGAGGTTGGGGTGTCCTCTGGGACTAGAGTAGTCTCCAGTACCTCCCATCTCCCATTTTGGGGCAACAGAAATTAGAAATTTCTTCCTACAAAATAGTAACCAGATCAAAATTTCACCTCTGTACGTTTCTGATTCCTAAGCATGAAAATGCTCAACTTTTCAATCACACTATTAGAATTTACACGAATCTTCTTTCTTTATCCTAAACTTGGATAAAAAGAACCTTTTCAAAGTCTCAGTGCTTCAGCCTTAACACCCGAGACAACTACAACTCTACTTCAGAGACAGACGGCTCCTTCCTATGTGCCCAAACTGGGCACTTTGCTGAGTAGTATTTTATCAGGCATGACAACCTTGATTTGCTGGTGATATTGTCATGGTGGTCTCCCACCACAAAGACACAGTTGAGTATTGAAAATGAAACACGCTGACCCATAAAGTCTAAAATCTTTACCACTTGGGCCTTAAAACAGTTGCCAACATCGGCTCTGTTTTGTTTTCCTGCCTGTCCACACCACACAAAGCACAGCTTGTGAAATAAGCCATTTTTTCTTTACAACTAGTGGGATTTCACTTTCATAAAGAAATTCTAGACGCCCCACATTTACACAATCAGCGTTTCTGTACGTCCAAGAAAAACTCAGCGCCGTCAAATGGGAAAGTGTGTTTTCCCTTATGTCTAGATATGCACACGGCTGAATTAATTTTACACACTTCTCAAAAAGAAAAGAACTCAGTGTAAAAGCTGAATTGACAAACACACCACCCTTCATCACAAAACAGCCCTCGGAAAGCACAGAGAATGCCATCTCCAGTCATGTTTGCAGAAGTGTACACAAATACCTTTCAGAGATCATGTAAGATAAAACTAAGCTAAATACATCTGAATATGTGTGATACACGTAAAAGGGGGGAAAAAAAAGCAACATCAACCATCTACTCAATGTTAAGTGGAAACAGGATACTCACTGCTGTGAAGAACAGGCATCCTGTTTCCCAGTCCTCCAGGTGGGAGGGGCCTGAGTGTGATGGACAAGGTCGGCATGGAAGCCGGATGGGCTCATCTGCCTTCTTGTCTCTCAAGTCTCCTGAGTGAGGAGGTTCTAAGGCAGGATGGACAAAGACTGAGACACAAGGCAGGGGAGGTAGAGAGGTAAGTCATTCATAAATTTTACCTGCCCTGCAAGTTCCATTTCTACAAAATGCCCTAAGCTCACACCCAGTTGGGGGGGGTGGGAGGGGGAGTCTGCTTTCATTGATGCTGTGAGCCCTTAAACAGCTAGATCACACCAAGTTAAGGCAAAATTACCAAGTACTGCTTTGCTTTTTTTTTTTTTTAATTAGTTATTTTGTGTTTTACTCAGGAAATTTCAGAACAGGAAAATGAAATTTCCCTGACTGTCACAGGGACCAGAGTCACCCAGTGCTTCTCTTGTAAGCTGGTTGTGAGTGTTTGCAAACAGTCTGGCTGACAAAACTTGTCATTCCCAGAGACACAAAGCACTTTTGGCAGGACTCTCGTGGTTCTCTCCCGAGGCAGGATATGTGGTTGTCTCCAAATGGTCAGCTTTCCCTTTGAATGTCCTTGTGCTTTTGAAAATAAGCTAATGATTTATTATTAAGTTTTATCTTTATAAAATAACAAAACTAGTTTCCTCTGGGATCATGGAAATCTAAAGTGATTATGGATCCCATAAAATACTAAAAACCTCCCAGTGATACACTGCACATCTAATAATGTGTAACAATCTGGTGGTGCACGTCCTGAGGCCCTGAATGTGGGAATTACAAATCAGGGCAAACCACTTTTAAGAGCTAAACATTTTTTTTTTTGTTCCTGTACCACTTTCTTGTGCCAGTTTTTAAATACTTCTTTGCTAAAAAGTAAAAAATAAAAAAATCCAGTTTTTTAAAGAAATGTTTTTCTGGTACTCGAGAGATGGGTCAGTTGTTAATAGCTCTCTGGCTGCGTTTCCAGAGAACTGGGGTCCAATTCTCAGTATCCACACGGCAGCTCACAACCATCTATAACTCCAGTTCCAGAAGATCCAGTATGCTTTCTCGGCCTCTACAGGCACCAAGCACACAGGAGGTGCACAGACACACATACACCTAGTTTTTTTTTTAAGTGGGTTATTTTTCCATCTATGTTTATGTATTAAGTGTGCATGTGTGTGTCCTGTGCTTGCACCATGGTGTGTGAGTGGAGGTCAGAGGTCCTTCTCTCCTTCTACCATATGTGTTCCAGGGTCAAAGGCAGGTCTCCAGGCTTGGTGACAAGCAGCCTTGCCTCTGGATCCACCTTACAACCCCCCCAAACATTCATATTTAATATGTTGTATTATCTTGCTCTGCTCCCTCTATGCTAACTCTAAGAATAGTCCATCCAATTAATGAAGCTTTATTAATTTAGCTTGCCATTCAACAATATGTATGAACGGTCCGGCATGTAGCAAGCAAGGCTTTGACAGGCCTGTATGAAGAAAGCTTCAGGTAACTTACATTCTAATAGGCAGGAGAAGACAAACAATAAACATATCAATGAGGTGATGAGACAAGTAAGAACTTATCAAAAAGCCCACAGTTTCCCAGGTTGTCTTTAGATAGAAGACTCGTTTCTTACTGCTATGTTGTGGCAACACTGAGAACAAGCACGTTACTGGCTGTTTCCTCTCCAGGAAGGAAGGCCTCCTGTACCTCATGCAAGACTACATCATCTTCCTCTATAGCTAATGAGAGAGAGAGAGAGAGAGAGAGAGAGAGAGAGAGAGAGAGAGAGAGAGAACGTATTTATTCTGGGCATTCTTCAGCGTATAGCTGTCTAATACAATATTTTGGTCCCAGCAGTACACAAGACCTCTGGATACACACCAGCTGGATTATGTAGAGTTTTTCCATGTGCTGAAATTCTCACCAAGTTCCTGCAAAGGCAGAGACAATGAGGTGAGGACAATGACAGGAAGCCGAAAAGGCCAACCAAGTCTCACTTGCAAAAGAAAAGGCTCATTTGAAATTGAGAGTGTGCTGCTTGGTGGAAAATGTTTGTTTTCGAGCAGGACACACACACACACACACACACACACGCACGCACGCACGCACGCACGCACGCACGTACGTACACACACATGCACACACTCACAGAGCACACACACACATACACACATACACACACACACACACACGCATGCACGCACGCACACATGCAGGCACTCACAGAGCACACACGCGCACACACACACACACACTCACACTCACACACGCATGCACGCACGCACACATGCAGGCACTCACAGAGCACACACGCACACACACACTCACAGAGCCTTCGGTTTGAGCCCCAGCGCCACACTGAAGGGAATTTCGTTATAATCAGTCCTCTAGGCAAGTCCACTTTCAGTGACTCCTCCCCGTGGATCTTCCCCCGCACGTGGCCATTCCCTCCACCTCACGAAACACCCCCGGCACTCGCGTTCTGCCACCCACGGCCCCTTCCTGTCTGACCACAGTGATTCACCTTATGGTTCTGCCTGGTTTGTGCTGAAGACTGTAACTTTGCAGCTAAAGGCCAGAATGATACAATTATATGACTTGGGACCTGAACCCTGTTAAATTCAGCCTGCGAATAGTATGGCAGGTGGACATTGTTCCGCTTAACGTTTTAGACACCTACTGCTAGAGTAAACGTTTTTACAGTAGAATAAGTCTTTAGAGACCATGCTGTGTAAATGGCCTATTTCTCAACTCGACTAGAAAGCAAAGAAAAGTCAATTCTCAAAAGCTGCTCTTTTTCAAATTCTAAGACCTAATTGTGTTAACAGTAATCATGAGCATGAGCGCCACCTACTGGTGAAAGGCATTTAGAAACCCACTATTTGTTGCTGTCTTCCAAGCTGTAGGACCCATCTTTGAACTATAGTAGAACAAAAAACTAAAGAAACAGTGACATGGGCTGGCAAGATGGCTCAGCTAGTGATGGCGCTTGCTGCTAAGCCACAGAACCCAAGTTCAATCCCTAGAATCCACATTGTGGAAGCAGAGAACTGACTCCCGCAAATTGTCCTTTTAACTTCATATGTGTATCATGTGATAGCCTCTCCCCCAGTAAATACATAAATGTAATAACAACAACTTTAAAGAAAAAATTACTACCTCATTTTGTATATTCAAGGGCTTCAGATAGTGTACTTTTTTTAAAAAAAAAAAAGATTCTTCTTTTATTTTTAATTGTGTACATGTATTTTTGCAGGTTTGTACATCTGTAGGTTTCCGCTCGTGGAGGCTGGAAGGGGGCATTGGACCCCCTAGAGTCGTGGGCAGTTGTGAACCACTCAACATAGGCACTAGACACCAGACTTAGATCTTACAAGTATTCTTAGCCACGGAGCCGTCTCTCCAGTGCCGTTATTTACATCTCTAAAAGACGGCCCAGGTGTCTGTTTAGGAAACCACAGTCTAAGACTCTGGTAGAGTGGCAGCTGCAGAGACAGACAGCAGAAGCGCAGAAGCGGGTAGCACAGGCTATACCTGAGAGTCAGAGCCCTACAGCTTGCCAAAGCTTGTCTACAGCTGGCCTACAGTTCCTACAGTTAGATAGGTCCTGAGCCACCTGGGAGAGAAGGAAAGTTCGATGCCCCAGAGAGCAGGCCAGTCCTGAGGAAGCAGAACAGTGATGGCACCTGTCAGCTTAGACTGTTTAAGGAAGCAACACCACGGTGCCTGGTAAGAAAGCCTCAGAGTACAGTGCCAACACAGCTTTCCACTTGGTTGAAATGGCCCAGGTATAATGTATTATCCTGTTGTTTAACCTTGGGTGAGTTACCTTTCACTATTTCACACACAACACACATACACACACACCAGAAACACAACACACACATAACTCACACATATGCACATTCTCACACATACACACATACACAATACACACAAACATATATACACCACACACCCAACACACACACCACATGCATACATGCCACAACATACCACACACAATGCACACATACATACAACATACACATACAATACAAACACAACACACAATACACACATACATACAACATACATACACAACACAAACACAACACACACAAATACATACCCACAATACACACATATACACATACATATCCATACACAAGATACGTCATGCACACAACACATACAACACACACATACATACAACACATATAACATGCACATATACAACATACATAGCACAATAAAACACACACATATGCAAACATATACACACAACATTCACACACAGCACACATATAAACACACATACACCGCACATATACAACATACATACAACACAGAGACCTACACACACACACACACACACACATATATATATATAACACATACACACATAAACACAATACTCACAAATACAACACACACATACACACATATACACCACACACACATTATACACATACCACACATATACACACACATACACCACACACAAACATACAACATACACAACACACATGCATACAACAGACACACAACACACACAGACACAGCAACATAAACACACAACACACACATAAACATACAGCATACACACACACACACACACACACACACACACACACACACACACACACACTGCCTCATTGAACAGCTGAGAGGAGTTAATAAAATGCTCATGGAAGAACCTGACCAAGGAGAGTAAAGTCTCTCTCCTCCTCTCCAAACCTAGAAGGCTTGATAGTCCCAATAAAAACCTCCCTGGCCTGACATACAAGAGGGTGTACCAAATATCATTCCTAGCACACAGTTATGACCTAGTTCTGAATCCGCTCTTATGTTAAGATCTTTGGTTACTGTTACTTTCCAAATGAAGTGGTAGCATTTATGGTAAAAAATAAGAGGGACTTTAGGTAATTCTAACTGCTCGTAAATCTCATTTGTTACACTCTCGGGAGCCAGAATGCTCCCATTCCTTTTAAGGAATAAATCTAAAGTTTCAGAGTCACTTTAACGTCTCCTTTAAGAGTGCTGAGTGGAGTTTAAACCGACAGTCTATGCCCTCTGCTTTCACTGTTCAGCACAGTACTAGGCAGAACCACAGGAGCCACAGACAAGGGGCAAGCCATCAGGTGGTCGGACAGCATGGGAAGCCTCAGAGAAGGCCGACAATCTAAGTCTATAGGGAATCGTGCTGCCGTGGGAAAGCATGTGCTTGCTTCTTCCCACTGCCTGAAGCTCCAGACCACACATGACTGAGAGCCTGGATTCTAGGGTCAGGCAGACTGGAGTGGGCACCCTGGCTTTCTGTGACCAAGCTGCTTTGCCTTAGCCTGCTTCTAAACCTTGAGTGTCCTGGTGCTAAAGGTGTCCCTCTTTGGATTGCCCTGATCACATAATACACATAAGGGATTTGTACAACATTGGGCATGTATGTCAACTATGACTAGTAAGTGGCTCATTAGTTGTTCTTTTTCTATTTTAGGTAATATATGCGCAGAGGAAATTGGAATATTACACAGAAAGGCCACACAGCTCCCTTGTGACTTTCTAACTGACTTCATATTTTATGATGCTCCCAGAAAGTTGTTTTTGAAGGGTCTGAGTATTTTGTTTTCTAAGAGGCCTACCTGACTGTGGGTGTAGCTTAGCTGGTAGACCATGTGCCTAGCAAGATGAGGTCTGAGACTTAATTCTCAGTACCAATAATGAAAACAATAAAGTTTTCTTTAAATAAAAATATTAACAATTACTTGTTAATTTAAATATTGAATTTAAATTAACTTAAAATTAAATATTACTTATTAAATATTAACACTTAAGTATCAGACACAGATAAATAATCCATTTGTGTATGTGCTTAGTATATGTATGTGGATATGTGTGGCATATATATGTGCACATGTGTGGTATATGTATGTGCACATGTATGGTATACATATGTGCATGTGTGTGATATATGTATGTGCATATGTGTGATATATGTATGTGCACATGTGTGGTATAAGTATGTGCACATGTTTGGCATTTGTATGTGCATATGTGTGGTATATGAATATGCACACACACATATATATGTATATATATACATATATATGCACATGTGTGGTATATGTAAGTGCATGTGTGTGATATGCATATGTGCATATGTGTGGTATATGTATGTGCACATGTATATAATAAGACCAGGCACATACCATCACATCAAGGCTGGACAAGGTAATCCAGTAGGAGGGAAAGGGTCCCAACACCAAGCTACTCAGCTATAGCATGTATGCAGAGGACCTAGGGTAGACCTCTACAGGTTCCCCATGAGTTACAGTCAGTTGATTCTGTGGGCCCTGACCTTCTGGTGTCCTCCCCTCCTCCACAGGACTTCCTGAGCTCCCCCTGCTCCGGCTGTGGGACTCTGTCTGCTCCCCTCAGTTGCTGTATGAAGCTTCTCTGGTCTCTTTGATGATGATTCTGCTGGGCTCTGGTCCCAGAACACCCTGTTCTTCTGACTAGGCCTGCACTTGAGCGAGGAAGTCTACTGGAATTGTGCTCATCTTAATTTCTGAGACAAGCTCTCCCACTGAACCCAGAGCTCAATGACTGGCCAGGCTGGCTGGCCATTGAGCTCCAACGACCACCCCCTTGTCTCCATGCTGTTATAGCTCTGTCACGTGTGCTTCCTCCTCGGTTGACTGATTCTCCTTAGTGTAATTGCATACGTTTCTGTACATTCAAGAATAACTCACATAGCAACTAAAGGTAGACACTGAAAAGCCTCATTCCTCCATGACCCAGAGGCTACCTGGGGAGAATATGTCTACAAAGGTGCAGGGAGCATACAAGCTCTGTGGGCTTTAGCGAGATTTCTTCTTTGCTCCAAAGGGCCAGAATTAACCCTGGAAGGATAAAACTGTTTCATAATTGCTGTGCAGATTTCCAGTTAGGCACAAATAATGTTTGTGGGCCTTCTGAACCAACTCTGTAAAGTTACTGTTTTCTCTCAAAGACTTTGAAAGGAAACACTACTAAAGCTTTTCGGACTTAAAATAAGGTCTGCTGTCATCTCAATGTGTGCAATATGCTATATAAATGCACACTGTGCAAGTTACATGTGGTTGCTGGACTGAATAACTCATACTTTTCAGGCAAAAGAATGTTTGGTTTCCAAGGGACAATCATCTCCAGCCCAATGGTCCTAGAAGAAGAAAACCAGGCGCAAACCCTTCCCTTCTACCACAGTGGGGCCATTTCTAGAAACACACATACCCTATTAGGTTGCAACCAAACAGGACCAGCTCTGTCTTGAGACAAAATCCGTTTCCTTTGCATTTGGCTTCCAGCTTCAAGGTATCAGCCTCCTGCTGACAATATTCTCATGTGCTGCATTCTTATTTCCAAAGAAATACAGTTTGTTTGTTCTTGGGCTTTGGTCACAGGGTCTCCCTTACTCTCTAGGGATGCGATCCTGGATAAGATAGCCACACTGCATTGTTAACACTGAATAAATTATAACTTTGAGCCCATAGGGTTAACAGCAGAATTAGACTTCCATAGGTTACCCATGCAAACACCCAAGTAAAAAGTGATGTGATTTCTGAGACTTGTATGTAGTGATGACTGTAAAAGGCACTGGAACACAGCCCCTGCCTTGAGGTCTTAATCTTCTGCACAATACATCCCAGGGCACTTGCAGGTCCCTGGGGTTAGACAGAGGCATAGATGTGGCTTCAGATAGAAACTAATAGATGTCACAAACCCCACCCCCCACCAAGGCTCATATTTCTTCATGAAGCTTAAATCCAAGAGTGTTGAGGACTTCATAGAGTGGAACAGAGAGGATACTGAGAGGCTTTTACTATAGCTGGAGCCTTGATGGCTAGGTTCATCCCTCAGATGAGGATCCCAGCCTTCTACTGGCTTTTAGAGGATTCTACACTTGGCAATGTGAGACAGAAACCCTGCTGGCCCTGGTGTCTTATTTATAGGCCAGAAATTCCCTGCCCCAATCCTCCCAGCATAACACATGAGCTACCCCCACGTGTCAGTGTCCCCAGCTGTGCAGGGGACAGAATGCTGCATGACAATGCTCACTGAGCAGGATTCACAATCTTTCCAGCCACCCCAGCCAGCCCTGGCTCAGCTATCTCCTAGAGACTGACTTCCTGGCTCTGTCACCTATTTGGCCTCCTCTGTATTTCTGGGGCTACATCATCACCTACATTCAGTAGTAGAAAATATATAATATTAATTGATGGTTTCTACCCTACCTTCATCATTCAGTTCCCTGTTAAAAGACAAGTTTTATATTTATATAAGCCTTTTATGTACTAGAGCTGTGTAGATAGATATCTATCCTGTAAGTTATTAAAATCTAGTTCCTCATCAATAACCCCAAGTTATAACTTGCCATGTTCCATCTGGGCAGCTCTTAACTCCAATTGGCTAACCCCATGGCCACGCTTTCATGACTCACCTACCCCATGGTGTCTCCTCCTCCTCTTCCTCCTCCTCCTCTTCCTCCTCCTTGTTCTCCTCATTGTCACTTCTCAGACCCCAAGCTCGAAACAGAAACTCTACCTATCTCTCTTCTGCCCAGTTGTAGGCCGTAGGCATGTTGATTCACCAGTCAGGGGTAGCCTGGAGGACAGGCAAGGTGGATAGCATCACTTGGGTTTACATGAGAATCTCCTCATCAGAGCCAGCATTTAGCATTACATTACATAGCGACAGACAAAACTTGAATGACATTCCAAAGATGTGGTCCCTGCTCCTACACTGGCTGCAATCCCAGGCCCGTTTGGCATTTGTGGAGTTAGATTCCATGAGGCAGTTATGGTAGACCACTACCTTTCGTGCTATATTGTAGGAGTCCACGATTCACTGAAGATACCCCTGGACTTAAATAGTGTGCAAAAGCAAAGAACATTTTATTCTGCAGAAGTCCAGCATGTTGGGGCATACCATCTTCCAAGATAGAGGCACCTCAGTGAGCTCACAGGCCTGATTTAAAGCACCTTAGGGGAATTCTGGGGAGGGGTAGGTGACATCTATCTTAATCTGTTTGCTTTATTTCTAGGTACATTCCAGAACCATTTCTGGTACGTGGGGGCCTGGAAACTGTTGCTGGGGAAGTCTGGAAACTGCTGCTGACCCACTGTCTTTGCCTCAGGCCAGGTGGCAGGGCAGCTTCTGAGGCCTGGGCTTGCTTGGACTTGCCCAGTTTTTGAAGGCCTAATCTCCTGAACTGCCAATTTGAAGCCTGTCATGGAGTCAGCCTAGCCTGTCTCAGTACTGGCCTTGGTGGCCAGGTGGCCACAGCACTATGAGGGCATTTTATGAACTTGGTTAAGTGGGAACGTTCTGGTGCCTATGAGATTTCTAAGTCTCATTAAAGTCAGCGGTATATGGGCATCATGATGTCCTCAGGCCACTTCTGAGCCCATTCATATAGAGATTTACGTGGACATGTTGGCCTCATGCCATTACCATAGCTGGTCATGAGGGAACGAATGGGCATGTTGGACCTAATGCCATCTCTGAGCCTCAGTCTAACGTGGGGTATGTGGGTGTGTTGACCCCATGCCCTTTACAAGCCCAGTTCTATGGGGGTGATATGGTGCCTGTTGGCTACCATGCTATTCAGGAGCCCATCATGTGAGTGGATGTGCAGACATGTTGACCCTGTGCCATTTCCAAGCCCAGTCCTATGGGAGGGTCATGGGCATATTGCACCCAATTCCATTTCAGAGCTGGTCACCTAAGCAGTATAAGTGGCATTTGGACCTTATGCCTTTTCCGAGACCAGTTATATTGGGTGTGTATGAGCATATACGCCTCCTGCCATTTTTCCTTTATCTTTTTATTTATTCTTCTCTCATGCAATATGCCCTGACCACAGCCTTCCCTCCCTCCGTTCCTCCTACTCTCTGACCTCAATTTCCCCTCTTCCTCAGATCTACTCCATTTCCCTTCAGAAAAGAGCAGGCCTCCCAGTGACATCAACCGCCATAACAAGATGCAGTAAGACTAGGTACAAACACTCATATCGAGGCTGGACAAGGCAACCCGGTGAGGAAGAGGTTCCCAAGAGCAGAAAAAAGAGCCAGAGACACTCCCTTCCCCAGTGTGATGAGTCCCATAAACACCCCAAGCTAGACAGCCAGAGAATGTAAAATGCTGGGGTATTTGGGCATGGTGGAGCCCGTGTAACTTATGAACCCATGATATGTTGAGGTTTCTGGGCATGTTGGCCTCTATTCCATGTCTGAGCCTCATCATATGGAAGAGTGTGCGGGCAGCTAGGCAACCAAGGCATTTCAGAATGGCATTATGTGGGCACATGCCATTTGCCTATCATAAGGGGATCTATGGGCATTTTGGTCCCATGCCATTTTCTATCCCAATCATACTGGGGTTATATGTTGGGCTCCATGCCATTTCCAAACCTGGTTCTATGTGGGGCTATACAAGCTTGTTGATCTCATGACATCTCTCAGACTGGGCGTATGGAGGAGTGTCTGGGCATGTTGGCCCTCATGTAATTTCTGAGCCTGGTCATCCATGCAGGGCGTATGGTTATGTTGGCTCCAGTGGTATTTCCCAGCCCACTCACATGAGGAGAGGTAGGAGCATGTTGGCCCCCATGCCATTCCTAAGCCCAATTATATAAAGATGAATATGGGAATGTCGGTCCCCACACGAGCCCAGTCTTATGGGTAAGGTGTTTACATACTGGATCCAATGGTATTTCTCACCCTGGTCATATGATGGTATTTTGAGCATACCGGCTCACATGCCATTTCTGAACCCCGTCATGTGGAGATGTGTATGAGCATATATGGATACCCATGCCATTTCCGAATAGCATAACATGAAGGTTTTATGGGCATGCTGACCCCATGATATTTCTGAAGTGAGTGAATCGGCATGTGCTGGCCACCAGTTGGTGGGTCAGAGACACTGCAAACATGCACACGAGCATTCCTGGGCCACTGAGTGGAAGTACTGAAACACAGCAAGTGTGCAAACAGGTGTGCTCAGGGAGCACCTGGCTGCCTTGGGACATAGCATGTGTGAAAAAGAGTGCCCAGGGCACTAGATAACAGCATTGGGACACAGCAGATGTGTGAAAATGCACACCTATGTGTGTGTGTGTGTGTGTGTGTGTGTGTGTGTGCGCGCGCGTGTGTGTTTAGGGGATCAACATTCCTACCCAAGAAAAGATTATGAGGAACAGGAGGCCAGAGAGCAGTGTAGCAGAGCCTACCAGCCTCCATGTCTGCAGGGTCCTGGGGCACAAGCAGATGCTCCATGCCCACCTCTCCAGCCTGTGTCTCCTCACATTTCCTGCCAAGAGCTTTGACTTCTCCCATCCTCATCCTCACTATGGACATGATTACAGACCCCTGGTCTGGGCTTTGCTCCCTCAACCTCCCTACCAGTCTCCTATTCCTTTCCCACACCTTCTGCTTCCCCCCCCCCCCCTGTTGCCACCATGGTCTCGGTCTCCCAGGGGTGTGGCCACTTGCCTCACCTGCTGGCTATTCCCCAGCTAGTGGACACATAGGTGCACCCCACACTACATAAGGTGGCCCAGATGGTCGAGTACCACCAGGCTGAGCAGTGTCCCCACAAGATCAAGGAATACAGAGAAGAGACAGCCAGGCTCAGGTTGTCTTTGCTCCACGCAGGAGGGAGGGATATTTAAGAGGACCCCTCCTCCAGCTCTAGGCATGGCCACCCACCATAGCCCTGTCATTCCACTCTCATATTGAAGATGGCAGCTGGTGCCTAGCCAGCTCTGATGGATAGACAGAGCAAGGCTGGCACATCAGGTTGCTGCTGGCCCGTGGAGTTCTTGTCCCTTCTGGCTCCACTTCCTGGACTCTGACCCCTGCAAAACTGCGGGAACTTGGGCAAAGGCCTTGATCTTTCTGAGCTGATTTGTTTGACCTTAAAATGGGCTCCAGACTTGGCGTGGGGGTGATGAGAGGCCACAGTGGGGCTACACTGTAAATAGGAATGTCAATCCCCGAACATCCAGTGGGGACCGGGCTGAATGAATGGACCGATGCATCGTGATGGAAAGTTGCCATATGGGCATCCGGACTACAAACCTCAGAGGTCTCCCTCCCTCCCTCCCTCCCTCCCTCCCTCCCTCCCTCCCTCCCTCCCTCCATCTCTGTCTGTCTCTGTCTTTCTGTCTCTATCTCTGTCTCTCTGTCTCTCTCTCTTTCTCTCTGTCTCTCTCTCCCATTTACCTTTCCATTCCTGCTTTGTTTTGTTTGTCTTAAACGGAACTTTTATATCGCCTAGACTGGCCTCAAACTTTTTATGTAACCTTGAACTCCTGATCCTCCTGCCTCCACCTCTCAAGCACAGAGATCACAAAGTGATGGCCTGAATAAGTGGGGTGCTGGTGAGGCGTGCAGGAGAGTGCTGGAAAGACAAGGCCAGGATCTAAAGGATGGGGTCCAGGATGGGCGTGAGGGGGAGCCTAAATCATCACCAGTGTGAGCCTGCCACCTGGCGGTAATTCCTAGGTCATGCAGGCGATACTGAGGGCAAGGGCGTTTGGGCATTGTTTCCTGGAATCCAGGGTTGCAGGGACTCTGGGCTTTCTGTCTACACCATTTTTTCCACACAACAGCCCCAGGTGCTTTTAAGACGTGTTCCACCTCATCCTGGCTCTGGAGGGGAGAGGGGTCTGGAGGACAGTGTGAGGGGCCGAGGGGTGCATATGTGCTGGGAGGGTCTGTAAGGCCAGGTGGGATGGCCAAAGTCCCCAAATGCATCAGCCCCTAAACTTAAATTTGCACACAGCTCCCCTGGTGTCTGGTGAAGTGCAGAAACCAAGTCCACGGGACCTGAGGCAGGAGATGCTGCTTGTAGGAGACTTGGGGGTGCGATATTACTGTTTTCAGGTGTCACACCCTGTGATATCCTCTGGGATGCTATCACTGGCTCCATTGCCCCTCAGGGTAAGGCCACCTCCAAAGTTCCACCAGCTTGTCCTCATGCTGCCCTTACCCATGGTAATGATGGTGGACACAGAAAAGAAGAAAGAGCCTACAAACCCCCAGTGCCCTATGCTGCCGTATTTCCCAGGAGGTAGGCTCCATCCTTATAAGCTTGGATGATGTCCTTGGGGAGCTGCTGCAGGGATTTTGGGAGAGGGGAAAGGGTCCCTGTACCCCCAAGATACCCCCACTCCCATGTCTATGCCCACACCTACACCCACATTCCTGCAGAGCCTTCATGTTGTGTAGACAGTTTCTCCAAAGGGATAAACTTCTTCCTGGAGGAAGGAGAAAGGCTTCCGTGACTTACAGGCTCAGAAAGCTCAGGAAGGTACAGGAGTCACAAGCCCGGCCCCCTAAGTTAAATTTCATAATAACAACTGCCAGGGAGAGTCTTCAATAGGGTTGCCTGCTCACTTGAGGTTACAACTCGTAAGTTGTGTTGTGAGCCCCAGGGATGTGAGGTATCACCCATAATGGGGTGGACTTTTCTGTGATGCAGCTGCCTTTGAATCATCCATGTTCCAGTTAGCAACTTCAATCAACTCCCTGGTACATCTCGCTAGAAGTGGGTGGGATTGTTTCTTTGGTCAGTTAATCCCTAGGGCCCTATCTGGCTTGAAGAGACTTTTTCATGTGTCCCCAGGAAAACTTACACAACATCTCACCTTTATTCCAAGTCTGGGGCAGGGAGTCTCTACTTTCCCTACTAATGAAGGGCTTCCCAGAGGCAGAGGTCATGGGGACAAGCCTGTCTCCCCCTTACTCTGGAGTCAGGTCAGGGTGGGTTCTATGATATCTTGTGAACTTAACTGTCTAGCTCAGTCCTAACCTCACAGGACACAATCGGCTGACGTTGCCAGAGGATGACAGAGCTATGACCTCAGCCTTCCGTGGAACACAGGAGAGCTGAATTACCTCTGCTCTGGGACCATCAAGACTGTTTTGGGTCCGAAGGAGGCTGTGTGGGAGGCCTTTTTCATGTCTCGTTTTTCTTATGTGTAAAGCAAAGTACTAACGGTGGAGGATGGTTGTTGTTTTGTTAGGGATACCACACTGTGGAAGTGCACAGATGACAGGGCAGAGGCAGAAGGCTTTGTGGGCGGAGTGACACGTTAGCTGGGTTTCTTCAGAGGGTCTTCCCAGTGAGAAGACATTTAGGAGGACAGACAACAGGAGCAGAGGCAGGGAGGTCATACTGTGCCTTGGACATAAAATCACGGGATTCTAAGAAACATCCACATAGTTACACAGGTCTACACAAAAGCAGCCTCCGGGTGATTAAGCAGCTTCAGCTCTTGGCTCTGCGCTCACACTAAACCTTGCTGAGCCTTGGTTCATCTCTTGTGGGGATGCTGAGGCTGGTGAGGAATGGGGGCTGGGCAAGGGAAGGGCTGCAAGAGAAGCGTTTACTGTTGGTGGACAGACAGTCCCTGCTCTGCCTGGCTCCGGATGCAGCCCAAGTAGCCTGCCCAGCGGTTTGGAAATCAATCTCCACTCTTGGCCCCTTCTGCCCTACCCCAGCAAATTTTTCTTCCTGAAGGGGATCTAGCTTCAGTTTAGAGACTTGGGGACACAGGTCCTCCCCCTCTCTGTAATGGAACCATTGCAGAGTGTGAAGCTTCTTCACTAGGTATTTGGGTCTAAGCTCTGTCCCTGTCCTCTTGGCAGAAAGACGTGGACCAGGAATTCGAACAGTGATTTGCTCAGCTGCCAGCCCATGGCCCACACAGGCCAGGAGGAGCTCTCCATCTCCTGCCTTCACACCCTGCAGCATCCTCAGCCCCTGAGGAGCCTGTAGCTCAGTGACCTCTGCACCTTCCCCTGCTCCATCTCTCTCATCCCTGCCCATGCTGCAGGTGGGTGGGTTTCTGCTCCTTATATCCAAATACTTCAGGTAAAGTGACCTCCGCCCGGGGTCCAGCCCAGGTCCACTAACTTTCAGCGCCCCCATCCTTCACCTTTACCCTGGGCCTAGCCTAGACAAATGTACTTTCCTCCTTAGAGTCTGGCCACACCCCCAAGGTATTTGCCCCCTCCCTGTCCTTTGAAAGAGGCCAGGTGTGGCCTTTGTCCTTTGTCCCTTGTCTCAACAAGCCCCACCACAGGGGGATGATCAGACCAAACACAACCCTGTCCCCATGATGATGCTTTCACAGCCTTGTAGCTTGTGACTCTGCATTCTTTATGGCTGTGTCCTGGACAGCTCTTCCCACAGTCCTTGTTCTTTCTCTTCCTTACAGATTCAGCCCCACTCCTTGCTGGAGTGAGGCTCTTCCACTGTGTTCAGCCCCTCCCGGAGTTTACCCCTCCCCTCCCAACCTCACAGCCTTGTTCTTCCCAAGCCTGTCTACTCTACCTCTCTCAGTATTTCACTATCTGGGGCCAGAGCCCTGCAGTGAGGGTCAAGCCCCCTACCCCGCCCAGTGCTTCTTTCCTTGGCTGGTTCTGCTACTTCCCTTACCTGGAGCAGTACGTCCAGCACCGAGCTGTCCAGATTCATGATATTCTGTAGGCACTCCCGCTTGTCCCACTGGAAGTTTCGACTGGATTTTTGGATAGTATGATCTTTCAGTGCCCAGAACACACTAGTGCCCAGTGTCAAGTAAGAAAGTAGGAGAGCAAGAGGGGCCTTGAGCCCGCCACCTGCCAGTCTTCAGCCCAGCAGGGTGCCTCGGGAGATCCTGGAGCCCAGGTGTGCTATGGTGGACAGGAACCAGGAATGGGCAGGAGTGGCCAACAGGGGCCCTTCTTTAAGCAAGTGCTTGTCAGTGGCCTGCTTCCCCTCCACTGAGGATTGCTTCAGGGTGCAATAGCCCTGTCCACCCTCAAAGATCCAATTTCAGGGACAAAACGATAGCTCACTGGAGAGTTGGCGTGCCCATCCCAACACCAGGGGAAAGGAAGGGGCTGCCAAGTAGCCACAGGCAGGGGCAGGAAGGACCCAGACCCCTGCCCTGAGCACTCCCCCCTCAGTGAGGAAGACTCTTGAAATCTACGGTGCAGAAGAGAAACAGCAAGGTTTTTTTTTTTTTTTTTTTTTTTTTTTTAATTGTCACAGGGCTTGTCTAAGTTGTCATACCAGGGACTTCCTGCAAGTGCTTGCTGTACTCAGTGCCACCCCAGGTTCCCCCAGAGTACTCAAAGAAAAGAGCCCAGCTGGCTAAGGTAAGTCTGTGCATGTGGGAGGCAGGAACGTGTGGACCCAGATTTATCCTTGGTGCTCTGGAAGAGGTCTCTGAGTCCCCACTCACCCAGAGCCAAGGCAGGGGCCAGCATGTATAGAGCTGATGGGGGGATTCAGATTTCTGTCCTTTACTGTGTGGCAGTAAGTCCTGGGGGGCGGAAAATCCTCCCTGGATGTGGGTCCTTCCCAGGGACTTCACCCGCCCCCCCCCATCCTCTTGGACTTTCATCCCAAATGCTGCAAAGACGCAGATGCTTAGAAACCTCCTTGCCACTGGAAAGAAAGGAAATCCAAGGAAGAATTAGTTCTTAATTCTTTTACAACCAGGCACTGAGGCAGACTGGGCCAAATCTGTCCTCCCTTCAGGCCCATAGTGCTGACATCTGGCAGAAGGACCAGGGATCCTAGGCCCAAAGAACTCTTACTCTGTAAGGCTCCTGAGATCTGCTGCCCCTCCTGCTTCTCAGGGGGTGGGGTAATGAGGAACAGCGATGCCCTGGAGATCAAGGGACTCTCATTCTCTCCAGGTTTATCCCTATCAAGGCTCTGGGGATGCTGCACTGGGGCTGCCTCAGTCCTTTGAGAGTGAAGATATAGCAAGAATAGTCCTGGCACACAATGGGGCCTTGTTGAGTGTCTAGCATGTATATAGCAGTGAACACAAAAACCCAACTCTGCCCTTGCTTGCAGCCCAAGACTTCCTGCCAGTGTATGAGGTGGCAGTGGTGATCATGATCCATGTTGTGATTTCCCTGGGCCCTCTTTGAGGGACCCGGGAAAGGAGCTCTGAGGTCATCGTGCAAACCTCCACCCATGTAAATCTTTGATTTTTATCGCTGCACCTCCCCTAAATTACTCTGTAGGTACATCTGTCTCCTTTCTCTGGAGAATTACTGACCACTAGTCTGGGAAATACATGGGTTGGGAAGGAAGGGCAGGGAAGAGCATGGGTTGGGGGTGGAGCAGGATGGGTGGATGGAACACTTGGGTATCATGTAGAGATGGAGAGCTTTTGAGGGCTGGGGTTGGGGTCAGGGGCTGCTCCATCCTTGGGATCCAGGCCTCTGACGGGCAGCCAGAGCCTGGAATCCCTATGCAGAAGCAGGGATCCCAGGCTGAGGACCACGGCCATCCACGCCGGGCTTAGGAGGATCCATATAGCTGCCAAGCTCTGGTACATGGTGGTGGAATTCATGCTGGGATCTGTGCCTGCCAGGGAGGATGACGGCTTGTGTCTGAGGGCACAGCCACCCTCAGATTCCATAGGGCTGCTCTCTCCCACCAGTAGTGGAAAAAAGCAGAATTTCTGAGGATGCCACCAAGAGTCCACAGTGGCCCCAGAAATAACCAACCTCAGCTAGTACTTTCATGCAGGTTTCACCCAGGTTCTAGTGAAGACCCACCATGATACCTGATTTTCTCATCCTCACCAACAACATAGTCCCCGAAGCCAATGGTGCTGAAGGTTATGAAGGCAAAGTAGAAACCCTCGCCAAAGCTCCAGCCCTCCACGAGGCCGAGTAACATGGTTGGGAAGATGAGAATGACCAGGATCCCCAGGCTCAGGAACAGAGCCAGGCTCAAGACCTGCAGGAGCTGGAAAGGGAAGGTCTGATATTAAAACCACTTGGAAGGCTCCAGGAACATATGCAATAGGTCTGGGAAGAGTTGGGTGCATACTCAGGGCAATACTTGCAAACCTTTGTGTGGGTGGGACTGCACCCGTGAGCGTGTGCTAAGTCTGTGTGAAGCTTCCTGGGCAGGGGAATGTGTTAGATGGTCAGCTTAGATGTGGACTTAAGGAGCACACTTGCATTGGCTCCTTGGGGAACTCAGATCAAGGATAAGGCTACTGTCACTGTGATGTCCCAGGTTCTGTGGCAGTGAGCTCTGGGGGCATGCTGGGTGGCCCAGAGTCTGTTTTGAACCATACAAAAGGATGTTGGAATTCCATGATGAAGACGGAGACATATTATTCAAACTTCCACCACAAAGAGCTGCCTGGCACCTGTGTACAATCCTCCTAGGGAAGTCATATTCATGTTTGTGGCAGATGTGCCAGCATTATAGCGATTATATTCACCAGGCACACTGCTCATGCACACACTTGTTTGTTTACTTACTTACTTTTAATATTTATTTTTATTTATGTGCATGTATGTGTCTGATGAACGTACACTATACATATTTAGCTGCTCACAGAAGCCAGGAGACAGTGTCAGATCTCCTGAAGCTAGAGTTACTGGCAGTTGTAAACTGCCCAAGGTGGGTGCTAGCTTTTTAACCACATAGTCACCTCTTCAGCCCCAAGGTCTTGTGTAGCCCAGGTTGACCCCAAATTTGGCATGTAGCTGAGGATGACTCTGGAACTGATCCTTTTGGTCTCAGCCTCTCAGGATAGGATTACTGGTGTGTATTACTGGGCTTGGTTTCTGGAATGCTGGGACTCTAACCTAGGGTTCTGTGTATGCTGGGCAAGTGTCAGGCCTAACAGGAGGTCTAATCTCCATTCACCCTTCAGTCACAGGTGCACAGGTACACAGGCCTCAGGCCCTAGAGAGATTTACATACTAATGAGGTACCTGAAGACCAGAGGGTGGAGCTGATTAAACATTCCTCCCCAGCCCCCCCTCCCTATTTAACTCAGGTCCACCCTGGGTTTTGTGGGGTGTGCATCCAGATCCATCCACCATCTGCCATGTCAATAAGCCGGTTTTTGAAACCCAAGGACTTCCTCATGTGTTGGGGCTGCGCCGTGAGGAGCCGTGAGGAACCGTGGAGAGGCCTTTAGTTAATGAGCAGCCGGGCCCAACTTCCAGCTGGAGGAACCCAGCCGACTACCCACAGCATGGTGGGAGGAACCCTGAGTTCCCCAGTCATATTTTTTCCTACAGGCAAGCACTCTACCAACTAAGTTATAGGTGTGTCTTTTGGTGTCCGTGGTGTTTAGCGTAATGTCAGCACTTGTGCCTTCTGCTTGTGTAGAGTTGTCTTGCTTTCATTGTCACATCACCACAGGTCTGTGTACCTCTGTCTCCTTAGTGGTAGGTTTGCTTTGGTGGTTATGTTATACCACTATTACTTTATGAAATTATTTATTTTCATTAATTTTAAAGTTGGCTTATGAAGTAATGGTATTTGTTATAATAAATTTACCTGTAGATGCCACATTTTATTTTTATAAATCTCTTTCTCTCATTGCTTTCCCCCACTGTTCTAGTTTCATTTCTGTCTCTGCGGTAAAATATTCTAACAGAAGGAAACCTAGAGGCCAAGGAATTTATTCAGCTTACAGTTCCAGGTTGCAGACCTTCACTGGGGAGAGTTAAGTCAGGAATTTACAGCAAGAACAGAAGGGAATAAACAAAGGGGCCTTGCTTTCTCACTTGTTCAGCTCATTTTCTCCACTGATACTGTTCAGGACATGCTTGCCTAGGGAGTGGTGCCACCCACAGTGGGCTGGGTCTTCCTATACCAATTAATAGTCAAGGCAATCCCCAAGATACATGTCCACTAGCCAAGCTGATCTAGAAAATTCCTCATTAAGACCTTCCCCTAATCGATTCTAGGTTGTTTGATGTTGGTATAAAACCAACACACCCCAATACCATCTCCTTCTGCATGTTATCTCCCCACCCCACAGTGATGTTGATACAAAATAACCAGCACACTGAAATCTTGTCTTCTGCAGGTCACCTTCCTCCCTGACAGATCTAATTTTCATCTCTCTCTCTCTCTCTCTGTCTCTCTGTCTCTCTCTCTCTCTCTCTCTCTCTCTGTCTCTCTCTCTCTCTCTCCCTCTCTCTCACACACAGTTACATATAGATTATGCTTATAGAGGAAACATGAAACATTTGCCTCAACTAGATAATCTTGGATCTCCAGTTTCCTGCCCTGCTAGTGTCCTAGTTTTTCTTTAAAAATTCCATTACATATGTGTATGTATATCACATTTCCTTTGTTCATCTATCTGCTGTTGGCTCTTTGTCTTAGCTATGAACAGTGGGGTGGATAGACTTCTCCGAACATGTGTTTTTTCCTCTGCCGGTCCCATACTGACAGTGGACTGTCTTAGGGTTTCTGTTTTTGTGAAGAGACACCATGATCATGGCAACTCTTATAAAAGAAAACATTTCATTGGTGCTGACCTACAGTTTCAGAGATTCAGTTCATTATCAGCATGGCAGGAAGCATGTGTGCAAGCAGGCATGGTGCTGGAGAAGGAGCTGAGAGTTCTACATCTGAATCAGTAGACAGCAGGAAGTGAATGTCACACTAGAGCTGGCTTGAGCATTTGAGACCTCAAACTCAAACCCACTTCCTCCAGCAAGGCCACACCTACTCCAGCAAGGCCACACCTCCTGTTAGTGCCACTCCCAATGGGCCTGTGGGAGCCATTTTTATTCAAACCACCACATGGATACTACCACATGCATTGACTAATTTTCTTGTTGCTATGAAAATACCGGACAAAAGTAACATAAGGAAGGAGGCATTTATTTTGGCTCCTAGTGTGAGGGGACGGTCTGTCAATGCAAGAGAAGACATGGTGTCAGGAGTGTGAGGTGGCTCTCACATGGGAGTTACAGCGAGGAAGCACAGGGAGAGGAGTGCTGATGCTTGGCTTGCTGTCTCCTTTCATATTCAGTCTGGGTCTCCATGGGGTGGTGATGCCCACGTCTACTGGGAATCTCCCCACTTCAGCAAACTCAATCTAGACACTCCCTCATGCACATACTTGTCTTCCGGCTGACTTTACACCCTGCCAACCCTGACCATGGTTTGTAACATATCCTAGAGCTGTGGGACCACCACCATTATCAACTGTTGTTTCAAAGAGGACCTGCTACTCAGCAACCATTGCTCCCTTCATCCAAGTCTTGCCCTCGGCCTATAGGCACCCACTTTCTGTCTCTAATGGACTCCCTTTTTCTGGACATTTCATATAAAACAGATGGGACTGTTATGGCTATTCTTGCTTGTCAACTTGATTACATCTGGAATTAATATTAATAAAACCCCAACATGAGGCACACTTGTGAGGGATTTTTGCTTAATTTGAAGTAGAGAAATCTGGATCTTTGAGTTGGGAAGACCCAACTCAAGACTTCTAATCTGGGGGAATACCATCTGCTGGAAGCCTGTATAAGACAAAAGAAGCAAGCTTTTGCGTTGTGGGCCTCTCACTACCAAGTCCATTCCTTATTTAGCATTAGAGTCTACATTTTTGGGATGCCAGCGTGTACTGAACAGCAGCTGTGATATCCATCCTTGTGAACTGAACAATTGGATGCTGGGACTCTCCATTCACAGGAGCCATTGTTGGATTAGCTGGGCCACAGCCTGGAAGTCATCCTAATAAATCCCCTTTCTCTATGTGTAGAGTGATTCATTCTATACGTTCTGTTAATCTAGAGAACCCTGACTAATACAGGAGGAGAGTTGAGATCCAGGTCCATCTGTTGGATCTGGGTGCCACCAGCTCCCACTGCTCTCTGCGTCTTTCTCAGTGTTTACTGGCTCTAACCACATGTGGAAAGGCAAAGTGTCAGTGAGATCATTTGCACGGTGGTCACTCCACATGTGTCTGGTGCCAGATGCCTCTATATATGGCTAAATAATTGAGTAGGAATGTAGTGTTGTGGGTCCCACCTGCCACAGGGCGTGGCTCCTTGGGGAGGTGGGACACAGGGACAAGGGGTATTTGACTGCACTTGCTCATGCTGTTGCTGGGTGGGTGTTGGGGCATAGGGAAGCCCTGGGACACCCCGGGGCTGAGAAAGCACAGTCTGAGGTGCGGGACAGCCTGAGCTGGCTTGAGGGTCCCCGGGCCTGTGAAGAGGCTGGGGCCTTGGGGTTCCTAGGCTCTTGGACACCCATGCACCATTGAGAGCATGAGAACAAAATCTGGGCCAGCAGGCTGGATCTAGCTGGGGCTGGGGTAAAAAGGGGAGAGCTCCGGCTGGTCCCAGGGGAATTGTCCTTGGCTTGGTGGGCAGCAGGCTTGGGCTTGGTGGCGATTGTGGCTGGGAGTGTAGAGAGGCCTTCTTCTTCTTCTTCTTCTTCTTCTTCTTCTTCTTCTTCTTCTTCTTCTTCTTCTTCTTCTTCTTCTTCTTCTTCTTCTTCTCCTCCTCCTCCTCCTCCTCCTCCTCCTCCTCCTCCTCCTCCTCCTTCTTCTTCTTCTTCCTCCTCTTATTTTTCTTCTTCTTCTTCTTTTTTGTTTTTTGATACAAGGTTTCTCTGTATAGCCCTGGCTGTCCTGAAACTCACTTTATAGACTAGGCTGGCCTCAAACTCAGAGATCCGCCTGCCTCTGCCTCCCAAGTGCTGGGATTAAAGGCGTGTGCCACCACTGCCCCGCTTAGAGAGGCCTTCTGTGGGAGGTTAGGCAGGAGCTCTGTAGGCAAAGGCCTTCTCCCTGGCTTCCCATGGTGGATCCCAATGAAAAGAGACAGTCTGTGGTTCAAAATAATTTATTGCCATGGTGGAATGTGTGAAACCATACTCCACTTCTCAGGGTGGGTCTGAGATTAAATACCTTTTGCAAGGAGGAATGCATGGGAAGCAAAGCTTATTGGCTAAGCCCTCCAGACCTCTATGTGTCTCATTAGCATGGATACATATATGACCACAAGTCACATCCTTTTCCTCATCTACATGTGGAGGGCTTGGGATGTTGCCCTTACGTGATCGATGGCCACAAATCTATGGGACACGGTGGCTAGTGACAAGGGCCATGTGCTCAGGAGCAGGTGAAGCTCCTACCTTCTCTTCAGAGTCTTTAGGGCTTCCAGCTTTACCTCAGCCAATGACTAGGCTGGCTTTCACAGTCCCACATCAGAAGGGTTCTGAAACTGAATTTCCACTATCAAGAGGATATAAGCACGGCATCACAGATATGGGCATCACAGACAAGGGTATCACAGATATGGCATCACAGACAAGGGTATCACAGACACTGCATTATAGACATGTGAATCACAGACAGGGAGATCACAGGCACAGCATCACAGACAGGGGCATCAAGAGATGGGCATCACAGACACAGCATCACAGACACGGGCATCATAGACATGGGTATCACAGACAGGAGCATCACAGACATGGGCATCACAGACAGGGGCATCACAGACAGAGGCATCACAGACATGGGCATCACAGACATGGGCATCACAGACAGGGGCATCATAGACATGGGCATCACAGGCACAGGCATCACAGACAGAAGCATCACAGGCATAGCATAACAGACACGAGTATCACAGACACAGGCATCACAGACACAGCATCACAGACACGGGCATCATAGACATGGGTATCACAGACAGGGGCATCACAGGCATGGGCATCACAGACATTGGTATCATAGACACAGCATCACAGATATGGGCATCACAGACACTGCATTACAGACATGTGCATCACAGACAGGGGCATCACAGGCACAGCATCACAGACATGGCATCACAGACACAGGCATCACAGACATGTGAATCACAGGCATGGGATCACAGACATGGGCATCACAGACAGGGGCATCACAAATATGGGCATCACAGACAGGGGCATCACAAATATGGGCATCACAGACATGGATATCACAGACACAGCATCACAGACATGGGGATCACAGATATGGGTGTCACAGACACGGGCATCATTGACACAGGTATCACAGACAGTAGCATCACAGACATGGGCATCACTGACAGGGGCATCATAGGCATGGCATCACAGACACGGGCATCACAGATATGGGTATCACAGACATGGGCATCACAGACACGGGCCTCACAGACATGGGTATCACCTACAAGGACATCACAGACAGAGACATCACAGACACAGCATCACAGACATGGAAATCACAGACGGGGCATCACAGGCATGGGCATCACAGACATGGGCCTCACAGACATTGGTATCATAGACACAGCATCACAGATATGGGCATCACATACACTGCATTACAGACATGTGCATCACAGACAGGGGCATCACAGGCACAGCATCACAGACAGGGGCATCACAGACATGGGTGTCACACACACGGGCATCATAGTAATGGTTATCCTAGACACAGGCATCACAGACTCAGGAATCACAGTCAGGAGCATCACAGACACGGGCATCACAGACATGGACATCACAGACGGGCATCACAAAATGGGCATCACAGACATGGATATCAGAGACACAGCATCACAGATATGGGCATCACAGATACGGGTGTCACACACACGGGCATCATAGACATGGTTATCCCAGACATGGGCATCACAGACACAGGCATCACAGACAGGGGCATCACAGGCATGGGCACCACAGACATGGGTGTCACAGACACGGACATCACAGAGACAGCATCACAGACATGGGCATCACAAACTTGGGCATCACAGACATGGGCATCGCAGACATGGGCATCATAGACACGGACATCACAGACATGGGCATCATAGACACGGACATCACAGACACAGCATCACAGGCATGGGCATCACAGACATGGGCATCACAGACACGGGCATCACAGACATGGGCATCGCAGACATGGGCATCATAGACACGGACATCACAGACACAGCATCACAGACATGGAAATCACAGACAGGGGCATCTCAGACATGGGCATCACCGACAGGGGCATCACAGACATGGGTGTCACACACACGGGCATCATAGACATGGTTATCCCAGACACGGGCATCACAGACTCAGGAATCACAGTCAGGAGCATCACAGACACGGGCATCACAGGCATGTCATCACAGCCACGGGAACACAGACATGGGCGTTACAGACAGGGGCATCACAGACATGGGCATCACAGACATGGGTTTAACAGACACGGACATCACAGAGACAGCATCACAGACATGGGCATCACAAACTTGGGCATCACAGGCATGGGCATCACAGATACGAGCATCACAGACAGGATCATCAGAGACACGGGCATCACAGACACGGAAATCATAGACAGGGGCATCACAGACAGGGGCATCACAGACATGGGCATCACAGACACAGGCATTTCAGACATTGGCATCACAGACACAGCATCACAGAAAGAAGCATCACAGGCATGGCATAACCAACACGAGTATCACAGACACAGGCATAACAGACACAGCATCACAGACACGGAAATCACAGACAGGGGCACCACAGGCATGGGCATCACAGACATTGGTATCATAGACACAGCATCACAGACAGGGGCATCACAGGCACAGCATCACATACAAGGGCATCACAGATATGGGTGTCACACACACGGGCATCCCAGACATGGACATCACAGACCCAGGAATCACAGTCAGGAGCATCACAGACAGGGGCATCACAGACATTGGTATCATAGATACAGCATCACAGATATGGGCATCACAGACACTGCATTACAGACATGTGCATCACAGACAGGGGCATCTCAGACTGGGGCGTCACAGACACAGGCATCATAGGCATAACAGACACGAGTATCACAGACACGGGCATAACAGACACAGCATCACAGACACGTTCATCACAGACATGGGCATCACAGACACGGGCATCACAGACATGGGCATCACAAACTTGGGCATCACAGACACAGCATCACATACACGGAAATCACAGACAGGGCCATCACAGGCATGGGCATCACAAAATGGGCATCACAGATATGGTTGTCACAGACACGGGCATCATTGACACAGGTATCACAAACAGTAGCATTACAGACACGGGCATCACTGACAGGGGCATCATAGGCATGGCATCACAGACACGGGCATCACAGATATCTGTATCACAGACATGGGCATCACAGACATGGGCATCACCGACAGGGACATCACAGACACTGACATCACAGACACAGCATCAAAGACATGGGCATCACAGACAGGGACATCACAGACATGGGCATCACAGACACAGGCATCACAGACAGGGGCATCACATGCAAGTCATCACAGACAGGGCATCACAGGCATGGGCATCACAGACATGGGTTTCACAGACACGGACATCACAGAGACAGCATCACAAAAATGGGCATCACAGACACGGGCATCACAGACATGGGCATCACAAACTCGGGCATCACAGACACGGGCATCACAGACATTGGTATCATAGACACTGCATTACAGACATGTGCATCACAGACAGGGGCATCACAGACTCAGGAATCACAGTCAGGAGCATCACAGGCACGGAATCACAGACATGGGCGTCACAGACAGGGGCATCACAAATATGGGCATCACAAACATGGGCATCACAGACATGGGGATCACAGATATGGGTGTCACAGACACGGGCATCATTGACACAGGTATCACAGACAGTAGCATCACAGACACAGGCATCACTGACAGGGGCATCATAGGCAGGAGCATCACAGACATGGGCATCACAGACATGGGCATCACAGACACGGGCATCACAGACACAGCATCACAGGCACATCATAACAGTCATGGGCATCACACACATGGGCATCACGGACAGAGGCATCACAGACAGGAGCATCACAGACACGGGTGTCACAGACACGAACATCACAGACATGGGCATCACAGACACAGCACCACAGACATGGAAATCACAGACACGGGCATCACAGACATGGGCATCACCGACATGGGCATCACCAACATGGGCATCACAGACATGGGCATCACAGACATGGGCATCACCGACATGGGCATCACCAACATGGGCATCACAGACACGGGTTTCACAGCCACGGGCATCACAGACACAGGCATCACAGACGGGGCATCACAGACAGGGGCATCACAGGCACGGGCATCACAGACAGGGGCATCACAAACACGGGTGTCACAGACACGAACATCACAGACATGGGCATCACAGACACAGCATCACAGACACGGAAATCACAGACACGGGCATCACAGATGGGGCATCACAGGCATGGGCGTCACAGACAGGGGCATCACAGACATCGGTGTCACAGACATGGTCATCATAGACATGGGTATCACACACATGGGCATCACACACATGGGCATCACGGACAGAGGCATCACAGACAGGCGCATCACAGCCACGGGCATCACAGACATGGGCATCACAGGCATAGCATCACAGACAGGGGCATCACAGACACGGGTGTCACAGACACGAACATCACAGACATGGGCATCACAGACACAGGCATCACAGACATGGGCATCACAGACACGGGTATCACAGACATGGGCATCACCGACATGGGCATCACCAACATGGGCATCACAGACATGGGCATCACAGACATGGGCATCACCGACATGGGCATCACCAACATGGGCATCACAGACACGGGTTTCACAGCCACGGGCATCACAGACATGGGCATCACAGACATGGGCATCACAGACACGGGCATCACAGACATGGGCATCACCGACATGGGCATCACCAACATGGGCATCACAGACACGGGTTTCACAGCCACGGGCATCACAGTCACAGCATCAAAGACAGGGGCATCACAGACACAGGTATCACAGACACGGGCATCATAGACATGGGCATCACAGGCACAGCATCACAGACACCTCATCACAGACAGGGACATCACAGACTCGGGCCTCACAGACATGGTCAGCACAGACAGGGGCATCACAGACACGGGAATCACAGACACGGGCATCACAGACACTGGCATCACAGACATTGCTTCATGGGCAGGGCCATCAGAAACATACCTGCCACTTTGAACCCACAAGGACAAACAACCACTACTCTTGTGTTTAGGACAGCATGATCTATTGGTCGCCTTTTAGAAAACCAAAGCCAGGGACAGTGTTTTTATCATTTTAAGTATATGAACAAGTAAATGAGAGTAACAGGTACAAGATGTTTGCTAGGAGGCCCAAGAAGGAATGTGAAACATCCTCGGAGTGAGGTGAGGCTGGGGATGGCTGCTTGAAGAGCAAGAACAGATACTGTTCTTCTTAGGCAGCGTGAAGAGTGCCAAGGAGCCATCTTCCCTGAAACCTGTTCTTTTCCTGGTTTCGTGAGGCATTCAGGAATTTTTGAAGCCACTACACTTAACCCTTAATTTTTTCCTCATATATTTGGGGATGTAGGGCCAACAGACTGCTGGTGGTCAACCAGCTTTCTGAATTACTGAGGCCAGTCTCTAAGCAAGGACTGCACTTTCTCTGAGAAGCCAGGGAGCTCCTAAGTCTGTTCCCTTACACTGGGGAAACGCAGTGTGCACAGGGTCTAAAACTCATCCATTGGCAACTGGAGGACTCTGGCCAGATAGGACTGGACAGTCCAGTGCCAGCCAATCGTCCTCAGTCTGGACACACAGTGCACAGGGAGTGAATTGCTTTTCAGGTAGAAGGAACTGACAGAAAAGGGAGTCCACAGGAGAAATAAGAATGAAGGAAGTCTGAGACAGCCTGGGGTAGGAGGAGATGGAGGTGCCCTCCTCCTTCAGGTCTGAAGGGGAGCGGGATCAGCTTCACTGGGATGGAAAACTGCACTTATTTAGGGACCACTTACAAAGGACCTTCTGCGTGGTGGCCAAGTCTTTCAGGGCAGTGGCCCCCAGCTTTCACTCCTAACAGCCTCTTCCCTTTCCCTTTCCTTCCCTTCCCCCACCTTCCTCTTATGCTTAAGGGTTTATTTGCTACCCCAAATCCCCCGGAAGCTCAACTGGAGTGGGGTGTAGGATGGAGTCTCTCTCAAGAGCACATGCCGTTTAGTGGGTGTGGTGGTTTGAATATGCTTGGCCCAGGAAGGGGCACTATTAGGAGGTGTGGCCTTGTTGGAGGATGTGTGTCACTGTGGGTGTGTGGCCTTTGAGACCCTCTTCCTAACCACATGGAAGTCAGTCTTCTGCTAGCAGCCTTCAGATGAAGAGGTAGAACCCTTAGCTCCTCCTGCACCATGCCTGCCTGAACGCTGCCGTGCTCCCACCTTGATGATAATGGACTGAACCTCTGAACCTGTGAGCCAGCCCCAATTAAATGTTGTCCTTACAAGAGTTGCCTTGGTCATGGTGTCTGTTCACAGCAGTAAAACCCTAACTAAGACAGTGGGGAACTTTTGAAACTTGTGTGTGTGTGTGTGTGTGTGTGTGTGATTTGTTTTTCTGAGACAGGGTTTTACATAACCCTGATTGGCCTGTAGACTTGTCATGTAGGCCAGGTTGGTTTCCAACTCACATGGGTCCACTTGCCTCTGGCTCCCCTGGATTAAAACCATGCGCTACCATGCCTAGCTGACTTCTGAAAACTATTAGGCCACAAAATCCACAGAAACTGAGATTCAAAGACGAAGCATGAGAGAGGACAACTCATGGGATCCCCAGAGCATCCTGTAGGACGTTCAAGAAACGTCCCCTCTTTCTCCTCTCTTCCTGAAGGGAAGCTGTAAGAGTCACAGGCCGTCTGGAGATTACATAGGCATTTAATGCTTGCTAGAGGGAGCAGATTTTTCTATGGGACTGCCGTTAGGCTGTATAGACAGCCACAGTGGTGCATCTTTTGAAGGCTGTCACCTGTGCTGGGATGAGTTTCCCAGTGAGGCAGCTGCCTCTGAGTAACCCTCGCTCCTTTAAGTAATCCTGGTCAGCTCATTGGTGCACCAGCTGGACCTCGGTGGGATCATTTTTGAGGTTTCCATCCACACCCTTTCTGGAATGAACAGATCACACCTCCTCAGGAAAAGTCACACCCTCTGCCCTTCTCCCTCCCGCCCCCACTTCTAGTCATTCCTTCTACACATACAAACTAAATGTCCCGTATGCGTTGGGACCTGTCAGCCTTTGGCTGTGTTTGGAATAAGATCTCGTTGGACTATAGAGTCCTCATATACATCCCACTTCCTAGACCAGCATCCCCCTATGTGAACACTGCTCCTCTGTGAGGGAGAGGCATGATTTATAACCTCTTGCAGGGAATTATAGTCAGTAACAGGCAGAGTCAATCTGTGCTTCCCCAGTGGGGCAGGCAAAATTAATTAATGATGAATGTAAAATGGCCAGGCAGGCCTGATGGCCGAGCATGGCCTAACATCCAGAGATGATAAGGAATTTTCTGAAGCTGAACTAATAGGAAGATAGGAGGGGAAAAGATCAATCTCATGTACAATGGGCAGAGAATCCAGAGTAAACAGTAGCTAGGCTTGGCCTCCTTCCATCTGACTCTGAAGTAAAGGGCAAGTCACCTGACCACCCAGCATAGGTATTTACTTATGGACTCAGGAGAGAAAGTTACACAGAGGTGAATGAATACTTTTCAAACAGGAACCAAGGGGAGACACTGAGGCCCACCTGCCCCAGGTATGTGCTCTGTTGGTAGAAAGGGGGAGGGGGGAGGAGCCACCAAGTGCCCCCCTAATAGAACCAAGTGCTGGAGGGCTGAGTTGTAGGCAAGGATGCTAGGGGCTCCTGGAGGTCTCCTTACAGTGGGCACAGTGGGCAGCAGATGGTACGGGCCTGTATGGGTCTTCATTTATCTGAGTTGTTCATCTCAGAGGAAGTCCAGCCTGCTGTGATCAGCAGTGAGGGTGTGGGAAGCTGAGGGGTGATTTTCACGGGGCCTCCAATCAAATAAGGAGCCACACCTGTTATTGATCTTTTAAAAGGATTTACTTATTGTATTATTTTAGTGTGTCTGGATGTATGTGTGTGTATCACATGCATGGAGTCTGAAGATGGTGGTCAGATACCCCAGGACTGGAGTTACAGTTGTGAGCAACTGTGTTGGTGCTATGAATTAAGCCGGGCTTCCTGGAAGAGTACCGGACCCTCTTTACTGCTGCGCCATCTTGCAAGCCCTGATATTGATCTTGCCCAAACATTGTTGCTGTTTCTTTTGGAAAGAGTGGAGTGGTTTGTTTGTTGTTATTGTTGTTTTGTTTTTGTTTCTGTTTTGCTTTTTAGCATAGAGTGTGAACTTAACTGGAAACAATGTTAAGGGTTGGGGGTCTGACGGAACTGGGTAGGACTCGCCTTTTCCCCAGACCAAGAAGTTAATTTGAACCCCCCCACACACCCACACTTCTGAAACAGAAGGCCTTGGCCAACATTGGGCTTCATCAGCGGATCTGAGATTATGTGGGATGGTTCATTGGGGAAGTGACCCCAGAAGGATTTAGGAGGGAGGCAGGGAAGGGTGTGTCTGTAAGCAGGAATCTGCTGTGGACCTTGGGGCTTGGCCCTACTGGAACACCTGGGAGACTGCAGAGAACACCCTAGACTGTCCACAGAAGGTAAGAAAACCAGGTGTTTACCTGCTTCCTGGAAGCCTCATCAGATGAAGATTGCACCGGAGAAGCCAACTGTTTTTAGCTTGCTTTCTGTTGTTGTGTAAACAACTCAACAACAACAACTAAAACCAACTTTAGGGGAGGAAAGGGCTTATTTTAGCTCACAGGTTACAGTCCATCATGATGGAAACCTGGCAGAATTCCAGGCAGGAACCTGGATGCAGAAACTGAAGCAGAGACAGTGAAAGAATACTTCTTACTGGCTTGCTCACAGACTCAACTTACCTTTAGCCACCTTTCTTATACACCACAGGACTACCTTCTTGGGATTGGTGCCACCCACAGTTCGCTAGGCCTTTTGACATCAATTAGAAATCAAGGAAACGCCCCTATAGACATGCCCTTCAACCAGCTGGAGGAAAGCAGTTCCTCAGCTGAAGTTCATTCTTCCCAAGTGTGTCAAGATGACAGTGACGATTGATTAGCCATGGCACCAACCCTAGGCTACACGTGAGTGAGGAGACCCTTATGAGGAGAAGAACCTTCTGATAGAAGAACATGTGGTCAAGATGGAAGGATGTCCACTGCACACTAAAGCTGTTCTAGCCTTTGAGGCCTGGGGAAGGAGAGCAGAGTTCTGCTAGAGCCTGCTACAGAGTGCTGGTTCTCATCTCCTTTCTGGTCATTATGGTCATCCACCAGGCAAATGCCTTGGAAGCTTGGCAAGATTAGGAGGACCATGCCTTCTCTCCTGATGGCTATTCCTCTTGGTAGGGTGATGGTTAAGGGATCGCTGGATGCCTCGTGTAAAAGACTCTTCAGGTACCATTACACTCTTCAGACCATGGGTAAAATCCAGAGCTCTGAGAAGTACTGGGATCAAAGTAGTCTGAGGCCTGGAATGTCATGGGCCATTGTAGTCTGGGCTCTAGGATGCCTTCATCCCAGATAAAGGGTGGCATAGGTCACTCAGGCATGTGAGGGCGCTGACATGCATACTCTTTATTAGTTGGTTTATTGAAAAAATTCATACAATATATTTCTCTTTCTTTAATGCCTCTCAGGCCCTCCCCACCTCCCTACCTACCCAACTGTTCCTTGGAACCATCCATAACTTTTTACTCTTACAATCTTTCTGCCTCCTCTTCCACACAGATCCCTGAGTCTTGAGGGGAGGGGTTTGATGAAAAGATTCCATTTGGAACTGACTGCTCCAAAGTCTCTTATTCAGTGTACATCGTCTCAATCTCTCTCTCTCTCTGTCTCTTCTCCCATTCTCTTCCCCCAAACTCCTCTCTCAAAACAAACAAGCTAAAAAACGAAAAAGAAAAGAAAACCGAGAAACAACAAAAAACAATGAAAATAAAAACAAGCAAGCAAAAACCCAATAAGACAAAAAAAAATGTTCAAACTCAGGAAAGTGAAACAAAAATACTACCAAGCTCCTCTGTGTTGGCCACGTACTACTGGCATGGGGGCCTGCCCTAGATCGTGGTTGAATACCAGTGAGATTCCATTGGAGACAAATGATGTCCTCTCTTCCAGGGGTTACTAACTGCTGACACCTTATGCTTAGGGATAGGAGCCATGTACCCATTCCCTTCTCTGTGCTGAGACTCATCTGGCTTGACATGACCGAGGCATGGCCACGGTACTTGTGAGCTCATGTGTATGCATCCTGTTATGTGAGGAAGCACCATGCACCATGTCAGTAGGTATGAAGCTTCTAGTCAGGCACCAGCCTGACGCCTCCATGTTCAAGTGCTGTCATCTGTAACAGGATCTTACCATCAAGGTGCAGAATAACATATGGGTACAGCCTTGAAAGTAGCCTGTAATGTTTGGGGGTTTTCATGGGGCGCCTTTGGCCAATTAGTGTCGCTTATCTGGGATCTAAAAGCCATTGATTTGTGTATGTTGCCTAGTATTAGCCATGTAAAGCAGAGTAAATTAGGTTTTGTTGTACTTCATGGCTGCAAGCGGCAGACATAATGGATGCTGGAATGTGTTTCAACAGTAAACATGAAGGGCAGAGTGAACACCGCACTGCAACGTTCCAGAGCCGTTATACACCGTGTCTGAAGTTTAATGTATGATCCAGCTATTGACACGACTAATGCTATGGAACAGATTCCCTCATCTCGGTGGTTTATGTCAGTCCCATGACAACAGGTCTTGGAATCAGTTGTGGCTGGGCTTGCCTGGGAAGCTCCGTGTTAGTCTCTAGATTGCCTTGATTTTGCTTTCTGTATGTTCCAGGACACGGGCTAAAAGGACAGCAGCTCTCAAGTACATCTCGAGATGTTGCAGGAGTAAAAGAAGCAAGCCTAACCATGCCCAGCCTCTGCTTGTGTCTCCACAGCAGAGCACAGAGCTAAGCCCACATTTAAAGAGCAGGAGAATGTCTCACCCCACGAGTCTATGGCAAAACTTCGGATGTAAATTCTATTAAAGGTAGAGAATTGACACCAGTTATTCAGCGTCTCAGTGTCTCCATCTGATTTCTAGGATTCCCCTTTTAAAAAGTTTTATATAATCATTGTTACAGTGTATGTGTGTGCACATGGTGTGTGTGTGTATGTGTGTGTTCACATGGCATGTGTGTGTGGGGAGACATGCATGTCACAGGGTGCTTGTAGAGGTCAAAGGACAACTTTGAGAGTCATCTCTCTCCCTTCCATGCAGGTCTTGTGGATCAAATGCAGGCTATTAGGGTTGGTGACAAATGCCTTTAACTTGCTGGGGAATCTGAAATCCCCTTTTTGCAAGACATGAGAAAGTACCTTCCCACCCTCCCCTCCCCCTGTGGAGGGAATGAGAGACAGCTGGATTCAATCTAGGATTGGACCAGGGTCACTGGCCAGGTTGCTCTTCAGAAACCATTTGCTCTTCCCAGTTGAACCCAGACACTCCTTGTTCCTGCTCTACTGAGCCCATACGGAGTGCTAGAGCATCCTTCCAAAGCACCCATCCCTTCCTCCCATTTGAAAGACACTTTTGGGGAAGGTTCATTGTGGTCCAGCGTGGGTCTACACCAAAGCCCTAGCATCCACTGAGAGAATGCTCTGAGGACGCTCCCTGAAGGTTGATTGCCGATGGCCTATGGCTCTGGGTTCCGTGGCTGGTGTATTCTCCACTTCTTTACTCCAGCCTGGGCGACTGTTTCATAACTTGTGTGGGACTGTGTCACACATCTTAGTCAACAAAGCCCTTGAATCCTGGAGACAACATCTCTGCAGGAGAGTGAAAGTTAATGGCCTTGGCAAGATCTAGAATGTGGACCCCATCAAGGTACTCCAGGATCAGAGATCCCAATCGCAGGGTGGTCTGGCCAGGTCCATGTTATCTTCAGGACCCCAAGTGTGCATTTGTGAGACTGTATTTGTTTGCTGTGGACTTGTGAAGAGCCTTCTGTTTGGCCTTACCTTGTACTTTACCAGGAGTTCGGCTAGGGTGGGCAGGAGTGACCTCCAATCCATGGGACTAAATCACTGAGCTGCAGGCATGCAAGAGTGCAGTCCGAGAAGCAGGTTTGGGCTCCCGCTCTACCACTCGTAAACCGAGGGACTGTTTATTAAGAACTGGCTCTGTGCTAGGGCCACAGGGAGGAGCTAGACAACAGACTCTGGCTGTCTTATCACTTTCCATCTTGAAGTCTTTGGCAGACCAAGAAACCAGCTGTGGAGGGACAGGGCTGGCCTGCTCCACCATTTTGGTTCCTAATGACATAAGCCAGGCTGTGGCTCAGAGGAGTGCTTCAGGCCTGCCTAGCTTCAGTGTCCAAAAATGGATGAACAACAACGCTGCCCAACAAGTCCATGTTTGTGCCATCTCCTTGTCCATTCCCCAGGGTCACGAGTTCATGTACTATTGAGCAGACACACAAGGAGCATTTGGAAGATATTTTTATTCAGTTGTGATTATTTCTGGGCATCTATTCTGCCCCTCCATTGCCCTCCAGCTGTAGTTGGGTCGGGACCCCAACACGGGCGTCTGCTGACTGTGCTCCCCTCCCTTTTGTCACAGGGCAAGGTTGTGGGATGCTGGCAGGGTCACTGAGGCATGGCCATTGGACAACTATGTTCCCCTGTGGGACAGGGAGTTTAGGCCTTAATTTTCTAGAGCCACATGCAACTTGGTGGGGTGATGGTTCAGGAAACTGGCAGCTGCCGAGCTCTGAGTAGCTCCCTGCTATTCTCTGGTACTGTGAGGTCCTCAGACTGCAGGGCACATAGCTCTCCTGAGACAGGGCAAGTGGGTGATGGTTTGGGCTAGCACAGTGGCACTACATTCTGATCTAGGGCTTCGAAGTCCTGCCTGGTTTGCCATGGCCATTCCAGGGCTTGTAAGCCAGGGGTAGTCTTGGGTGATGGCTGGCACATAGTTATAAATAAATAATGGGTTATCATTCTCCTGCATTGCAATGACTGGAATGTTTCCACCCGTGCATTATGATGGTGTACTGCACCATCTCCAGGGCTCTTCCTAAAATGTCAGTGAGCAGCAGCCCTGGCTTGGTAGTGCCCACCCTGTCAGCAGCTCTGTCAGGACCTCCCGTCAGCCCTGTTTGCCCTTTCTGGTGCTCTCCCAGACACCATCCTCTAAGAAGTACAGTTCTCCTCTGGCCTCAAATTTGCCAGCTGCTCCCTAGGGAGTCTTTCCATCTGAGGTCACTAGAGAGGGGCAGGCTTTTCATCTTCTCATTAGCCATTCTGTCTGCAGGACAGGGTTAGACTCCCATCAGAAAGTCAGTTGCTTCCCAGGCCTGAAAGGAGACAAGGTGCTGGTTAGCTTGGGGCTTGGGCTTTTCCCAGGGCTGATGCACACTGAGGGGAGGCGGGCCATACTCTTTATCTCTGAACCCTAACCCCAAGCTGTGCAGCATATAACTTTTTTTGTTAAGGTATCATTCCTGAGCAGGCCCACACTCATTCCCACCCCACGCACCCATGGGTGCCTCTACTTCACACACACACACACACACACACACACACACACACACACACACACACACACACATTAAAATAAGCCTTTAAGAAGAATCAGTAGTCTTGGGTTCCACCCTAGACACACAGATTTAAGTCTGTGTTTGAGCAGAATCCTTACACCCATGACCATGAAAGTGTGAACAAGGTATGAGTTCAGAGTTCATCTGCCTAAAGTTTGGATAGCATGGTAGGTGCATGAGGTGCCACTCAGATCTTTTGGGTGAAGTGATGATCACATTTTGAACAGTTTCAGTGGTCAGGGAGGTTGAGGGGTGAGGGGGTGCAAGCAGAGAAATCAGCTGGTAAAGTCAGTGTAGCTGCACGTGGACGTGGGGCCCAGCTGTGAGTGAGGATCGTGGGTTCTATCCCTACAGTACTGCTGAGGCAGAGTGGGTGATTACAGCATCCACTGCATGTCAGGGGTAAGGGGGTAAATCCACATGGTTCTAGCCTGAAGATCTGTAGGTCTGGCGCTGTGTGTGAGGCCCCACCGTGGAATTCAGCAAAGATGGCCTTTTAAAAAAAAATATATTCTTTCAAAATACTTATGTATGTATTTATAGCGTGTGTGTGTGTGTGTGTGTGTGTGTGTGTGTGCGCGCCTATATGCCACAGCCTGTGTAGAGGACAAGGGCAATTTGTGGGAATTGTTTTTTGTTTGTTTGTTTGGTTTTTGTTTGTTTGTTTTAACCACATAGGTGATGGAAATGGGACTCCGATCACCAGGCTCGGCCCCCTTCCCAGCTGAGCCATCTCCATGGTTCCCTTTCCGCATACTCTGTCCTGTTCTAACCCAACACCAGGACAGGAAGGAAGTCAGGGCACATCCTTGCTTAAGAAGGTTATACTCGGCTCTAGGGCCCTTTAGATACCACAGGCCACAGCACAGCCCCATGGGATTGAAATCATTCCAGTGACCAAGTAATCCTAGCACACAGCCAGGGCTGAACCAACTGTTCTGTCTCTCCAATCCAAGGATAGGTAGGGTGAGAATGAGGTCACCTCAGGCCTCGGATCTGTGTTTCCTCTCCGTTGTTGATGAGAGAAGCCTGGGTTAGGATTAGCTACTGCTGGTATTGGGAGATGGACGGGAGTCTGAACCAGCTCCCACCTCTAAAGTCCTAACTCTCCTAGACACCAGCATGCAGCAGTGCCAAGGGAGGTTGAAGAAGGTGATGTCTTTCTGCTGCTACCCAGCAGAGCTGAGAGTGAACCTCCTCACATGAAGGGCCCAGCACACAGCCTTTCGGGGGCTGTTTTTGTTGCACACACTGTGTTCTAGTTGGGCAACAGAGCTGCAGTAGCGTAGCGCTGAGGGCGTACCTGAAATGGAGGGCATCACCAACAGCCTACCATAAAGTGAGGCCATGTCTCATCACCGAGCCTCCTTCCCTGCTGCCAGCTATGGTGCACGGTACATTATGAGAGACTTTATCTCTGAAGAGACTCGACGTGAGGGTGGATGCTATCTCTGACACACAGAGATCACAACATGACCTGCCCAAGGCTATGCATGGTGGAGATGGCTTGATGTGAGGTCTTGTGCTTCCTAATCCTGTCTTTCTCCCCTCTCCCCACCTCTCTGACCCCTGGAAGGATTCCAGAACTCAAGCAGGAGTCCGAGGTATGTTGGTATGGCCTTTTCCTGGCACCTACTGGAGAAGGAGAACTTGTGGTTACGGAGACGCTCCAGGGGACTTTTCTAGATGGAAAAACATCCAAGATTCGAGAATTAAGAGAGACTGTAAAAGGGGTCTGCAAAAAGGGGCTAACCTTATTTCCTCAGATGTCAGACCCATGCTTGACAGTGGAAGGGCAGATTTGACTCCATGGATGACGAATGCCCCTGTAGGGGACATATACCTGTCTGCAGGTTCCCCTAGCAGGGATTTAAACATTTTGCTGGCATTTCCCTAGGTCCTAAATCAAGCCGATTCATCCTGGCTCTTGGTGCTTTCTCAGAACAGGGAGCCTTATGTTAAATTGTTCTCTCTGGGATCCTGCTTCCACTGTAGTCACAAATTCCCAGTAATGAGTAATGCTGGGAAGAAGCCATGACAGGGAAAGACGCTAAATTAAGAGCAGAGAGTCCCAGGCAGGGCAGGGTGTTTGCGTTGGCTGGGGTGGTGCAGGCCTGGCTGCTGTTTGCCAGACAGCCGTATCTGATAAGTGGGCTTCATGCAATGCTACATAGTGGGCCCCGGGCGTCTGCTATGTGTCTGGACAGGTTAAGCCTACTGGCTGTGTTCGACATGGCCCCTTTCACCCCCTCTCTATGGCTTCCCCACAGTCTGCATGGTCTAAGAAACCAGGGGGCGGGGGTGAGTTTCTGTGAGAAAAACAACTGGATTGTGGGACTTCTGTGTGTTTTGATGAATTGCTTCCAGGCTGCTGCCAGAGAACAGCACTCCTGGCTGCAGGACACAGGGGGCTGTATGTAGTTCTGCTTTCCCATCCATCCTGGTCCTTTTCCCCAGAAGCCAAGAGGCACAGCAGAGAGGGCCATTCTTTCTCCTTGTGGCTTTTGAGACCATGTGACTTGGTGGAGAAACATCAGAACATGTGGGCTTCTTTGGCTCTGATTCTCATGAACTGGACAAGCTTGGGTAACATTTTTCAACTATAGTAAGCCTCGGATTCCTCACTTGTCAGAACAGGGGTCAGGAGCTTGTCTCTGTTTGCCTTATAGTGTGTCAAGAGCACAAAATTCAGCAATGTAAATAAAAATATTTATCAGTGCTGACTAGCCAATAGTGTGTGTGTGTGTGTGTGTGTGTGTGTGTGTAAGTGAGTTGTGTGCCTGTGTGCCCGTGTGCATGTGGAGGCCAGAGTTCAATCTTGGGTATTATTATTTAGAAGGTGCCTATCTATTCTGACATGAATTAATGAACATAGTGTGTGTGCTATGGGCTCACACATGTGGAGTGCAGAGGGCAACTTGTAGGGGTTGGTTGTCTCCTTCCATCAACAGGTACTGGGGATCAAAGTCATCAGACACAGCAATAAGCACTTTTACCTTCTGAGCCACATAGCTGGCTCCACCTTGCTTTCTGAGACAGGGTTTCTGGACACTCAGCCGTTAGCCTAGACTGGATGGCCGGAAAGACCAGGGGTCCCCGTGTCTGCATTCCCAGAACTAGGATTGTAACTGTATGTCCATGCCCAGCTTTTTACATTGGTTCTGAGGATGAAACTCGGGTCCTTGTGTCTCTGTAGCCAATATTACAGACAGGGCCATTTACCCAGCCCTGGGCACTGATGGCCTAGGCCTTTAACCCCAACATTAGGCAGAGGTAGGCAAATCTCTGAGTGCAAGGCCAACCTGGCCTACAAACCAAGTGCTAGCCAAGCAATACAGAAAAAAAAAAAAAAAAAAAAAAAAAAAAAAAAAAAAACAAAAAAAAAAACAAAAAACTGTCTCAAAAAACAAACCAAACCAAAAAGTAAAGTGCCCAGGCTTTGTTCTGTGCCTCTCTACTGTCAGAGACAGTGTCAGCAGACTCTGATACCAACTCTGGGCTTGCATCTCATCTAAGAGAATTGGGTAGCATATGCCTCAACACTGCTTCCTTATAGGCTCAGGAGGGAGGAATGGTGGTTTTTTCTGCAGTTCCTTAAGGGATGGCCGTTAGGGCCCTTCCTTCCCTCTCTTAGGTCCCCACACCATCTCTTCTTACTTCCTCGGGGAGGTTTCTGGTCCCCTGGTGACGGTCAATATCGATGGTCAACAAGGACCAAAAAGTGACTAGGAAGTCATCAAATCACATTTCTGTGGCTGACATTTGCAGAGAGGATGAACAAAGCATGGAGGAGCCGTCCTGAGTGTGTGGGCTCCATCCAGTAGGCTAGGGGTCCAGACAGGATAAGGGGGAAGGAGAGAGCTTTCATCCTTCTGCCTGGCTCCATCCTGTGCACTGTTCTTCTCTGTCCTTCCAGCCCCCATGGACTGACGCTTTGACGCCGTGAGCCCAGACGGAGCTTTGTTTCCTCGGAGTTGTCTGCTCAGGTGTCGGGACACATCGATGGGAAGGTGACAGACACACGCCACACCGTGAGCTTCCTCTTCCTGCCACAACATTTCTGTCCTCACACAAAGTCATCCTCACAGCCTCCTGATTTTCTTCAGCTCTGCCCCCGGCTCCCCTCCTCTGCACAGCCGCCCTCCCTACATACCCCTGACTCCATAAAATGCCACTTGTCCACCACTACCATGTGGTGAGGCCCATGCTGCTGTTCCTGGTGTTCAAACAGTGGCCGTCGAGTGACCCTCTAGTTGTGTCCTGTGATGGTAACAGTCCTCCATCAGCTCCAATGTCCTATCCATGTCAAAATGATTCTGTCTAAGCCACAACCGGGTAATAGAGAATCTGAGCATGATATCTACCTGGGCAAGGCGTCAGCCACACGACCCAAGCAGTCTGTGGCCTGAGTCTGTGCACAGGGCTTGGTTGTCTGTGTGGTGAGGCTCGGAGGCAGAACCTTTAGGGGGTAGGGTCTATTGGGAGGTCCTTGGGTCTCTGCCGAAGCCTGAGCCCTGAATGACTCTTGGTTCCTGTCTCACCATGTGACCCTCCCCCTTACCCCAGCCACCAGGAGGCTGTAAGCACAGCAGACCTGCTGTAAATGCTGTGTGTGTCCTTGAACCCCTAGAACTGGATTAAATGAACCAGTTTTCTTTACTGAGTTGCCCTGCCTTAGACATTTTATTATAGCAATGGAAAATGGACAGACAGGTATACCATTAAGGAGGGCAGCTTTAGTCAAGCCAAGACAACGTTAGGCCATTGGACATAGAGATGAGGCCAAGATTAAATGCAAATGCAGGCTAGGAGGACATGGCCTTGTTCCTGTGAGTGTCTGGGAATGGAAGAGGCTTGTCCACAGTAGAGAAAAGATGTCTGGCTGACAAGAGAACAGACCAGTGAGGAAGACCTAGTCTTCCTGCTGTGGGACAGATATTTCCTCCAATTCTGACACAGTGTCCCCAGCCCCGGGCCTTCAAGTGATATTTATGTCCATAGCTCCAAGAGGAGAGTGAGATTTCTAGCCAGGGTTTCAAGGAATTACCAAACCTCCCTCAGCTCCTTCCTGTTTGGAGAAGGCTGGGCAGGTGACAGATGCCTTCAGGGGACAGAGAACAAAGCCAAGGTCAGGAGCAGGGAGCGGAAATCTGGCCAGGTGCAGCAGGGGCACCCAGGCCACCTGCCCACATACCTGACTCCTGGGACTCGGAGAAGGGCTCAGCCCATGAGGGGTGACAGGCCAGGACCGTAGCTGCAGGAGCTCATGAGATTTCCTTTGCAGCTTCTTGCTTGATTCAGCTTTCTCCCAAGTGTGGGACAGAAGAGTGGGGACAGCTGAACCCTGGAGGGGTCCCAGGGGATGTGTACTTACATTTCTTCTGTAGAATGCTCTGTCTGGCCTTGATGAACGCTAGGATGTCGGAGTCTGTCTGGCTGTCTCCAGTGAGCGGGATGGATGACATGGGCCTTTCCGAGATTGAGGACAAACAGGCATCACAGTGTTATAAGTCACTGCACCTTATACCTAGATATAGTGTGTGTGTATGTGTGTGTGTGTGTGTGTGTGCGCGCGCGCGCACACGCGTGTGCGTGCACTCAGAGGATAACTTGTGGCAGATGGTTTTCTCCTACAGAGGGTTCTAGGGATGAAACTCAGGCCATCAGGCAGGCTTGTATAGGCTTTTACCCACTGAGCCTGCTCTTCCATTTGGGGGCACTTGGTTTTCATCTGACCTTCTAGCTTTCCACTCGCTTTGTGAAAACCCCTCATGGTGTATTCCCCTTCTTATCACTCCTGGAATAGATTTCAAACCCTGCCCCGTGACTTCCTGGGTCCTAAGAACCCTGACCCTGGTTCACTCCTGAACTTTCTTTTTCTCCTTCAATAAACTGATTGGTCCAGTCTTGGGCCCTATGCTCCAGATGCTTCTTCTCCCTGACGCTGCCCCAGATGCACTGTTACACAGCTGACTGATGCTTGCTCCATCCTGTCATCTCCACCCTTCTTAGTCTCTCATCCCAGACTTACTCAAATCAACCACACTACTCACTTTTCCTTTGGCATCCAGCATAGATTTGACAACTTGATGATGTCTCCCCTGTACCCACGCACCACTGACAAGGTGTAGCTATTTGCCCCTGAGGCAGAGGCTGCTATTCTCTATCTCTCTATTTCTTTCAAATCACAACCATATTTTGCTAAAGTGCTACTGTTAAAAACTACATTTCCCAGCATCCTTTGTAGCCATGTGGCCAAATTTGTAAGCAGACAAGTTGTGTGAGATCCAAAAATTCTTCTGAAAAAGGGAGGATGCTGGTTCCTCTCCCCCTCTTTCTTCATCTGGCTTAGAGAACCCATTGGCTTTGCCAATCTCATGCCTAGGATTCCATGAAGTGAGTGGCATTCTTGGACAACCAGGTGATGACCTTGTTCTTGGTCACTGTGCGTGATTTTTGGTGGACATCCTATCTGTAGAATTCTGCTCAGGAGCTGCAGGGTAGGGGTTGGAGGGTAGGGGATGGTCAGGAACAGCAATGGGAGATGGGGAGTTCCACCAGTAGAGGGTGCACTCAGCCTGAGGCAGCTGAGAGAAGGGCGGGGACAGGTGACTAGTGTTCTAGTCTCATGGTTCCAACAGCCCTTGCTGGCAAAAGGCCCTTGAAACTCTGTTACCTAATCAGGGCTCTAGCTTCTGGGGGAGACTTCTCAGCTCTCTTCAGTAGTGGGCAGAGGGCTCTCCAGATCGTCTCTGACTGGCTTTTTTTGGGGGGAATGGGACAAATTTCTACTGTATAGACTCGGCTGGCTTTGAACTTATAGAGTTCTACCTGCCTTGTTTTGAACCTACAGAGTTCTGCCTGTCTCTGTCCCCCAAGTGCTAGGATTAAAGGTGTGTACTACCATACCTGGTTCATTTTATACATTTATCAGGAGAAGGGAGCTACTCTGACCAGGCCTCAGAGGTTTTCGGGGAAATCCTTCTGTTTTGCGAGTTTGGATGCAAGAGAAGAATGTGGGTGGGGATGGGGATGGGGGGAAGCTTCCCAGGTACCAGGGCAGAGGTCAGCTCCAGGTTCTGCCTATAGCAATGGGTGGACAAGGGCCACTCTTGCTGGAGAAGCAGACTTTAGGGCTCAGTCTGCCACTACAGGGCTGCCACAGTATTAGGGGAGGAGGCACATACATACCTATCTTGCACCTGGACCCTGGAGCCACTGGGCTCTTGGCTATGCTGACTGGGGCAAGGAGAGGGGAGGATTCTTCTGGCATTCTTATCACTGAAAAAAAAAAAACAACAGAAATCACAGGAAATTTGAAGAAGGGAAACACAGGGCTAATATTTATCGGCTTTGGTGAACTGAGTGTGTTCTCTCCAAATTCCTACATGAAAGCCCTAATTCCCAGAGAGACATTTGGAAGTATGCCTTGGTAGACAGATGACCAGATAATGACTAGATAGATGAGAGCTTGTGGGTGGAGCTCTCATGATGGACGATTGTCCTGTGAGAGGAAGGCAGACTAGACCAGTGGGTCAGAACCCAGTAAAGGACGTGTCATTACACCCAGAAGGGAGCCTACGGCTATAGAATCCATAGGTTGAACTCTGCCCCTAAAGTGATGGAGACAGAGTCTTTGGGATGGGATGAGGCAGCGAAGTGAGACCCTCATGACTGGGGTTGGTAATTTTACAAAAGAAACAGGAGTGCTTCCTGACCCTGCCACTGTGGGAGGGGTCAGGGCCCTTACCAGACAACCAGCCTGCCAGCTTCATTTTCAACTTCCAAGTCCTGAGAACTGTGACCAAGAAAATGTAGAAAAGCAAATGAGTGTGGAACGTAGCAGTGATGGAGAGCTTATCTGGCACACTCAAGATCCTTGTGTGTTCCCCAGGACCAGGAACCACCACCAACTGGCCAATGAGTCACCCAGGCCTACAACCAGGCCTACAACCAGATGCCACACCCCTTGGCCAGCAGTGCAGACAGAGACCCAGAGTCACACTCAGGAATCTGAGGTATTCCGTTAGACCTTTCAGGGCATCGGCTTAGGAAAGAATTTCAGGACTAGCCAGTTAATGAGGTAGAGATAGGGGTTCATAGACACATTAAAGAAAGACACGTGACCAGAGAATAAGTGTGCACTCAGGAGCAGAGGTGTGGGCTGCCCAGAGAGGAGCCTCAGACAGTGAGAGGTGTCACATGGGGGTGCTGGGTCCTCAAGGGGGAAGCACAGCTGACTGTCTTAGCAACAGCCATGTAAATCTTTCCGTGGCTCTCCAGTTATCTCTCAAAAAATTGCTTGGAAATCACCCAAGCCTTTCCCTTTTTTTCTCCTCTGAGAAATGGGATTATGGGATGGCTCAGAGATTCCTTGGGTGGCAATACCAGAGCCAGTAGGGCTGCACAAGGGGTTTAGGACATGCCTTTTCCCTGTTTCTGTGAGAGTCCTAGGCATCAGGAGACTTATAGCTGGGAGGGGAGAGAGGCAGTAAGCGGTAGCTAGCTGTTCTGGAGTCCTTGCCTGTCTGCTTGTAAGCTACATCAAACGGATTCTGGGGTGAGGACTTCTCTCCTCTGTTGTGTCCCTAAATTTTTCCATGTTTCAATCTTGTTTCAATTTAATCCCTGCTGTGATCTGGATGGGAAGTGTCCCATCTCCCTCCCAGAGGCATCACTCCCAGAGGCAGTGGTGTTCATGACTGCCAGCTTCGGGGGAGAGACTGGATCCTGAGGGATCTACCCTCATCTTCTGATGGAATGCATTTGATGGCATTATTAATAGATAGATGGTAGACATTAGGAGGTGGATCCAGGATGGAGGAAGTAGGTTACCAGCAGATGTAGGAAGGGCATGGCTTCAGCTTCTAGGCTCTGTCTGTCTGTCTGTCTGTCTGTCTGTCTGTCTGTCTGTCTGTCTCTGCTTCCCAATGCTTCCATGAGTCAAGTCCACACTGTCTCTATGATGAGAGAGCTCCCCTCAGTTCAGAGCAACGGATCCAGCTGACCTCAGTCTAAAACCTCTCTGGAGACTTGGGACAGGATAAACTTTTCTTCAGTCAAGGTGTTTTGTCACAGTATGGGAAATTGAGACAAGGCCTTCCATGGTAAGAGGAGGACGTCATCATTCTCATCTTAGGAGATATGAGCAGAGGTGAAGAGGGGTTAAACAGCAGAGCCAGATGCTATCACACTTGGGAGCCCTCTACTGTGCTCCCAGCCGTCCTGTCCCACTGACAGGCTCCTGGCTGCTGTTCCAGGAGGCCGGCCCTCTATCCCCTGACTGTTCTGCTCCCCTGCGTGGTCCCTGATGACCACTGCAAGCTCATGGAGGAGGATCCACATCCAGTAGCTCACAGCATTGCTGCCTGATGTGTGTTCCTTGCACAGGACTCCTGGCTGCAGGATTTCTACAGCCTCTTGTGGAGGAGCAAAGGAAGGGTGTCATTTGTTCCCTGTCTCTCTGGGCTATCCTGCAATATGCTCTGCCGTATGGACATGGCGCCTCTGCTCTATGTTGGGACGCTCCCCTGAAGAGTGGTGTCGGAGGCGAAAGGCGTTTAGCATGGTCAGAACCCTCATTTTATAGCTGGTGACACTCAGGTAGGGAGGTGGGCCAGGGTGACAGACACGTGAGAGCTCAGTAAGTCCACTGTCATCTATCCAAGCCCTTGATTCGGCCCACACCTTGCTCTCCCACATATGAGTTTGGCTAGTTGCCTAATGCCAACGGTCTGCTCTCCCACTTGACGTGATGGTAAGGCCTCTTACCCTGGGGCCATCTCCGCAGGCTCAGGACTGTGAGTCAAATAGACAGGAAGGGTGCGTGGCTCCTGACCCCCTGCTCACACCCCCATGCTCATTTAGACAGTCCCTAGCTGTCTAAAGTTTCTCTGTGGCACCTTAGAGGGAGAACAGGAGACCAGAGGAAGTCGCTGTGCTGGGTCTGACGTGGGGTACTGCAGGACCAGAGATGGTCACAAGGTGGCAGACTCTGCACATGCAGAGAATGGCTGCCTTATTTCAGGGCTTCAAGGGGTGGCTGGGGAAAGCCTGGAGAAGGGAAGGACTGGTTTCCCTCCATAGGTGCTACCTTCATAGCAGGTCAGTTTAGAAGCAGCAGTGAGCCTGTGGGAATAAGTCACTGGCTGTCAGATGGCGCTTTCACGTGATGCTCTCCCAGTGTATTTTTCTTTAGCCGCCAGGAAATGCTCAGGGTGCCGCACTGCTGAGGGCCAGGGAGTAGTGGAGTGTGAGAGATGAACCAGGCAGGCAGCAGGGCAGAAGGATGTGTCCACCAGAGAGACAGAGGCATCCAGGGGCTCCTGTAGAGGCCAGCTGCCTGGTCTATCCCCTCATGCGACTCAGGCAGGAGGGTGGCACCTGTGAAATGTGGAGGGAAAGGACTCCCCAGTTCCTAAGCTGCTCCCCACTCTGAGATGCCACACTTCAGATCATCCTGCCTTTGTTTCCCAAGCACTGGGATTAAATGTGTGCACCACTAAGCCCAGCCCTATTAATTAATTAGTTAATTAATGAGACAGGATCTTGTGTGGCCCTGGAGTTTGTTGTTTTGTTTTTAAAACTGACTGGGTCATTTACTTTTCTTGCCATTGTGCATATAAGTGTCCTGTATGTATTTTGGGTACAAGCCTCTTAGAAGATGTGTGCTTTGCAAATGCCCTCTGCTCTGTGCCGCCTCCTCCTCCTCCTCCTCCTCTTCCTCTTCCTCCTCTTCTTCTTCCTCCTCCTCCTCCTCCTCCTCCTCCTCTTCCTCCTCTTCTTCCTCCTCCTCTTCCTCCTCCTCCTCCTCTTCCTCCTCCTCCTCCTTCTTCTTTTTTAGACAGGGTTTCTCTGTGTAGTCCTGGGCCATCCTGGAACTCACTCTGTAGACCAGGCTGGCCTCCAACTCAGAAATCCACCTGCCTCTGCCTCCCAAGTTCTGGGATTAAAGGCGTGCGCCACCACCACCCGGCCATACTTCTTTTTCTTAAGAGTCCTTTTATTTTTTATCATGTTAATTCTTCATTTATTTGTATGTGAGTGTGTATTTATATGCGTGTATGCACATGTTTGCTTAAGGATGCCTGTGGAAATCAGAAGACAGCATTGGATCCTTTAGAACTAGAGTTCCAGGTGTTTGTGAACAGCCCAAAGTGGGTGCTGGGATCTGAGCTCCAGTCCGCAGCACAGGCAGGAATACTTGGAACTGCCCAGCCATCTCTCCAGCCTAGTGGTATCTCTTCAAATTTTAATAAAGTTCAATTTACTGATTTTTTCTTTTCTGAATTCACTGAGTTTTAAAACATTTAGGCATCCTAACGAAACAGTCCTCCAGCTGTTACTCTGTGCCAGGGAAGTGTGGGCACTAAGGCCTGGCATGATCTGGGAGGCCTTGGGGAATGCCAACCAGAAGAGTTTTTTTTTTTTCTAGATAAGAATTTTAAAATTAAAAATATTAATTTTAATTATGTGTATGAGCATGTGTGCCCACATAAGCCAGAAGTATGGGATCCCCCTTTCCCCTGGAGCTGGAGTTATCAGTGGAGTTGTGAAAGGTCTGGGCTGGGTACTTGGAGCCAAGTACTTAGAACTGGGTACTTAGGTCTGCTGCAAGGGCAGCAAGTGCTCTTAATGGCTGAGCCATCTCTCCAGCCCCAAGAGTGGATTTGTAATGACAGTTTCAGAAGGCTTGCAAGGGCAGCACAGACAGTCCCTTCCCCCCAACACTCCCTCCCGTTCACTTCCACAGCAGCTGGTCCAGTTGCTGCTTGTACCCAGACAGCCCTGAACTCAAGCCCACACACCTTAGATGGTAGTTCTGAGGTTTTACTTCTTTCGGCTGCAGCACACCACCCAGGGCTCCACATTATCTGGAGCTGTCAAGTCATCTCTGTCTCCACAAGGCTTCAAGACTCTCAGACTTCCTTGTCACTTTTGAGCTGTACTGGCCAGCTATTTTGTAGAATGTCCCTTGCTGGAATTTGTGTGACATTTCCCTCAGGCTTTTATAGGCACTGTCTGACACCTTTAAAACGTGTGTGTGTGTGTGTGTGTGTGTGTGTGTGTGTGTGTGTGTGTGTGTGTGTGCCAGAGCACATATATGAAGGTCAGAGGACAACCTGCAGGAGGTAACTGTCTCCTTCCACCATGTGGGTCATTGGGATTAAGTTGGGGTTGTCATGAGGGTTTGTGGCAGTGCCTTTACTCACTGAGTCATGTTACTTGCCTCTGGCATCTTATTTATTTGTTTAACTTTTAGAACTATTTATTTATTTACTTTTATTTTGTGTATGAGTGCTTTGTCCAAATGTGTGTAAGTGCACTGTACGCATGTGCGTTGCCCTCGGTGAGCAGAAGAGGGCATCAGATTCTAACTGGAGTTATAGACAGTTGTGAGCTGCCATGTGCTTGCTGGGAACTGAACCTGGGCCCTCTATATGTACAGTGACCACTCTTAATCTCTGGGACATCTCTCCTGCTCTCTGGTATCTTTTTTAAAAGCTTCATTTCAGACTTTGAACATGGAATCTTAGTTTATGTAACCCAAAGGTGTGATGGCCCCTTGATGGCAGAGATGGATGCCCCACTCACACTGTCCCAGCCTCTGGCCTGGAAGGGCTGAGTCTGAGGTGGATGGCTGAGGGTGTAGATGGATCAGTGAGATTCTGCCACCTGTATTAGATGATTAGTAAGAGACCAGACCATGGTGTGCAGAGACATGAAGTCCCCACTGGATCTCTATACCATTAGAGAACCAGAGGGCATCGGATCCATTTTGGCTGGTGTTATAGGTGTTTGCAACTTACACAGCCCTGTGGGAGGCTGTCCACAACTTGCCCATTTATCTCCTGAATCTTCTCTAGGACAAGGGATATTAATACCCTTGTCACAACTTCCTGAGTCCTGGTGGACTGAGTGTTCTCTAGGCTACATCTTCCCAAACACCCCTCCCAGGCTATGCCCCCTCCTGCTTATGCCAACCCCTTTCTCCTCCTCAGGTGGCAGGACCAGAGCTCACACTGTTGGACAACTTTTCTCCTGTTATCACAGTGGTAGGTGTACTGACTTGGCTGTCAGAGGGAGGGTCTGAAGGAGTATCATTCAAGAGACCTTAAATGACACACACCGGAGGGGCTACAACCAAACAAACAGTGAAGGCAATACAGCCTCCCAGACATTGCAGCCTCAAGGAGGAGGCGTGGAGCCTTTCCTGGGTTCCCTGACAGGCCAATGACTGTGTCCTGACCTTTTCTTGGAAAGAAGCTGTGTCTGGTCCTGCTGGGGAAACGGCTTCACAGCATCCTGGAGGCTCGTGGCTGGTGAGTTTACCTGTTGGCCCGAGAAGGGATTTTGTAAGTTTAAGTGCAATGCCATGGTATGATGTACTCATTGTAACCCTTGTCCTCTGTCCCCCAGCACTGGGTCTGAAACTGGAGACTTCAGGCTGGCTAGGCAAGTGGGCTCAATCCTCAACTCTTGATGGAATTCTTCAAAACACATTTTCTTTTTAAAATTCTTATTTATATGTATGTGAATTTGGGGACCAGAGGAGGATGTTGGATCATCCTGGGCTGGAATTACATGCAACTGTGAGTTAACCAGTTTGGTGCTGGGAATGTAACTCTGGTCCTCTGGAAGAGCAGGACATGCTCTTACTCATGAAGCCATCTCTCCAGCCCTTCGATGTCATTCGTAAGAGGGAAAAGCCCATTATAGAAGAAAGTATATACAATGTTTATGACAAAAGTTAAATCTAGACATAACTATGAGCACTGTTAATACTGTCTGGATTATTCTCTGTGCCCTCCAGTTTTCCAGATGGAGCATATATTATTTACTTTTTTCAGGTCAAAAAGAGGTGAGTACAGTATCATCTGGCCACTCTCAGGAGATCCTTCCTGAGTGTGTGCTTCTCTTGTTCCTAAGATCCTGCCATGGAGTAATGGGGCAGGTCCCAGAGCATTCACCTCTGCCATGGTGGCTCTGGAATGTTTGCATGTCTGCAATGGCCCAGGAGACTACTGTCACTGTAGCAGTAACTCTGAGTCTCCCAGAATACCCTGCAACTCTCCCAGAATACGTTGCAAGCCTCCCTGAATGCTCTGTTAGCCTCTCAGAACACTGTCAGCCTCCCAGAACACCCTGCGGGCCTCCCAGAACACAGGAGCACAGTGAGTGTGCGCAGAGCTGCTGCCAGGTGCTCCTATCGACTTCTTGCATGCCCATCACCTCCTTGTTCTGCCTCAGTCCACCTAGGAGGCTTTTATAGGATGAGCTAAGAAATTATCCACAGCTGTGTGGCATTGGTTTCCCCCATGGCAGCGTATCCGTCATCTCTGTTGTCACCATCTGGACATTTTGTTTCAGTGACAACACCCTGGGCGGCAGGAGGCACATGGGTCTGTCCAGCTTGGCTGCTTTGGCTTTCGCTGTCCATATAACTAACAAGCCATGGGAATCTGTGAGCCTCCTCTGAACACTTCTCTGGGTGTTTATTTCATGAGGCTTGTTTACTGTCCAGTGCTGTGCTCCCTTGAGCATGGCTGATGGCCTCCCTCCCAAATGAACCCACTAGAAACAGTCTTGAATCCAGAGACCCAACAGAAGCCAGGGTCACTGTGGACATACATGGAGATCAATGGCATCTTCATTTTCCCTAGCTTCTACCTGAGATTAAGAAATGACGTCAACCACCCAGTGACACCAACAGTCCCTGTGAATTTGCTACCAACCACAGCACATACTATCTGATCACCGTGCCTGGTGCAGAGATTGAAATTCTGTCTTCATTGTGACTCTGAAATCATGGTAAATGCCATGATTTCATTTTAATACTTCATTGATAACCACACACCTAAATCTTTATAAAATTCCTACAGAAGGATATACAGATTGTATTACATAGCTTTATTTTAAAATTATTTTGATAGCTGTATTTCAGTCTATTTACTTTTCTCTATTTCCCCATGTATTTCATTTTAATGAACTTTTTTTAATTGAGATGTCATATGGTCACCGGTAATGTATGAACTTATTATTTATTTGATTTTTAATTCATATATCAGTTTATTGTGTGTGTGTCAGTGTACACCTTATGGCAGTTGGTTTTGTCCTTGAACTATGTAGGTTCCAGGCACCAGACATCATCCTATACATCCTCCTCTTCTACTGTCATGCCACACACATGTACCACATATATATTTAAATCCAGGTTGCATATATGAGAGACACATGCAGTATTTATCTTTCCAAGTCTATCTTATCAAGCTCAATGCAGTTATCTCCATTGTATCCATCTTTCCATCTTCCTACAAAGGTAATGGTTTCATTCTTCTTCATGGCTGACTAGAACTCCGCTGTATATACACACCACACTTACTTTCTCATCTGAAGATGGATACCCACACTGGCTATTGTGAATAACACAATGAGAACAGATGTGCACATACTTCTGTGCTGCGCTTACATTCCTTCAGGGAATGGCATAGCTGGGTAATATTGTTGTTCTAATTTCCGTCTATTTAAGAGCCATAATACTGATTTCTAGAATACATAAAAAAAAATTCTTTTTGAGATGAGGTCTTGTCTTTGTGTGGCCCAGGATGGCCTTGAACTCATAATCTTCTTGCCTCTGCCTCCTAAGTGCTGTGTCTGCAGGTGTGTGACACCATGACCAGAAATAATGCACTGTCAGTGCTTGGTTGGGTGTCCTTTGGTGTATACCCTTTCTGTCTCGAAGTTTCATTGTCCTTAAAGTGAAGGGTGAGCCTGGGGAGCTCTCCAAGGGTAATGTGACCCTGTGACCTCCTCTCTTCCATTCTACTATGCCCAAGGGGTTGCATGGGGACAAATAGGAAGCTGGGGATTTTACTGCTGCTTCTTAGCAGGCTATTTTAGCCTTCACAACATCAGAGAGACTTTCTAGAGATTTGTCTGGGAAATATGCAAAAAACGTCTACAGATATGTCTACTGCGAAGAACCAGAAACTACCTAAATATTCAAGAACAGATCGACTAAATTGTCTGAAGCATATTCACAGGATGAAACAGTGACAGTTGGAAATGACATTACAGAATTATGGTATGAAAAAAGCAGTCATTCTAAAAAGTTAAAAAACACAAGGCCAACCACAGTACTTGAAGACCAACAACATGTAGCTCTGTGGTAGGACGCTCACCCAGTACGCTTGAGATTCTGGGCTTGAGACCCGGTACTACAAGCTATAAACCAACCAATACCTCCCCCCTTATAACACACATACACACTTCATCGAAATGATAAAATCCCCATGGTGGTACATATGCAGAAAAATCATGCAGAGATATCATAAGCCTACTTGGTTCTCCTAAAGTGGCAAGATAAAAGTAATTTCTACTTTCTTCTTCATGTTTTCTAAAATTTCTAGAATTAATCTCTCTCTCTCTCTCTCTCTCTCTCTCTCTCTCTCTCTCTCTCTCTCTCTCTCTCTCTCTGTGTGTGTGTGTGTGTGTAAGATGAGAGAGATGAGAGAAAGAACAACCAGGTCTGGTGGCCCCTGTCATTAATCCAAGGACTCAAAAGGCAGAAGCAGGCAGATCTCTGAGTTCAAGGCCAGCCAGGTCTACATGGAGAAACTCAAACAAAGAAAGAAGATAAGAGATGAAGGTAGGAAGGGAAGTGGGAGGGAGGGAAGGAGAAGGAGGGCAAGAGAGGGGGGGCACCAAATGAAGTCTCCAATGCATCTTAGATGAAGTGACAGAGACACAATTTTTTTTTGAGTATTTTTCATTGGTCAGGCTACCTGAGGCCCCCGAGCAGGGGGACACTGACCTCCTTGTCTTCCTGTCACTCAGGGGAGCACTTGCTTCACGAGCCACAGGCTTGAAGTTTGAAGCCCTCACCCCCACCTCACTCTTTCCTGAGAATCCAAGCTTGTCCAGGACAGCCCCCACATGAACTGTTCTGACGTCCCCCGCAGCATACCTGCAGGCTGGTGGCCTCCTCTGCCCACCAGGCTTCAAACTCTTTCTGCACTTTGACCTTGGTTTTGTCCATGAGCAGCTGCAGGTGCTCAATCTCCACCTTCAGGGCTTTCAGGCGCATAAATGCCGTTTTGTACCTGCAGTGGCATTAGAGGAGCTGCAGTGAGCTGATGCCTGGAAGTCACCTGTACAGCGGGGGTGGGGAGGCTGCAAGAGGGTCTCTGCCTCAGAAGCCTGGCAGAGCTGCCCCGGTGCTAGGAAGGGGGGGGGGCGCAAGAGGGGTCTGCCAAGGCTAGAACATGACACTAGGTGAGAGATCAGAGTGATCATTTTTTGCTCAGTAGGAACAGGGGTGTCTTCTTCAAGAATAAGAACTCTTTTTCCTTGAACATGTACTAAGGGGAAGCGTGACAGTTGATCTTCAGTGTGAGCATGGCTGGCTTCTGAGTCACCTAGGAGACATACCTCTGCGAGTACCCAGGAGGCTGTTTCCAGAGCGCTTTAACCCAGCATGGCTGATGTACCCTGAACTGGGCAGCACCAGCCCAGGGACTTGAACTCGAGACAGAATAAAAGAACTGGGCAAACTGAGTGCCAGCATACATCTTTGCTCTCTGACTACAGAGTGTGTGGCCTCGGGTTCCTGCCCAGGCCTTCCACGACGTGATGGACGGTACTCTTAGATGGCGAGCAGAAATAAACTCTTTCCTCGAGCTGCATCTGCAGTTGCTTTTCACAGCCGTGAGAGGAGGAACTGATACAGGGAGGGGCAGATGGAGCTGAGGGAAACACCAATGGCGACAGACAGCACACAGGTGTGGGCAACGCCTGATCCTTTACTGTGAAGCTGTGAGGGAGTGTGCTGCTGTTTGTGTATGAACGTGTGCGTGTGTGCATGTGTGTGAGTGTGTGTGTGTGTGTGTGTACACGTGTGCAGTGTGTGCATGTGTGTGTGCATGTGTGCATGTGTGTGTGCGTGTGTGTGTATGTGAGTGTGCATGTGTGTGTGTGTGTGAGTGTGCATGTGTGTGTGTGTGTGAGTGTGCATGTGTGTGTGTGTGTGTGAGTGTGCATGTGTGTGTGTGTGTGAGTGTGCATGTGTGTGTGTGTGTGTGTGTGTGTGTGTGTGTGTGTGTGTATGCTGCCTGTTCATATGAGAAGCCTATGTCTCATCACCCTGCAAGTAAAATCACTTTGGGCCCCTTGAGAGCTGTGTGAAGATCTGAGGTTTTCAAGACACAGATTAAACTTTGGTAAAACTGCAGAGTGAAGCCCACCATGGGCATGCTTCTTGCTTCCTTAAGAGCAGTGGTTCTTAATCTTCCTAACGCTGGGACCCTTTAACACAGTTCCTCATGCTGTGATAACTCCCAACCATAATATTATTTCATCGCTACTTCGTAACTGAGGCCTGTGTAGCGAACGTTTCACCCACTGAGCCACCCCACCAACTCCACTATTTCTGAGGGATGAACATTTGCTTTTTGTTCACAGACTTGCTGTGGCTGGCAGCTAGACGCTGTACAGGAGAATGTGTTTCACTGCTACTGTTATGGATCGTAAATATCCAATATAGAAGGTAAATCTCTGGTATGCAGGGTATCTCATAGGTGACTCTTGTGGGGGTCGAGATTGCAAGGTTGAGAATCAGTGCTCTAGAGGGCACTGGCTGTCAGGACAGGACTCTCCTCATTCAGCACCTCCCCTCCAGGCATAAGCCGTCCTTCACTTTCCTGTAGTTTAAGGTTCCAGGCTGGTTACCTTTCTTAAGGAGAAGCTGTAGCCTCAAGCTTGGAGGCCCAAGGAGGCTGCGGTCAGAATGCAGGTGGCAACAAACAAACAAACAAACAAGCAAACAGCTGGTGACTCACTTGCTCTTTTCCTCTTCCAGCTGTGCTCGCAGTTTCTCCTCCTGCGGGTCAGGGGTGTTGGGTGGGACCATGTTCTCTGAGATTCCTGGAGGGATAAGATGCCAGGAGTTACAGCAACCAAGAAAGTTGGAAGGGAAAAAATAAGGGGAAGGGGCCAATGGCGGAGGTCAAGGGCATCCAAAAACAAAAGGGGTCCTGAGAGTTCTTTTGGGGGCCTCTGGGTGGCAGCCTCAGCTTGGCTTCAGAGCCGCACTTCTCCTGTGCTCCTTCCAGCCCTGGTATTTGTCACTGGAGGAGATTCTCCAGCTCCCACCCTTCTTCCCTGCACTCCTGTCCTCTGGAGCCCACAGGGAAGGGGCAGATGGCATTTCTGCATTGGAGAAGGACTCCCTCCCAGACCCAAAGGAGAGCCTGGCTCTGCCATACACCTGTGTCTGCACCGCTGCTCTGTTGGCTCAGAGCCTTGGCTCTTATTCTCCACCTCCACGTTTCAGGCTCATGGATGAAGGTGACATGAATCTGCATCATTTGTGGTCAGAGATAAACCCAACTGTGATGCCTGGGGGAGGCCCGAGCCCTTCACTGTGACTGGCTTGTGGCTGTGACCTGGCCTGGATGCTGAGCCCTCTGTGGTACCTGGCTGTAGGCTGGGGGGGGGGGGGTGTTCGGGGAGGGGGAGGCAGAGCTCACTCCTAGTTTATCTGATAAATTTTCCAACCTTCTAGGGAGTCTACAATTGCTCAGTGCTTCTTAGACACAGCAGAGGAACCCATGGGCCCAGCAGAGTGGAGGCCTCCCCACTACCTGTGCTGCTTCCCAACCCTACTCCTGCCTCCAGCCCATGCCTCCAAGCGCTCACGCCCCATATTCCCTCAGGCTACCCACCCCACCCCTACCCTACCCCCAGCATATACCATCGCTTGGCCACCCTCCCCCCAGGATGAAGGGGTCCCTGCCACCTCCCCTGTCCCCGCCTCCAGCCCATGTGCTTTCTGAACAAGATTGGACTTAACCCTGATTACATCACTCCTGCATTCCTGATGAGGCTTAAGGGGGTTAATTTGCAAAGCCCCGTGGCTAACTTCCAGATTCTGGGTGCAACTCCCCATTTGTTTGGTGGCCAGGGTGCTGGATTCAAAACTCCTGGTAGAACATTTTGCTTTTTACTCATTATCATGTGTGTGGGAAGTGTGTATGTGTCACGACATGCATATAGAGGTGGGGGACAAGTTTTCAGGATCCTAGTCTCTTCCACTTTCACCAGGGTTCCAGGGATCAAATGCTTTGGCCGCTGAACCACCCCACCAATCCCAGTATTTCTGAGGGATGAACAGTTTGTTTTCTGTTCACAGACTTGCTGTGGCCAAAGCTCAGTGCTGTAGAGGTGAACATGTTTCATGGGTCACAGCTATTTCCACTTTGAGCAGAGACTGTCCCCACTAATATCCTCTTTCATCGCCACATAGGCTCTTTGGAGCAGTACAGAATGTCTTTTCTATTCTGAGGGACCTTTAAATATTCAGCACCACCATACTACACGAGTCTGGAGTCTCATTCGAAGGCTGACTTGCCCGGGTCCTTGTGCGTGCAGTTCAGTGACCTTGTTATTGTTTAATTATCTCACTTAAAAGGCAGAGACCTTTTAATGTATCATATCACATCTGGGGTGAGAGGTGCTGGGTGCAAAGGGGCTCTTTCCAGCTTTTAATATGTAATCTCAGGCTGGGGAAATAGCTCGGTGGGTAAACCACCTGCCACGAAAAATAAGGACTTGTGCCTGAGTCCCTTGAACCTAAAGAAAGCTGGATGCGGTAGTGTGATATAGATAGACCCAGTGCCCAGCCGGGAGCTAAGAACGGGGGAGCACCCGGAGACTCACTGTCCGGCTTGGTGTCCAGAACAAAAGGCGAACAAAAGGAGGCACCTTGTCTCACACAAGGTGGAAGGCAAGGACATCCAAGTTTGTCGTCCAATGTCTACCTCCACGTGTGTGTCATGGCATACACCTGCCCACATTCAAACCCACACAAATCACACAGTGTGTACGTATGTGTGTGCAGTTGGGCACGGTGGTACACCCTTGTAATCCCATCACTTGGAGGCTGAGGCAGAAGGATTAAAAGTCTGAGGCCATCTTAGGCTACATCTTGAGATTCAGTCCAGCCAGGGATATAGAAGGATACCCTAGTTCAAACAAAACCATCCTCCAGAAACCCCAGATAATTCCCAGTCTATATTTCTGTTGCAAGCGCGGTACCAATGCTGACTGTTGATTGAATGCCCTCGTTCTAAGATGTTTTTCCCAGTTCATTAGGCACATGACAAGGTCCTCTATGCATCACAAAGACCTCAGAATAACCATGCAGGGACTGTTCTACCACCTACCTCATCGCAGACTTCCTGTCCATAAACAGTACAGGTCACATGGCTGGGAAGGGGCAAAGATGAGGTGTGAATTTTTTTTTCTGGTTCCAAAGAGCCAAATGTTTATACCGGCTCACGGTCCTGGCACGTATGGCTCTCTGTTCAGCTTGTGGTTGGTCGAAAGCCTTTCATGCTTTTTTACAAGTGGCTGTCCCTATGTATCCTGTTTCAGCGGGCTGGCCCTTGATCCCAGCTGCTTACTTCCGGCTTATTGGGAGTCTGGCCTGTAGAGACTCCTCCATCTGCCAAGCTGTCCGTCTCCTCCATCCTCCTTACTGCTTCACTGACACATGGACACATGTGCTAAGTGGTCACTAGTCTGCGTTTTATCTCTGTGGAACCAATTTCCCTCTCTTTCTTGCGCTAGGTGAGTGGGTCTGTCATCTCAGCTGAAGATGATGCTGGCATCCTGTGGGAACATTTCATGTTCCAGTCTTCATTACCCCTAATCCTCTGTGACCCCCAAGTCACAGGCATAGAGAGCCTCAGAGGTGGGACAAGCAGCCCTTGTTTTCTGCTTCTGTCCCTGGAGCTTTGTTTAGAGGCTGAGTACAGGACACACTGGATTCCATGTTGATTTGATGGCCCTCTCTCTGAAAAAACAGCAGATGTGAACCACAGAAAGAGGTATTTAATGCCAAATGACAGTGGGCCTTTAAATGCTCAGGACACTTCGTTCCCTAGAGCTCCAGAGACACCCCATCTGCCTTGCAATCTGTGGACACAGAACTCTGCTTCATCCTCCCTGTTTCAACACTGTTGACCCTGCAGTAAGGGCACACAAGGGATTCAGTGACAGCCTGGGTGAGAGCTGCAGGAGGAGGGTGGAGGAAGGGCTCTGGTTCCGTTTGGGAGTCAGCATCAAGGACTGTGAGGGTGAGAGGGGAAGCTGACTGGGACAGAGTCCCAACATGCATTCATGGAGGGAGGCTCCTGCCTTACCCATGAAGTGTGCTGGTTTCTGTGGGTATACTGCAGGAGTAGGGGATGCCCAGGAGCCATAGACAGAGGGATCATTCCCAATGCATGTGACACAAGAATAGAAGGTTAGGTCAGCTATGGCTGGTGGAGTCATGGTCCAGGTCAATGTGTGTACCTCATTCATCCCCCCCACCACAGTGGGCTCTGCTGTTTTGCTGTATGAGCTAAGAATCAACAAGGATAGGGGAAGTGTGCAATTCTCTCTCTCTCTCTCTCTCTCTCTCTCTCTCTCTCTCTCTCTCTCTCTCTCTGTGTGTGTGTGTGTGTATGTGTGTGTGCACCTATAGCAGTGTGCATGTAGCAATCAGAGGACAACTATGTAGAATTGGCTCTCTTGGGTTGTCAGACTTGCCCAGAAAGTGCTGTTACCTACGGAGCCCTCTCCTAGCCCCTGAAGAGACGTGTATTTAGTGCTGACTGTTGGCCTACCCTATTCCAGAAGGATTAATTCTAGCAACAAAGATGAACCTCAATCAACAACAACACAGTTAGCTCTACAATATAATATAATAGATTGAAAGGCAAAACTGGACAAGAGGCCGAGAGTGTCGTGGGTGGCCTTTTGGAGGAGGGGGCAATAGGACAGAGACTTGCAGAACAACCACACTGGGGGGGGGGGGGTTCCAGGAGACTAGGGAACTCGACAAGGCTCCTGGGAACCTGCCTCAGGTGCTGTATGCCACACAGGCTGCGGATGGAGGCTGTGGCACCGAGATGCTGACTAGCTTTTCACAGGCTGGCTTCAAGAAATCAGGCGACAGAGTAGGATGTGAAGGTCTCAGGCGTGAACCTGCTTGGTGCCAATGGGGAACAATGAGAAGGCCTGTGTGCCTGCAGGAGTTGGCAAAGAACAGTAAGAGCTGCGTTCCATGAGGAAACCAAGGCAGAGTGTGTTTGGCCCCTGTAGGCCGTAGTCAGGACTCTGGCATTGAGACTGTGAGAAGCTGAGAGGATAACAGGGGTGGGGGTGGGAGAGTCCCTTGATCTAGTCTTTTGTAGCTGACCTGAGACTGCAGTGAAGAGCCTCTGATGTGGGGTGGTGGTGCCAGGATTCTCTAAGCTTGTTAAGAGGGCTGGGGCAAGAGACCCCCGGCAGCTGGGATGAAGGCACTGAAGGCACAGTGTCCCTGAGACACAAGCTATCCTCAATGTCCCAGATGGGCCCGAGGCCAAAGGTGATGTTTCTTTTCTAGACTGCACTGTGACCCACCAGGAGACAGGAGCCAGCCCCTGTGAAGAGGAGCCTGGGCTGAGCAGTCAGAAGGAGACAAGTGAAAACACACTGAGCAAGGACAGAGGGGGAAGAGAAAGGGGACTTGGGCTTGCCCGCCTTTGTTCCCACTGGGACCCTACCGACAGTCACCTGACAGGAGGCGCAGGGGGAGCCATCCTTTCAATGGAACAGTAGTACAGGAGGGGCTAGCCCTGAGTGACCTTTTGAGGCCACTATGATGAACAGCCAGCTTCAAAGCAACACAGAAAAGCAAGAAGAGAGGGTTAAGTTTTACCCTGGCGGATGTGTATCTGGATGTCGCACAAGGAGGCAGCCCCAAGCAGTTGAGGAACATTCGAATCAGGAAGCCGGAGGTCGGGTGCTCAGTTCCCTCATTGCTGGGGAGGCCAGCCAAGATGGGGGGCCCTTCTCCTGAGCTCGTTCTACCGGGGAGGTCTCTGGCCCCGCTTCTGCTTCTCCGAGGTCCTCCACTCCACACTCTACACAGTTATCTCATGCCTGAGCTGTACGAAATCTCATTTCTCTGGTTCGGTGGCTCTTGACTGAGGCGCGCATCGAAATCACTTATGGAGCCTGTCAAAGCACAGCGGCAGCTGGGCCCCGGTCCAGACCTGCTGAGTTCAGATTTGTTTGCATGTCCCCTGGAGAGCCTGATGCCACCCCTTGCTAAGGAACCAGCTAAGCTTTGGACCCTTTTACTGCAAATGCCTGTGTAAGAGTTTGGAGACTACGGGGCCTGCACACGAGATGGCGTGTGGGACGTATTTGTCCTCACAGCTCCAGCGTGCCCTGCAGATGTTTGAGGGCCACTGATAAAGGGGAATGGAGCTCAGGGATTTGTAGGAAGGAACACACTCTGTGAAGCCAGAACGGCCTGCAGTTGGCCTTCATTAGGTACTTGGTAGAATCTGTGTAATGATATGCACCACTTGGTTGTAACTAGACACCCCCCCCCCCAAGGTGTCATCTCACAAAATCTTCACACCTCCTGTTCGCACAGACAGGAGACTTGGCCTAATCAAAGCCAGGGTCTCTTCCTCTGCAAGCGATCCAGCGATGAGGGGAGACACAGGCAGCTCACTGAAGTCTGTATTGACTTATCCT